>NC_044568.1:675781-975781 GCF_007565055.1 Rhinopithecus roxellana | reverse complement strand
TAAGGGTTAGGAAAATGGAGGTTGAAGGTTGAAAAGGAACCAGTTAAGGAGTCAATGCACTCAACAGAGATGCTTCCAAGACTTGGGGAATCCCAAAAGGCTGAAGCCTGTGGAGGAGGTCAGAAAGGCAGAGGCCGGAGGAGTGAAAGCCATTCTCATGGGCCCTCGTTGGAATCCCTACGGATGACTCACAGTTCCAATGAGCACATGGCATATGTGTTATTTACACATGGATAGGTAGCCAATAAGCACAGAGCGATGAGGAAGAACAGAAAACCCAGAGCCCTCCATCACTAGGAGCATGTGATTTGTCTAATGGCAGCAGCTTACACTGAAAATAAGGGATGCAATTTTTTTTGTTGTTTTTTTCGTTTTTGTAGAGATGGGGTCTCCCTATGTTGCTCCATCTCCTTTTCAAGTGATCCTCCTGCCTTGGCCTCCCAAAGCACTGAGATTAAAGGTGCAAGCCACTGCCCCTGGCCGCAAACTCTGCTTAGCATTTAGAGGGAAAGATGAGGAAATAAGAGGGAAAAATGACTAACCTCCTAGAACATGTTTGTGACATTCCAGGTAATCACTGTTAAAACTAGGAAATTACATGGTAAGTATCAAGCAATCAAGATCCCAAAATCAGCTAGTCATAGCGCTCATGCCTGTAATCCCAGCACTTTGGGAGGCTGAGGCAGGCAGATCACTTGAGCCAAGGAGTTCATGGCTGCAGTGAGCTATGATTGCACCACTGTACTCCAGCCTGGGTAACAGAGTGAGACTCTCTCTTGAGAAAAAAAAAAAAAAAAGAGCCCCAAATCATACACATCTAAATCAAAGCTGATCTGTTTAATGCCATTTACTAGCTGTGTGACTTTAACAAGTTATTTCAACTTTCTGCATCTCACTCTCCTTATCTGTAAAATGGGGACAACAGTAGCTGCATCACAGAATAAGTGTGAGCTAATGAATACATACTAAGCACTTATAACAGAGCCTGGCACGTAGTAAGGACCCAAAAATATTAGGTATTATCATCATCTTCATCATCACCATCACCACCACTAGAATATAAGTTTCATGAGGGGCAGGCAGATATATTTGTTTGTTTTGTTCACAGACATTGCCTCTGTACCTACAAGGGTACCTGGCATATAGTAGATGCTCAATAAATACTTCTTGAATGAATGAATCCTTAGTTGTGCCTTTCAGTGGGAAGTTACTATAAAGGTGATGACTTCTCCCCAGAATAATGTATGAATTCCAATCTTATTACCAGTTCTCTTCCCCTCATGTCTGCCCTACTCCCCTGAGAAGCCAGGATGTCTTATGCTCAGATCTGGAGAGGTATGAGTTATGAGACTGCTGATAACCTGGGAGACAGATGTTTCTGAAAGTTGCTAAGGGGAGGAGACATAATACAAAAGGAGTGGGTGGGGAAGAAATGAAGGTAGCAAATCTCCAAAGAGTAGCTTTGCTGTCTGGATATATTTAGTGAGTAAAGGAGGGTGGAGGGAGGTCAAGATCACAGGAAAGATTTTTAAGGATACAGGGAGTATTGAGCATATTCCTTATTTGAAGGAAAGGATATGGAGGAGGGGGATGAACACAGACTTTTTGTAACTTCCAGATACGCACACAAATTATAACAAAAGACTTCACATTCTTAGAAATACCATGGTAATCAAGCTGCCAAATCACCTCAACCTTACATTGTGTGAGTGTAGGATTTTATGACAGTTTTTCACCAAATGTGGTTCAGGTACTAGTACAAGGACAAAATTACTCTTCTTTTACTATATTCTCCTAAAACACATTAAAATAAATACATAACTGGTATATCAAACTTGTGATTTCACATATATTATGGCTTAGGGCAATGTTAAGAAGAAAAGGAAGTGAAGTTAAAGTCACTTTAAAGAAAAATATGATCGCATAAAGGAGGCATGTAATGGCAAAGAAAAACCCACAACAGGTGCATAAATGACTAATATTTGGGAAACTTGGCCAAGACTATAGTCAACTCTGTTGCACAGTCTGAATTTTGAGCTACAAAAGTTGATGCCAGCATCTTGGAGAGTGTGACACAAATGCCAAGTTTCTAGGGGTACCCTAGTGGAAGCGGCCACCACCAGATCTTTCACAGCCTCCTTAGTGATCACCCAGGCATGTAATGTCATTGGTTCAGTATCTTGGGATTATTTTAGGAAAGTCAAACACTAGATGGGGAAGTTTAATGGTTCTGTCTCTCACCTCTCTGCTTCTGATTTTAGATCATCTTAGATGATAGACAGCAACAGAACTGGATGGGATTTTTAAAAAAGAAAAAATGTGATACCTGGGCACCTCGTTGCTATAGACACTTCACTTTTTCTTTGTAATTTCATAAGCTGCTGACTTCTTCCTACTTGACTTATTCCTGGCTCATGCTAGGCTTCAAGAAAGTTACCACTAACACCTGGCATGCTCCATGATTCGAACACAAAGAAATGCCACAGAGAAGAGGCACTTGAAGTTTTTTGTGTGTGGAGTGTGATACATTGGGAGCTCTAAAGGGAAAAGTCAGAAGGTCTTTTGTGTGTCACCAAGAAAAATTCCAGCCAGGGCTGAAAAGTAGGGAGCGCAGCTGAGACAACGCGTCATCCACCCAAATTGTTCTCCCGGCCTCCTTTGCACGGAAGTGTGGCCACGTGGCTACATTTTCTCCAGTAGAGAGTAGGCAGAAGTGATTGGTGCCACTTCCCAAATTGAGACTTTTAAGAAGCAGCTTGTGCCTCCTCCACCGTGACTGCAGAGAAAACAAAGCTCTAGGGATTAATGGAGCCATATAGGACGGAAGGCACCTTGTCCCTTAATCACCATATGGAGAGAGTGGGTGGGGCCAGGCGCGCCTGTCTTAAACTTCTTAAACTTAGAAGTTTATTGAAAATTAAACTTCTATTATGTCTGAGCCAGTATATATTTGGGGGTCTATTTGTTACAGCAGATGAATCTACCCTAATAAAAGGAGTTTAGGTGCCCTGTCAGCCACACAGATTAACCAAACCTATTTTGGGGGTGGGGGCCAGGAACAAGGAGACATTCTGAGATTTTCATTTACTATTTCCTCTGTTTGTATAGTTAACTTAACTCGTCCTTTAGCTATAGCTCGAGCCACTTTTTCACAGAAGCCTTCTCTGGCTTCAACTAGGGCAAATCCCATTCCCACAGGTGCCCATGGAACACACCAAACATCACAGTTGCTTTCATGCCTGTGTGATTTTTTTTTAATGAATGTTTATACCTCCACTGCATTTTAAAAACTATGCATTTTTCAAAACTCAGAGAACGATACACTTAAGATACCTGCATTTCAGTATATGTAATTTTACCTTTAAAATAATCATTGCAAATATTGAATTCTGGTTAAATGGTACACATGCTGCATGTAAAGTGCACTTACAGTTACCTGCAAATGTAAAGGGTACGGATTAAAGCAACTCACTTTAAAATGCATTAAAAAAGGGTTGATGGATGGATAGACAGATGGATACATGATAAAGCAAACACAGTCAAATGTTACTTGTGGAATCCAGGTGGTGGGTGTTACGGATGTTCATTATGCAATTATTTCAACTTTTCCAGTTTTTAAATTTTCACAATGAAATGTTGAAGAAAAAGTTTAATAAAAGGAGGGACCATGAGTATATTACACAAAAGGAATTGGTCTATATACATTTTATATTGCCAATCATAATGTTCTGTAATTTGCTTTTATTTTTATTTGATATTATGTTACGAAAATCTTTCTATGAAGACAGATAGATGATCGATTGATTGATTGATTGGTTGATTGATGATAGGTAGATAGAGGATAGATAGTAAGATAGATGATAGGTAGATAGATTATAGATGATACATAGATGATAGATAGATGACAGGTAGATAGATCATAGATAGATAGGTAGATAGATGATAGATTAGATAGACTGATAGATTAGATTAGATAGATAGATAGATAGATAGATAGATAGATAGATAGATAGATAGATAGACATATGCATGTGCATGAGAGAGGGAAAGAGAGAGAGAGGAGAGAGTCACTTCATTTTCTTGTATTTATTATGAATATACCATTTGGGCTATTTCCATTTTCCAGTAAATACCATTTTTACATAGCTCTTCTGTGCTATTAGGTTTGAGCTTCTTTATAGTTGTAGATCTATGTCCACCATAGCACACCAGCTGCTTCCCCCAGCCCCCTTCTATCCCCCGACCCCATCTCAACTCACGTACATTAGCTCAGTTCCATCTGTAGGCAAGAGTCAGGGGTGTAAGAGAACAAGAAAACCTCCATTCAAACTTTCCTGCATATTATTTTTTAAAGACGTGTATCATACAAATCATTACCATGAGCACATATGAAGTCTCAGAAGACACACAGTATTAGCATTCATTAAATATTTAATGCATGTTTATTAAGGCAGCACATTAGGGTTAGAGGAATCATGTCTATAATATAAAGAGTTATCCTTGTGCTGTGTATATGCTTGATCAAGTATTTGCTGTATTTACTTTTTAAGGTAAGCTTGTATCATCAATCTGGATGGTATAGATCTGCCCAATTTATATATGTGCAGCATAATTTTGACTCCAGCAATCATTCAAGGTTCAATTCTTGAAGATGTTGGCAAAACTCAAGTTAAAGTTTCAAGGCATTATAAAAACAGAGTTAAGGATAAAATTCTAAGCACCATTAAGCAATAAATTAAAAACTACCTATTGGGTACTATGCTCACTACCTGGGTATAATATAACCACATAACAAACCTGCACATGTACCCTCTGTAGCTGAAATGAAAGTTGAGAAATAAAACAATTTTTAAATGTGAATGATACATTTGAATGCTCTGTATTAAAAGTCCTAGAAGGCATCTACCTCCGAGTAAGCCAGCCATGCCAACAGGCCCCGCTTTCGTATGATAGCCCTTCCAGGTAAACACTTTTTCCTGTTCAAAAAAACAAACTCTCCAGTTTTCTTCTTTTGGAAGATTTTGAAACGAGCTTACATATTTGAAATTCAATGTCCTTCACTCTTGCTTCCTGCCTTGTTCCATTTTTACAGGCCTTTTGTGCCATTCCCTAGTCACCCCACAAATTATTAGTGGGGTTGTTGTTGTTGTTGTTGTTTTTGTTGTTTTTTGAGACAAGTGTCTTGCTCTGTCACCCAGGCTGGAGTGCAGTGGTGTGATCTCGGCTCACTGCAACCTCCACCTCCTGGGTTCAAGTGATTCTCCTGCCTCAGCCTCCTGAGTAGCTGGGAATACAGGTGCCCACCACCATGTCCAGCTAATTTTTGTATTTTTAGTAGGGATGGGGTTTCACCATATTGGCCAGGCTGGCCTTGAACTCCTGACTTTGATCTGCCTACCTCGGCCTCCCAAAGTGCTGTGATTACAGGCATGAGCCAACGCTCACGGTCATTAGTGTTTAAAAACATATTTTTTGTTTTGTTTTGTTTTTCCTGGGTTAAGGGAGGTGGAAACAGATTACCCCAAAGCCCGATCTCTTTCATCTTCAGAAGGGGAAGAGCAAATCACTGCAGCTGTGTTCTTCTGTTTATGGAGATTGATCTATATACCTAACCAGACTGCAAAATGTTCAAAGTTGGAATTCAAATACAAAACCTGCATTAATTTACAACACTGGTCGGCAATACTAGAGTTGCAAAGGATTACTCTGTTTTAAAGGATCATAGAGGTGTTATTCTACTTTGTTTTCATGACATATTGTTGTTTTCATCTATGATTTATCTGATGCTACATCTCCAGTCTGGAACAGAGCTCTCAATGATTATAACAGTTTCCATGGAGACATATGATCTATTCTCTCATTGCTCCCCAGTGATCCATTCTCCCACGACTCCACCCACTATCCCCCAACCCCCATCCTTCCCATGGGATCCTCCAGAACTTCCAATCCTCCATCAAACATCCTCTCATCTGTTTTGTTAAGCGATCAAAAACAGGCACAGTACACAAACTTTTGAGTTAACAAGGACAAGAATAAAAATGTTAGATTACCTCGGGGGACTGGAAAGACACAAATTAACACAATAAACGTGTTCACATAGGGAGAGTAGCAGCAGTGAGTGGTCAGAGAAGGATGTGAACTTGGGTAGGAGCAGGACTTCTCAGTGTTTATCCTTTTAATATAATCTTAATGATGAACCATGTGAATGCATTGCTTATTAAGAATATCATGGCCAAGTGCAGTGGCTCATGCCTATAATCCCAGCCCTTGGGAGGCCAAGACAGGTGGATCACCTGAGGTTGGGAGTTCAAGACCAGCCTGACCAACATAGAGAAACCCTGTCTCTACTAAGAGTGGAAAATTAGCTGGGTGTGGTGGCGCATTCCTGTAATCCCAGCTACTCGAAAAGGCTGAGGCAGGAGAATCACTTGAACCTGGGAGGTGGAGGTTGCAGTGAGCCGAGATCGTGCCATTGCACTCCAGCCTAGGCAACAAGAGAGAAACGCCATCTCAAAAAAAAAAAAAAAAAAAAAAATATATATATATATATATATATATACATATACATATATATATATATATATACATATACATATATATATATATATATATACATATACATATATATATATATATATATATACATATACATATATATATATATACATATACATATATATATATATATGATTTAGGACAGGTGCAGGGGCTCACACCTGTAATCCTAGCACTTTTGGAGGCCATGGCAGGAGGACCGCTTGAGCTAATAAGTACTTGGACAGCCTGGGAAACATAGTGAGATCACGTCTCTACAAAAAAATACAAAAATTAGGCCAGGCGCGGTGGCTCATGTCGGTAATCCCAGCACTTTAGGAGGCTGAGGCGAATGAATCACATGAGGTCAGGAGTTTGAGACCAGCCTGGTCAACATGGTGAAACCCTGTCTCTACTAAAAACTACAAAAATTAGCCAAGCGCAAGGCTGAGGCAGGAGAATCACTTGAACCAGGGAGGTAGAGTTTGCAGTGAGCCGACATGGCACCATTGCACTCCAGCCTGGGCAACAGAGTAAGACTCTGACTCAGAAAAACAAAAACAAAAACAAAAACAAAAATTAGCCAGGCGTGGTGGTGCATGTCTGTAGTTCCAGTTATTCAGGGGACTGAAGCAGGAGGACTGCTTGAGTCCAGCATGTCGAGGCTGCAGTGAACCGTAATGCACCACTACATTCCAGCCTGGACAACAGAGTGAGACTCTGTCTCAAAAAGAAAAAAAAAAAAAGTGCTCATTTAATTTTTTAAAACTCAGCTTATTAGAACCTCTTCTTTATTTAGGCCACTTTCTTCCCCATCATCAGAGAAACTGCTCCATATTTGAAATCTAAATACCTCAATTCTTCCTAACATTTTACGTATCTTGACCTCATCCATTTTTTTTTTCATCCCTAGACTTCTAAACTCCCTTTTTCCCACCCAGGTGATGACTCCCTTTATGCTAGATGTCTTCCCCAACCCAATCTAGATACCACTTCCATTCATGTATTCAACACACTTTTCCTGAGCACTTGGTACAGGCTCTGTGGATCTGCAGTGGACATTTCTCTTCCCAGAATCCTTAACTCTCTTTCTTCCATAATCTAGTTCACTGATTCTACTAATCTCACCCTTAGCTCAAATCCACCATCTCCTTCTCCATCTCTACCCCAGGGATGCTCAGAGCTGCTGGTAAAAACCATACAACGTTGTGGACCACTGCCAACTGCCTATTCCCAACCTTAGGGACTGGATGGGCCATCTTAGTGGCTGCCCTTAATCTCTATTCCCATCCCATGCTGAGGCTCTTCAGACTTTCAGCCATCATTTCAGATTCCTTAGTCCATCTCAGCAGATACCCTTGCCACCCACAGACAGAGAATCCATGCATTCAATCTAGGCACTGAATGAATTCCATCCCTAGGCTCTGAGAACACAGTGGTGACCAGGACAGAGACGATCCCTATTCTTGTGGAGCTTAGACCTTAGAAAGGGAAGAGAGAAAAATCAACGAGGACACAAGAAAAGCATCGCTCAGTAATGGGTGCTATGAGAGAGTTAAATATAACGGACAGTGAATGAGAGGCAACTTTGAGTGGGTAGTTGGGGAAGATTTTTCAGAAGAGGTGGCGTCTAAGTTGAGATGTGAATTGCAGGAAGGAGCCGGCCATGCAAACAGCAAAGTGAGCAGAATCACAAAGCTTCTAAGAGGGAAAGGAGCTTTGTGTGTTTCAGTGACCCAAGAGCTGAGGTTGTGGCCAGAGCACAGTGGGTGATGAGGAGGAAAAGAAGAAAAGAAGCCACACAGAGAACACCAGATGATAAAGGGTGATACAAGCTAAGGATGTAACACAGAATTTCTTCTAATTGGATGGAAAGTCATTGGAGGGTCTTAAGCAGGGGAGCTCCTTGACTTAATGTAAGCTTTAAAAAATTATTAGGGCTGTGAAGTAGAAAGTATATTAATTATAGGCAACAAGATTGGGATTGGGATTAAACATAGGCAAGAAGATTGGGATTAATTATAGGTAACAAGATTAATTATAGGCAACAAGACTGGGATTGGGATTAATCATAGGTAACAAGATTGGGACTGGGATTAATCATAGGTAACAAGACTCGGATTGGGATTAATTATAGGCAAGAAGATTAGGATTGGGATTAATTATGGGTAAGAAGATTGGGATTGGGATTAATTATAGGCAAGAAGATTGGGATTGGGATTAATTATAGGCAACAAGATTGGGATTGGGATTAATTACAGGTAACAAGATTGGGATTGAGAAGCCACTGAGGAGTTTCTGTACTTATCCAGGTGATATTAATGGTTTGGACTAGGGTAGTATTAGAGAGATGAAGAGAAGTTAGTGAATATGTGATATACTTTGAAGGAACTGTCAGCATTCGCCAGGGCATTATACATGGTTGCGGGGGGCAGTGGGCAGGGATGGTGGGAATACAGCAAAGAGGGAAACTCAGGGATAACTCCCAGGTTTTTGGCTTACGTTACATAGATGGAAAATAAATTTATATTTTTTGCACACCTAAGTTCATGGTATGAGATTTATGCTAGACATCTTCATGGCACGCAAAGGGACTAAAAACCCCAAAACAACACTAAACGAGTCAGAAATACTGACAACACAATCTCAACTTCAGTAAAACAGCATCTCACAGTATCTATAAAAGCATCCAGAACCACTCTACGAGTCCCAGGGTCACCCTTCCACTGTGCTACTGTTTGAAAGGAACGATTTCCGTTCTCAGCTGTCAGAGTGATCTTTTCCAAAAGGCAAATCCGATCGTATCACTGCTCTGCTTAAAAACGTTCAATGGCTCCCCGCTGCAATGTGAAGGAAACCCAAACTCCTCACCGTAGCTTATGAGATTTGCATCCTTGGGTCCTGCTTGTCTCTGCAACATCACATCCTATACCTCCTTCTACTAGCGACATTTTGCCCCAACACCTTCTGATGGTTCCTAGGATGCACCCAGCCTGTCCCCACCCTGGAACTTTTGCACTTGCTCTCTTCTGAGAACATTTTTTCCTAGCTCTTTGAAAGTATAGCTAGTTCTTTCTCATCCTCCAGGTCTCAGCCTATGTGTCACCTCCTCAGACTGTCTGAACGGGTCCCCTTTTTGTTTGTGAGAGAGCACTCCATTCATTTCCTTCATGGTATTCATTACAAAGTGTAGTGTGGGTCTATTTACTTCTTACTCTCCCTCCCACTAGGACGTCCGCCCCATAGGAACAGCAAATGTGCCTGCCTTGTTAGATGTTCCTTCCAGAGCAGGTGGAGTCACCACATCATACTGTACCTTGCCAAAGCTGCCTTTCCCCAGCACCATTAGGAAGTTAAAATCAGTCAGTTTCATCCGGTCTCTGCTGCCATTGTTGTCAAATTTGGAGACAGTATTGGTCGTCTTTTCTTCTGGGACCTTGGTTCCCTGACTGATCTTGGCCCTCTGCAAAAAGGAAGCACACGGAAAACACGCTCAGGGTTTGAGGATGATCTTGTAGGAAGACACAGGCACGCAGTGGGACGCTGTGGTTCCTGCATCTCCGGCACCCTGTCCCCGTGAAAAGCATGGCCGTGCATCACTCCACAAGTCTGAAACCTGTCGGATATCCTTTGCACTTCCATCTTTCTTTGATCCCTCGTGTCTCAACCATAACCAGGAACTGTCATTTCTTTCCTCCCAGCTGTCTCTAGAATTCATCTACTTCTTTCCATCTCAACCACCACTACCTGCCATCATCTCTCACCTGCACAAGGCACATTGCTTTCCTTTACACTGGGCTTCACACACAACCACAGTGAGTCTCTCACCCAACCAAGTCCCCTCTTGCTTAAAATGCCACAGTGGCATCCCATTATTTTCATGATAAAGATTGAGGTGCTTTCATGGACTTATATGTTCAGGCCCTACCTGGCTTTCCAACTCCATCATTGCTAGGGTGCTTCTTCCCTACAACGTAGCTTCACTCTCCTTTCACTCCCCTGGATGTCCCAGGCCCCTCCAACCACAGGGCCTTTGCATCTGCTGCTGCTACTGTGGTACAAATGGCTATTCTCTCCCCTTCAACAACCCAGCTAGGAGTTTACATCTTCATGTCCTCAGGGAAGCCCTCGTCGATTCTCTCTGTCTGCACTAGCTTCTCTGATTTTCTTCATCCACTTCTCTTCCCATTAATACTGGAGGATAACTGCCTGTTCTCTTGTTTCCTTCCAATAAACTGGAGACTCTCTCGTGGACAGGGAATATTTCTCATTCTCTGTGGTCTTCCTGACAACTAGTATAGTTCCCAGCTAAATATTTGTTGCATAAATAGATGAATGACGGCCATGTGTGTCCTCAGTGCAATGGGAGAGGGACTCCTTGCCATGAGTGGAGGAATGGGGCTCAGAGTGGCAGCGGGCGCTTTGGAATGAGACAAGAACCAGAAGCCATGAGCAGGAGACCTGCAGCTGCCAGGACTTTGTTACTGGATTCACTTCTAGCAGAGAGAAAACTGTGGAGTTAAAAGCTCATGTGTGGCTGGGCACAGTGGTTCACACCTGTAATTCCAACAATTTTTGAGGCTGAAATAGGAGATTCAATTAAGGATAGCAGTTTGAGAACAGCCTGGGCAAGATAGCAAGACCCTGTCTCTACAAAAATAAAGAAAGTTAGCCATGCATGGTGGTGTGCACCCGTCATCCCAGCTACCTGGGAGGCCAAGGTGGGAGGATAGCTTTAGCCCAGGAGTTAGAGGCTGTAGTGAGCTGTAATCACACCACTGCCCTCCAGCCTGGGTGACAGAGTGAGATCCCATCTCTCTCTCACTCAAAAAAAAAGCCTCGTGGTAGAATTCTCTGACATGAATCAGCTGTGTGGTCCAGAACACATGAGTTAAGTCAAACACTCCTCTGCCCAATATATATACCTTCCCACTATTCTCAAAGTAAAAGCCAAAGACCACAGATGACTGAGTCCCTCTGGACTCCCTCTGATTTCAGTCTCCTTTCTACTTCCACACTGGCCTCCTCGCTGCTCTCTGAATGCACCAAACACGCTCTTACCCCAAGGCCTTTGCACCTGCTGTTCCCTCTGCTCAGAGCACTCTTTCTCCAGAACTCTCTCACCTCTAATAAGAGGGCTCTTCCCTGAACACCCCACATAAAATTGCTCTCAGCAATCTCCATCTGCCTCACTTACTTGATTTTCTCTAAAACACTTGTCACCATCTTACAAACCATATATTTACTTGTTTCCCAATTTATCGTCTTTCTCCTTATACCAGAATGTAAGCTCCCTGAGAGCAAAGATTTTGACTGTTCTGCTTTCCACTGTTTCCCTGGTACCTAGAGGAGTGTGGCAAAGAGAAGGCACTTAATTGCATTTGGTGATTGAAGCTTCCTAAACATTCATCACCTTTTCAAGACAACGGAGATAATGACATGAAATGATGTATCACAGAGTCCTTAGTATCATTCCTGGCACACAATGGATGCTCAGTGAATGGTACCTATTATTATTGTTGCATTATTTGGTTGTTTTGAAGATAAAGAGGCAACATAAATCTTTCCGAAGTTTTGAATATCAGGGAAGATTCATTCATTCATTCAAAAAACATTTATTAAGGCTGGATATGGTGGCTGATGCCTGTAATCCCAAAGCTTTGGAAGGCTGAGGCAGGACTGCTTAAGACCAGGAGTTCAAGACCAGCCTGGGCAACACAGCCAGACCCCATCTAAAAAAAAAGTTTAATTAGCTAGGCATGGTCACAGTGGGCCCGTAGTGCCAGCTACTTGGGAAGTTTAAGGCAGGAGAATCCCTTAAGCCCAGGAGTTGGAAGCTGCAGTAAGCTATGATCACTATATTGCACTCCAGCCTGGGCAACAGAGCAAGACCCTGTCACAAACAAACCAACAAACAAACCAAAAATTCTTATTGAGTACCTGCTGCATGATAGGTGCTGCTCTAGGTGCTGAGGGTACATCAGAGGGCAAAAAGGATGCAGATACTCTCAAAAAAGGTGCATTCTAGCTGGGATTGGGTCCTCCAAACTGTGTCCAAAAGGTATGTTGGGGTTGCTGAGGCAGATAAACTGGTATTGGCAGCAGGAACGGTATTTATGGAACAGAGGGGAAGACACATTCAAAGAATGAAACATCATCTGGCTGGAGCATGAAATGCAGGGCAGATATGACACAGGAGGCAGACGAAGGGCTGAAAGGACCTTAAGAAATTCAGGCTGACTGTAAGCATGACAAGTAGCCTTTGAAAGGTTTGTAGCAGGGCTATGGTATGACCTTAAAAATTTAAAGGTACTCTGAGTGGAGAGAGGAGACCCCCAGCATGTGGGCTGGGGGATCACTAGGAATTCACTGCATTATTAAGGAGAGAAATGATGAGCCAGACATGGTGGTGTGTGCCTGTAGTCCCAGCTACTCGGGAGGCTGAGGTGGGAGGATCAGCCCAGGAGTTGGAGCCCAGGAGTCAGAGGTTGCAGTGAGCCATGATCGCACCACTGCACTCCAGCCTTAGTGATAAAGGGAGACCCTGTCTTAAAAAAACAAAAAATGATGGACTCAGTTGTCTGCAGTGTAGATGGAACAAAGTGGACCTGTTTGGGAGACAGACTGACCCCAGCTGGGTAGCACATTGGGCAAGGGAGAAGGGAGATCGGAGATGAAGGACAGCTCCAGCTTCTGTTCTGGCCAACTGGCAGGATACTGGTTCTTTCCACTGAGATGAGAAGAAGCGGAAAAGGAGTAAGTTTGGAAGTGTGGGGAAGAGATGACTGGTGTGATTTCAGACATGTTGAGATCCCCTCTTCCCCACAGCAGCTTAAAACTGCAAGGTTTATTTCCCCCTCATGGGATGCATATTCCACTGTTACCACTTAGGAACCATGGCTAACAAAGCATCCACCCGTTTCTCTTTATTCATGTTTTGAAAATCGAGCTGGGCACCGCGTAGTGCACCAATCTCACGTGCACGGCTCTGCGGATTTTGACAAATGCGCACATCCATGTAACTCAAACCCCAAACAAGACGCAGAACATTTCCATCACCCTCCAAAAGTTCCCAGTCGACCCCCCTCCCACTAAGGCTATCTCTGTTCCGGTTTCTATCCCATAGGTCAGTTCTGTCTGTTCTTTATTCAGCTGAATGGCATCGTAGAGTACGTACTCTTGTGCCTGGCTTCTTTCGCTCATCAAAATGTTCTTGAAATGCATCCATGTTTTTGCATAAATCGGTAATTTGTCTCTTTGTATTGCTGAATGGCACTCGTTATTGATGTTTATCCCGTCTCCTGTGTACGGGCATTTGAGTTGTTTCCCCTTTCGGCCTACTAACAATGCTGCTGTGAACATACTTGGTCAGTTTACTTTGCAGTAAGATATATTGAGGTTTAATCCACGTGTAAATACCCAGTAAGTGGTTGTATACGTGGGTTTGGGGCTTGAGCAAAGATATCTGAACTGGAGACAGATTTGGGGTGCAGAGGTAGTGAGGGGGTAGTTAAAACTACAAAGTTATCTTATTCGCAATGGAGACTGCAAACTAAAGAACCAGCATAGGACAGAAGCTGTCTCACCTTTCTTGGGCTATGTCCTCACACCCTCCTAAATCATCACCCCCAAGCTGGCCTGACCCAAACACATTCCCTCCTCCCCTCCCCGCTCCACCCCCCCATCACCTTATCACCGTGTGTCCTGCCTTCTTTGAATCCTGGCTCAGGACCCATTGGATTCACACACTCCGTTCTCCAGACTGTGAAGATCCAAGTCCTGCCTGTCCCAGTCCTCAGTTCCCATCCTGGGAACCTTCCCATCCACCTGCGGGTCCCAGCACACACTCCCCATGAAGCGTGAGCACAGACCTCAAACTTCCCGATTTCTTCATTTGACTTTGATTAGCAAAATAGATAAGGACTTTTTTTGGTGGGGGGTGGAGGTGGGGGTGGGGTGGGGTTGATTTTTTCCTTGTCCTTCAAGGAGCAGCTAACAGCCTCATCCCTCAGCGCTAGAAACTCCCTTCTCTCCTCTGAATCCGGGGCTGGCAGCCCTCTTTCCTCCCTCCCTCCTAGCTTGCTTTTACAACGTTTCCCATGGGCATGTTAATTTAACTTCTAGAATCTAGATCAGAAGACTAATAACCCTGGAAAAAAAAAAGAAGTCTAATAACCCTGTTGATCTGGTCTGCACAGTGTTTGCTGTCATTTTAATATTTAATTAGTTGCCAACTGTTGAAAATTTGGATATATGAAAACCCAGACCCCCAGCTTCTTTTGAAGAAGGGGATCTGCTAACACTGGGTGATACAAGCTCTTTCGCCTTCTTCTTGTTTGCCTGGCTCCTGAAAACACCCGGGTTTGTGGCCCCTACACAGTGAGCCTTCAGAGGACAGGAGCCCCGTCCTTTGTCCTTCGAAATATCCTATTGTTCCAAGGGGACAATGCCCAGGACACACCGCATCAAAGAGAGAACATTTTAAAATTGAGGCACAAATTAAACTCATCCTTTATCTTGCTGGGTAGGATGTGCTTGAAGAAACAGGAATACGCTAATGGCTGCCTTTTCATGTCTGTAATTTAGAGCCCTAGAACTCAACGCTAAGAGAGAAAGCAAATAGCATTTCTGAGCAAAGAGCCAAGTCACCTTCCAGACAGCAAGAGGGGACAGTGGAGAAGCCCCAGCAGCCAGGCTCTGGGCTCCACTCCTGATGATGAATGCCTGTCCTGGCTAAAACTGCAGATTCCTCTGCCACTCCACCCCTACAAGGAACTACTACAGGCACTCGCAGCTACCTAGCAGTGGGGCAAGGACCTCTGTAGGCTAGGAGTCCCTGTAGATTCTCCCTAACCTCCAAGCAGCCCTTCCAAAGCCCAGAAAGAGGATGTTCTGAGCTTTATTTATCCCAAAGGGGGAGCTGATAATTATAACAGCAACCATGATGCTAGCATCTAACATCTGGATGTGTATGACGTGTAAGACACTCTGCTAAATGCATTACCTCATTCAATCCTCACATAACCTCATGAAGTAAGAAGTACTATAATTCCCCATTTTACAGGTAGGGAATCAGAAGCTCAGAGAGACAAAGCAACTTGCTTATAGCCACTCAGCAAGGAGGTGGCAGAATTGGGATTCAAATCTAGGCAGTCTGGCTCTCAGGCCATCACACTTAACCATTAGGCTACATTGCACAGATACGATCACTGGTGTTCTTCCAAGACACCACCAGCATGCTACTCTCTACACCTGGGGCTGCTAACAGCAAACACCTGCGATTCTTTGTCTGCAGCTTATTTTCTGGTTGTAGGAGCAGGCACAGTGCACAGGGCACATTGAAAGTGCTGGTGGGTGGATTTCCCTGGGAGCAGCCCTTAGCCTGCAATGGAAGGAGAGCCAATGGATAACCCCTCAGCTTCCTGTCCCTTGATTGGGAAATTCTGAGGCATGCATTCTGCGCTGACTAGAGAGTTCTCCAGCAGGGTTAAAACCTAGCTGCCCACAGCGGTAGCTTGCTTGATAATACTTTCCTGGCTTCCCACCTTTTCTGGCAATGCTTCTTTATTAACTTATGGTGCTTCCAGGATCACCTCCCAAATAAAGTACTTGCACTTGAATCCTTATAGTCTGTTTCTGGGGAAAACTCAAACCCGGGACAACCAGCGGCTCTGGGGCCTTGAAAAGTTACTTAAACCTCTGTGGGCCTCAGTTTCTTCATTTGTAAAAGTAAAATGGCGTGATAACAGTACCTACCATTCTAGGTTGTTGTAAGGATTAAATTACTGGAGTTAATGTTTGCAAAGCACTTAGAATCCTAAATGGCACACAGTAAGCACTTTGTTAAATAAATACATTTTAAGACTCTGAGAAATCCTACTGTATGCCATCCAAAATGGAGTCTTCTCTTCCCAAGCCCACGGTCGACTGAAAGCCCCCTAACCAAACAGAGCCAGCTCTGACATTCTGAAGTATACCACGTGTGGCAACTGCACCAAGCTCACACTACCATGAAATTCTATTACCCCAATTCTAGCAGCTCGATTTTACTGTCACTCAGGATTCCTCCAGATAAGAGGCTTGAAAGTAATTTCTGAGTCATTCCGGGTGCTAATTGGTTATCTCCCAGGGATTACATTTCTCACGTTCAAGGTCAACTGAAATTCCTCTGTAAGCCTGAGAACAATTTCGGTCTGTTGGAAACATTTTTTTTAATCAACAACTACAGTATGGAGCGATTATAATTCAGGCATAAACAAGCTTTTGCAGGCTCTTGCTAGAAATAAAGGGACACAATTTGTTGCACGCGGACAAAACAGTCTCCTATTCCAAGCCAATTACCGGCCCAGACAAATGTACTGTTTGCATAGAAAATCTTTTCCTTGGTGTTCTGAAATGTCCCCCCGGCTGCCCCAGGACAGAAGAAATCATTTTGTAAAACTGAGACTTCATTGTATACAAGAAAATACCGGCCTTGTGTTTTTCACCCTTAATAGTACATTTCTATAACAGCAGCAAATGGATACTTCACCGGCAAGTTGTGGGAAAGAGATGGAAAGTGTTCTCTGGAAGGACGGCCTTCCTGTCTTAATTTTTATCAAACAGCATCCAGTTTTTAGTTCTACTTGGAGGGAAGATGCTTTTATCAGTTCACTTGGGTTTGAGTCCAAGACTTTGGGAACAAGTCTCTGTTATCGAGGTCACTGGAGAATGACTGACAAGCTCAAGGCCAATGTGTCCGTTCCACTTGTTTCCAGGAAGGGAGGGCCCCACTGGGTCAGAACTATCACTATCCTCCAGCATGTAGGGAAGGCACAGGCTCAAGACAAGGAATTTGGGAATACAAGTTATTTCTTTTTTATTTTTATTTTTAAAAAATATATATTTTTTAAATAATGAGGCAGAGTCACTATAT
This sequence comes from Rhinopithecus roxellana, assembly GCF_007565055.1. NCBI lineage: Eukaryota > Metazoa > Chordata > Mammalia > Primates > Cercopithecidae > Rhinopithecus > Rhinopithecus roxellana. The sequence goes on along the minus strand of NC_044568.1, from coordinate 958,332 downwards.
TGCCCAGGCTGGTCTCAAACTCCTGGGCTCAATCAACCCTCCTGCCTCGGTCTCCTAAAGTGCTGGGATTACAGGAGTGAGCCACCATGCCTGGCCCCTAAGCACTATTTCTATCAAGTTGAGGGAAAAACAAACTTGATAGAAAGTTTGTTTCTTTCGGCCGGGCGCGGTGGCTCAAGCCTGTAATCCCAGCACTTTGGGAGGCCGAGACGGGCAGATCACGAGGTCAGGAGATCGAGACCATCCTGGCTAACATGGTGAAACCCCGTCTCTACTAAAAAATACAAAAATCTAGCCGGGTGAGGTGGCGGGCGCCTGTAGTCCCAGCTACTCGGGAGGCTGAGGCAGGAGAATGGCGTAAACCCGGGAGGCGGAGCTTGCAGTGAGCTGAGATCCGGCCACTGCACTCCAGCCCGGGCCACAGAGCGAGACTCTCTCTCAAAAAAAAAAAGAAAGTTTGTTTCTTTCAACAACCTTGTCCTTTATCTTGCTGTGTACGATGTGCCTTCAGAAACAGGAATACACTCACTAATGGTTGCCTTTTCATGTCTGCAATATAGAGCCCTAGAATTCAAAGCCGCCTAACCAGAGGCAACCAACCCTGACGTACTGAAATACACCACTTGTGGTAACTGGCTCTCAGGATAAATGCTAAAATCCTTGGGATATCATGCCTGTAATCCCAGCACTTTGGGAGGCCGAGGCGGGTGGATCCCAAAGTCAGGAGATTGAGACCATCCTGGCTAACACGGTGAAATCCCACCGCTACTAAAAATACAAAAAATTAGCCAGGCGTGGCAGCGGGCACCTGTAGTTCCAGCTACTCAGGAGGCTGAGGCAGGAGAATGGCATGAACCCAGGAAGCGGAGCTTGCAGTGAGCCGAGATCGGGCCACTGCACTCCAGCCTGGGTGACAGAGTAAGACTCCATCTCCAAAAAAAAAAAATCCTTGGGATAAATGCTCCTGGGTAAACACTCTTGGGAAAAATGCTCTTGGAACAAATGCTAAAATCCTTGGGATAAATACTCTTAGGATAAATGCTAAAATCCGTGGGATAAATGCTCTTGGGATAAATGCCAAAATCCTTGGGATAAATACTCTTGGGGTAGATGCTAAAAATCCTTGGGATAAATACTCTTGGGATAAGCACTCTTGGGCAAATGCTCTTGGGATAAATGCTAAAATCCTTGGGATAAATACTCTTGGGATAAGCACTCTTGGATAAATGCTCTTGGGATAAATGCTAAAATCCTTTGGATAAATACTCTTGGGATAAATGCTAAAATCCTTGTCAAGGCCAGCACAGCCCTGCATACTCTGACCCACACCTACTTCCCCAGCCTTGGACTCTCTTTGGCTTTCTCTGCTCTACCCAGGCTGGTCTTCTTTCAGTCTCACATGGTTGCTATATAACCCCCAACCATAGGGCCTTTACACATGCTGTTTGCAGAATGGAATACATTTTCCCTCTTTTTACATGGTAAAATTCCATTGCTGTTTTCTCCCTGACACCTCCCCATCCTCTCAAACTACGTGACATTTCTTTTGTACATGTTCTCAAGGTACCTGATCTCTCTTTCACAGGACTTTACATGGTCTTTACACATTTTTTTATTTGCTTGTGTCATTATTTGATGAATAACAATAATAAAAATCCATTTCATTTTAGCTATGCTATTATACACATTTTTGGGGAGTTAGTAGGCCATCATGGCTTATCTAGAATTGATCATCTCCCACCAGACTCAGTGTATTGAGTTTGTGGGAACAAAATAATGTGTTTTCCCTCAGGAAACCACTAAAATCACTCAATGCACATATAATGTAAGCATTCAAACCTATCTTCCCCCGAATATTTTATTTGTAAAGCAGGGATGTGTCCTATACACTTATACACCTCTTATGTGCTGAAAATGGTGTTTATTTGTCCCCATAGAAGGAAAGGGGTTTATCTCAGGTAGAAGTAGAGCCAGCAATGTAACTCAAGGTCACAGCCAAGGGCTTCCCATTTGATAAAACTATTCTCTGGGAAGATCTACCCCCAGGGTATTTCATGAAGTCATTAGCACAATCAATTCCATTCGTTAACTATATAGCACCATTCTGCCAATAGAGCCAATCCAGATTCCATCCATCAGCAAGCCTAGTTGACTCAGCCTCCAAAATATATCACTTCTCTGTCTACTCTTTTTTTTTTTTTTTTTTTTTTTTGAGACCAAGTCTTGCTCCGTTGCCCAGGCTGCAGTGAGCCAAGATCGTGCCACTGCACTGCAGCCTGGGCAACAGAGCATTACTGATCGTGCAGTGATGCAATCTTGGCTCACTGCTGCCTCTGCCACCCAGAGCAATTCTTGTGCCTCAGCCTCCCAAGTAGCTGGTATTAAAGGCATGCACCACCATGCTTGGCTAATTTTTTTGTGTTTTTAGTAGAGACGGGGTTTAACCATATTGGCCAGGCTGGTCTTGAACTCCTGACCTCAAATGATCTGCTTGCCTCAGCTTCCCAAAGTGCTGGGATTACAGGCGTGAGCCACAGCGCCCCGCCCGCTGTCTACTTATTTCATTCACCGTGACTACCATTCCAGTCCATCAAAATGGTGGGCAGTGAATAAGCACTTTTGAAGAAATGTCTAAGTCTGAATGCAGACAGGGAAGCGGGAATAACTTCATAAGGCAAGGGCATTTAATTGGGGTCTTGAAGGATTAATCAGAGTTTTCTAGGAGATGAAACAACCTTGCAAAGGCTCAGAGTCATGAAAAGTCTTGGTAGGAACCATGCCATAAACAGGAAAATCAGCACAGCAGCAAACCTAACTGGTTCCCATTGTTGAAAGAAAGGAGATGAAGAAAGAAGAGAGAGAGAGAGAGAAGATAGAGGAAGAGAGAGAGAAAGAAAGGGGAGAAGAAAGAAAGAAAGAAAAGAAAGGAAGGAAGGAAGGAAGGAAGGAAGGAAGGAAGGAAGGAAGGAAGGAAGGAAGGAAGGAGGGAGGGAGGGAGGGAGGGAGGGAGGGAGGGAGGGAGGAAGGAAGGAAGGAAAGAAGGAAGGAAGGAGAGAGAGAGAGGAAGGAAGGAAGGAAGGAAAAAGAAAAGAGAGGGAGAGAGGAAGGGAGGGAGGGAGGGAGGAAGGAATGAAGGAAAGAAGGAAGGGAGGAAAGGAAGGAAGGAGGAAAGGAAGAAGGAAGGAGAGAGAAAGAAACAAAGAATGGAAGGACAGAGAGAGAAAGAAGATAACGAATGAGAGGGAAAGAGAAAGAGAGAGGAAGGAAGGAAGGGAGGAAGGAAGGAGGGGAAAAAGTAAGAAAAGAGAGAGAAAGCAAGCAAGAAAGACAGCAAGAAAGAGCAAGAGAAAGAAAACAAGAAAAAGAAAGCAAGAAAGAAAGGGAGAAAGTAAGAAAGAAAGAAAAGAGAGAGGGAGGAAGAAGGAAGTAAGGAAGGAAAGAAGGAAGGAAGGAAGGAAGGAAGGAAGGAAAGAAGGAAGGAAGGAAGGGAGGGAGGGAGGGAAAAATAAAAAAGAAAGAATAAGAGAGAAAGAGGAGAGAGAAGAAGGAAGGAAGGAAAAAATAAAGAGAAAAAAGAAAGAAGAGAGAAAGAAAAGAAACCTCACCTCAAATTTCTGCCGCAGTTCTTCATTGCCCTCACTTCCTTCTGGTGGCACAGGCACATTGAAGTACTCGCCTTCCTCCTGGCTCAGTAACTTAAACCTGAAGGGAGACAAGGGGGCAGGACAAATTTCATGACTCTATTTGATATTATTTTATTGATCAGGATATGAAAAGGAGGCCTATATAAAACTCTACTTCAAAAAATGTATGTTGAGGGTTTTTGGCTTGTTTTGGTTTGTTTTTCAGTATGTTGGATGGGGGTAGTGTGCATGGTACACTACCAGGTACACTATACATTTTTGTAACTCTTCCATGAACAGCAGAAAAAAAATGTATATCATGTGTACATAGGAGGGAAAGTTCTCACTCTCCACACACACTTATACAGTTTTCTTAGTTGTATCATTAAATCACTATATATTTTTACCTACTTTTTGTCCATTAAGTAGTTTCTTAGTCTGAAAGAATGCTATGAAGACCCCTCATCGTAAATTTCTTGTTGATATTGTTGTTGTTGCTTTTAGAGATAGGGTCTCACTCTGTCACCCAGACTGGAGTGCAATAGTGCAATCATAGCTCACTGAAGCCTCGAGCTCCTGGGTTCAAGCGATCCTCCTGCCTCAGCTTCCTGAGTAGCTGGAGACTATAGGCTTGTGCCACTATGCCCAGCTAATTTTAAAAAAATATTTTTTTTTTGGTAGAGATGGGAGCTGGCTATGTTTCCCAGGCTAGTCTTGAACTCCTGACCTCAAGTGATCTTCTCACCCTATCCTCCGAAATTGCAGGGATTACAGATATGAGCTGTCTGTAATCCCAGCTGCAAACCCCACTGCCTGGCTGTAAATACATTCTTGTCATGCTCTTCCAGCATTTCTACCTTTCATCCTACATAGGTTGCCACCTTGCCATCCTGGCACTCAACTGCATTTAGGTGACCATGGACTTAACTTCATGGTGCTATTTTCTCTGCAGAAGTTTGCCCAAAGTGTGCTGTAGTCAGTCTCTTGAGAAACGGCATCCCTTAGTGGTTAAGTGCACAAGCCCTGGAGTCAAACCATGTCTGGATGCAAATCTCATCTCATAACCTTAGACAGGCTGGTTAGCCTCTCTGGGCCTCTGTTTTTCTCATCTATAAATTGGAATACAAATTCCTTTTTCATAGAATTCTTGTGAAATTGAAAGATAATGACGCATGTAAAATGATAAGCACAGCAGCATTTGGCATTTAGCAAGTGTTCAATTAGTGGCATCATCATGATTATTATTACTGTGACTAATGTCATTATTATTATTTTAGAGACAGGGTCTTGTTCTGTCACCAAGGCTGGAGTGCAGCAGCACAATCACAGCTCACTGTAGCCTTGACCTGCTGGGCTCAAACAGTCCTCCTGCCTCAGCTTTCAACCAGCTGAGACTAAAGGCACATGCCACCACACCGGGCTGTTTTTTTTTTTTTTTTTCTTTTTTTTCTTTTTTGGCAGAGATAGGGTCTTACTATGTTGCTCACGCCAGTCTTGAACTCCTGGGCTCAAGCAATCCTCCTGCCTCAGCATCCCAAGAAGCTGAGATTATAGGCACACGCCACCATGCCCAGCTACTACTAATATTATAATAATAAACATGGGGGCTTCAGTTTGTTTCTTGACCACAAAGATTTTTCCAGCTAGTAAGAGGATGAGATGAGTGTGAGGAACGAAAAGGGACATTCTAAAAGCATTTGAATCAGTGGGAAAGAAAAAAGACCCCAAAACTGCTCGCTCTCAAAGATCGTTCCTAACCAAAGTTTAAAATTTTCATCACAATGTTTTCTCTCCATTCACGAATCTTCTCAGGCAGCTTCCAAAAATGGGCTAGGTGATTCAAAGCACAGAAGACAATTTGAGCCTCTACGCCTCCACATTTAATATTCCAAATTTTCTTCCAAATTTCCACTGAAATTACCAAAAGAAATACAAACACAAGAGAGCATCTGTATCTTTGCTGGAAATCGAGAAGGGTGCTATCCACACAGCAGGGACTTCCAGGGATTCCTACAAATTAAAGTAATAGAAAGAAAACAGAGCTATGTTGGGTAAATTTTAACTTTATCCATTCAGATGCTACCTTTGTGGACTTTGCTAGATCTGTGTATCAGTGTTGAAATATCTGTTTTGCTTTTTTAATAATAAATTTAATTTTAAAGGACACTTTTTATTTCTTCCTTAGAAGGAAATCCAAAATCACTTGTTACAAATAGAAAATAATTGTTAAAAACAAACAAAACAAAACAAAACAAACAGAAAGATACACAGGTCGTCGTCGTGGCTCATGTCTGTCATCTTAGCACTTAGAGAGGCTGAGGCAGGAGGATCACCTGAGGCCAGCAGTCCAAGATCAGCCTGGGCAACACAACAAGACCCTGTCTCTAGAAAAAATTAAAAAATTTAGCTGGGTATGGTGGCGCACGCCAGTAGTCCCAGCTACTTGAGAGGCTGAGGTAGAAGAATCGCTTGCGTCCAGAAGGTCAAGGCTGCAGTGAGCTTTTATTGCACCATTTACTCCAGCCTGGGTGACAAAGCAAGACCCTGTCTCTCTCAAAAAAAAAAAAAAAAGGTCGGGCATGGTGGCTTATGCCTGTAATCCCAGTACTTTGGGGCCAAGGCAGGCAAATTACCAGGTCAGGAGATCAAGACAATCCTGGCCAACATGATGAAACCCCGTCTCTACTAAAACTATAAAAAAATTAGGTGGACATGGTGGCATACGCCTATAGTCCCAGCTACTTGGGAGGCTGAGGCAGGAGAATCACTTGAACCTGGGAGGCGGAGGTTGCAGTGAGCCGAGACTGCGCCACTGCACTGCAGCCTGGCAACAGAGCGAGACTCCGTTTCAGAAAAAAAAAAAAAAAAAAAAAGATAAACAAATGGAAATCAAGGTCATGCATGTGCAAGCAGATGGTGTTGCTTACCAAAGGCTCTCAATCTAAAGACTGCTCCGACCCCTTTTTAATGCGAGATCAGCAAAGAGCAAGTGTTAGAGTGTTAAGGATACACCAGAGCCCTCTGAGATTTTCTCTTTGCCATAATTTGAAGAATTGAAAGAACACTGACCAAAGAATTGCTTTCCTGGGGCACAATTCGATATTATTTATGCCCTGAGTGTGAACCATCTAGAGTATTTGGGGTCTCACACTCGTGAAAATACAGATAAAGGGGAATTGACTGGCTGTCATCCCTAAAAGGTGTTTCAACAGAGCCCAATAATGACCCTGGCTGAGACCATCAGGGACTGGGTGGGGGTCGCCGATTCCCATTCATATGCAGGAAGAGAGATGTCAGCACCTGGAGCAGCGGGCAGGGGAAGGGTGCCACAGCGTGTGTCCATGGTGGCCAGTACACCACAGAGTGAGTGAAGGACGCTGCCACTACTGCTTCCAAATAGGACTTCAGAGAGGAATAGGACCCCTTCTGACTTTGAGATGTATAGAACCAACGTGGAGAAGATGGCTCTCCATCTGGCATGAAGGCTGCCTGTTATGCACCTGTCTCCACTGTAGCCCCGCCCAAATGTCAGGAATAGGACTCCTGATCTGACAAAACAGAATTCAAAAAAACACAAAAGACTCCTGTCTCCCTTTATCCCGGTATGAAATGTTAGAACAAGGACACTTGTCAATTCTGTGCTCACTCTTCTATAAGTATGGGCAAATAAACACAATAGGATGTGTGAAAAGTTTAGTCATTTAAATAGGAAGAAACAATGCAGAATCAAAGTAACTCCCATGAAACAAAACTGCTGCCAAAAGAGAGAACATTCTAGAAACTACCTAATTCATATTTTCAATGAGATTCAAGAGGTTGGTGCATCTGTGAAAAGGGAACAAATATGAGAGTGGGAAAGACTACTTTCAGAAAGAAAATATAATCACTGAATTAAAAAATCCATTTGAGACAGTGAACACAGCATGGATAATTCAGATAACAATTACTCAATGAAAAGAAAAACTTGAGAAATTTTTCTGGCAATTGACTTGATATTTATCATAATAGATTGGAGTTGAATCGAATGCTTTATATACCACTAAGAATGCATATTACAAACATTAATTTACAACATGAAAAGGAGGAATGTTGCAACATACATATGTCAGAAAAGACCTAGACCTATTAATAGTCTTCTCATATAAAAAGTTCTTACAAGTCAATAAGAAAAAGGCAAAAGGACATAGTCATATATAAATATAAACAAATGGCAATAGGCAAATGAAAATGTTCAACATAATTTGTAATACAATATGTGTATAATCTTTGCATCATGTCTTTGAAATTTATAGCACTGGACGTTAATGTTAATAAACTGAAAAGCGTCATACGAGATTGATAAGACTATAAATTGATTTTTTAAATTGTAGGACATTTTGACAAACACTTTAATGACGCATATATGCTTAAAGCCGTCAATTCCTGGCTTAGAAATTTATTAGGAAATTATTAAAGCTGGGGCACAAAAGTTTTGCCACAATTACGTTTATTGCAGATTATTTTTAGGTGAAAAATGCAAGCTACCAAATAGTATACACAGTAAGGTTTCACCTTTGTTTCACTCTCTATATAGGGTCAATAGTGGTTATGGGCACTGGGAATCTGGATAAAATTCTCTGATTTTTTATATTTTTCTAATAATTATTAAATTAACAATAATGACTAACACTTACTGAGTGCTATTTAGCAGACATTGGGCACCTCACTTATATTAACTAATTTGATATTGCAACAATCCTGTGACATAATTACGACTATTATCTCCAAATGAGGAAACACAGCACAGAGAGGCTAAGTAACTTGCCAAGGGTACACAGCTAGGAGGTAGTACAGTAGAAATTCTAACCCAAGAAGTCTGATTCCAAAGCATTAGTTTTTTTTTTGTTGTTGTTGTTTTTGTTTTTGTAATAAGACCAAAATGTCATTATTAATAATAACAAAATAAAGTGTTCTTAAAAAATGTAATATAACACTGATTTAAGATAATAGTTATCTGTTCAGAAGGAGATGGAATAAAAAAGAATGAAATAGGAAAGAAAAAGAAAACTTTAGAAACAGAAACACCATAAGAAACATGGCAATTACAGCTATAAACATTAAAACATTTTCCTATGGAGAAAAGATCTTCAGATTCAGGATTATAAATCACCCTACTATAAAGACACATGCGCATGTATGTTTGTTGCAACACTATTCACAATAGCAAAGACTTGGCACCAACCCAAATGCCCATCAATGATAGACTGGCTAAAGAAAATGTGGCACATATACACCATGGAATACTATGCAGTCATAAAAAAGGGGGAGTTCATGTCCTTTGCAGGGACATGGATGAAGCTGGAAACCATCATTCTCAGCAAACTAACACAGAAGCAGAAAATCAAACACCACATGTTCTCACTCATAAGTTGAACAATGAGAACACATGGACACAAGGAGGGAACATCACACACTGGGGTCTGTCAGGGGGTGGGGGGCAAGGGGAGGGAGAGCATTAAGACAAATACCTAATGCACACGGGTCTTAAAATCTAGATGACAGGTTGATAGGTACAGCAAACCACCAAGGCATATGTATACCTATGTAACAAACCTGCACGTTCTGCACATGTATCCCAGAACTTAAAGTAAAAAAAAAAAAAAAAAAAAAAACAATAAAAACAAAAAAACAAGGCCGGGCACGGCGGCTCACTCCTGTAACCCCAGCACCACTTTGGGAGGCCGAGGTGGGCAGATCATGAGGTCAGGAGTTCGAGACCGGCCTGGCCAACATGGTGAAACCCTGTCTCTACTAAAAATACAAAAATTAGCCGGGCGTGGTGGCAGGTGCCTGTAATCCCAGCTACTCGGGAGGCTGAGGCAGGAGAATTGCTTGAATCCAGGAGGCAGAGGTTGCAGTAAGCTGAGATCACGCCACTGCACTCCAGCCTGGGCGACAGAGGGAGACTCTGTCTCTAAAAGAAAAGAAAAAAAAAATTCTAACAATGTGCCACTTGTTACACAAGACCAAAGGACTTAGAAAGGTTAGACATGAAAGAATGGGAAAGGACCTACTAGGGAAAAGGAATCCACCACACCACAACCAAAAAAGACACATGCAAAGGTCAGTTCGGTCTCATTAACTCCTTGGCTCCCCATCTTCTTCAGAGCAGAAGACAAAGTCCTGACAAGGCCCGCAGGATCTGCCAACCCTCTCCCCATATATATCCTCCCAGACCTAATCCTCCTCCAGTCTCCCCTCATGGATCCAGCTCCAGCTACACGAGCCTCTTTACTGCTCTTCCAACTTGCCAGGTGCACTCCTGCCTCAGGGCCCTTGCATTTGCCGTCCTCTCTGTCTGAGACAACCTCTCCCTAGATATCCACACAGCTCACTCCTCACCTGCTTTAGATCTTTGCTGTATGTTACCTTTTCAGTGAGTCCTTTCCTGAATTTCCTATAAAATCTGAATGCCCCCACTCCCCAAGATTCCTTGTCCCCATTTCTTGTTTACTTTTCTCTATGGCACTTATCAGCCTCAAACATGCCATGTTTTACTACTTATTTTTGTTCATTTACTATTGTTTATTTTTCTTCAACTAGAAAGAAAACTCCATGAGGCCACAGGGTTCTTGGCTATTTTGCTCATTAGTGTCTCTTCAGCACAGCAGGTATTCACTCTGTATATTCAATGAATAAATGAATGAATGAATACCAGCAACAAAGTAAAATTATAGAGAAAATGCATTAGCTGCAACAAAGATAACTTCATGTCAACATAATAAGATTTGTAGAGTTATGTGGTTAATAATATTGCCATGCACAGATAAGGCAAGAACTCTTAGAAATAAAAAGAATGCTTTTGAATCATTTTGCCTGAAGAAACGTAATAAGCACTACACATTTAGCTCAAGCAAACAAAAGGACAATATGAAGTTATAAAAGATCTGGACCTTGGCCAGGCATGGTGGCCCACACCTGTAATCCCAGCACTTTGGGAGGCCGAGGCGGGTGGATCACCTGAGGTCGGGAGTTCATGACCAGCCTGACCAACATGGAGAAGCCCCGTCTCTACTAAAAATACAAAATTAGCTGAGCATGGTGGTGCAGGTCTGTAATCACAGCTACTCAGGAGGCTGAGGCAGGAGAATCCCTTGGACCCGGAAAGTGGAGGTTGTGGTGAGCTGAGATCGCGCCATTGCACTCCAGCCGGGGCAACAAGAGCGAAACTCTGACTCAGAAAAAAAAAAAAAAAAAAAAAGATATGGACCTTAGAATACATTGGAATGAATAAATGTATACCCTATACTCATGGGCACACAGATGACAACAACAGACGCTAGGTACTACAGAGGGGAGAGGGGAGGGGAAGACAAGGATTGAAAAACTAACTATTGGGTATTATGGTCAGTACCTGGGTGATGGAATCATTCATACTCCAAACCTCAGCATCATGCAATATACCCAGGTAACAAATGTGTACATGTATCCCCTGAATCTAAAATGAAAGTTGAAAAAAGGTTTATTCTTTCTCCACAAAAAAAAAAAAGTACACTCTACAAACGGTTAATATAATCTTTTTCTTGAAAGTCCACAGAACTTTTAACAACATTGAACAAATACTAAGCTATGCTGAAAGAAAGGAAAGGAAAGAAAATCAGAGGAAAAAGGAAAAGTACACAGGCCATATTCTCTAACTTGAAAGCACTAAAACAGTAACTTAACATCAATAATAAAAATTTAAACAGAAATCTAATTCTAGGGGTTTAAAAAAATGCCTAAATTAAAGCATGTTAGAAAAGAAACTAAAAACTCAACTGCAGGCCCTCAAGGAAGCAGCAAAAGCCAGAATGTTAGCATATCAAAACTTAGAGGAAACATTTATTCCCTTAAATGCTTGTTCATTATTTTTGGCCAGGTGTGGTGGCTCACATCTGTAATCCCAACATTTTGGGAGACCAAAGTGAGAGGATTACCTGAGGTCAGGAGTTCGAGACCAGCCTGGGCCGGGTGCGGTGGCTCAAGCCTGTAATCCCAGCACTTTGGAAGGCCGAGACGGGCGGATCATGAGGTCAGGAGATCGAGACCATCCTGGCTAACACGGTGAAACCTCGTCTCTACTAAAAAATACAAAAAACTAGCCGGGCGAGGTGGCGGGCGTCTGTAGTCCCAGCTACTCGGGAGGCTGAGGCAGGAGAATGGCGTAAACCCGGGAGGCGGAGCTTGCAGTGAGCTGAGATCCGGCCACTGCACTCCAGCCCGGGCGACAGAGCGAGACTCCGTCTCAAAAAAAAAAAAAAAAAAAAAAAAAGACCAGCCTGGCTACCATGGTGAAACCTTGTCTCTACTAAAAATACAAAAATTAGCCGGGCGTGGTGGCAGGCACTTGTAATCCCAGCTACTCAAGAGACTGAGACAGGAGAGTCACTTAAACCTGCAGAGATTGTGCCACTGCACTCCAGCCTGGGCATCAGAGCAAGACTCCATCTCAAAACAAAAACACACAAACAAACAAAAAAAGCTATTCATTATTTTTAAAGAGCAGAGTTAGGCAAAAGAAGAAAAAATAATTTAGTAAAATATTAAACTGAAAGTCAAAGCCAAACACAAAATAAACCTACAGAAAAGGAGAAAACAAACAGAATTGATACACAAATCCCAGAGTTAATTTCTTGAAGAAAATAAATAAGTAAATAAAACAGATGAACCTCTGGAAAATCAAGGGGAAAGAAAGGAGACAGTATAAATAAGCAAAATTAGAAACAAAGAGGAGGATTTGACAACAGATACAGGGCAACTGGCCAAGAGGCAGATGCAGACAGGGGGCCTGGGGCTAGTGTACCACATCTGGGAGCTTTCACAGCTGCATCTGCTGTTTCTGCCACACGGTCTTAAATTACAGCACAACAGAAGAGCTGGTGGAGCCCATCCCCTTCTAAATGGTGAAACTGAGTCTCAGAAAGGGTGTGAGACTTACTCAAGATCACATAGTGTTCAAGGAATCCCAGGGGCAAGAATCCAAATGTCTAGGATCTGGTCCATTCAGTCAAGACAGCATCGCAAATGTCTTGGCCGTAAATCTGAAGAGGACTTCTATCTGCAGAATCTGAAGAGGGCTTTTATTTTGGAAAAGTTCCCTTCCAACTATTGTGTCATCAACTTCACACCTATCCTAAGTGGTGGATGGAGAATAGGGGGTGTTGTAATCAATATGATGGGTGGCATACCTGCTGTGAAGGCTGTAGTACAGACAGGTGAAGTGGCTCACCTGAGGTCACAAAGCCTCCACCCAGTCAGGAAAGCCAAAATCAAACCCGAGCTGTCTACCCTCTAGCCTTCCACCTACCCCTGTATCAGGAGGCAGAATAGGATTTGTATATGCTTAGGCTCTGGCATCATAGAATCCTGGACCTGAACCCAGAACCGTTGCTTAGAAGCTGTGTGTCCCTAACATGTTGCTGAACTATTCTGATCCTTGGAAATGATGCTCTATCTAGAATAACTGGAGAATTAAATGATCATCTAAGTGTAAATGCAGTAATATTTTGGGCTTACTCCTGATACACTATCCCTATTCTTAAACCATTTTTTTTCTTCCCTGCTCTCTGCCTTAGGGGAGTAGACAAGGCAGGCACTAGCCCAGGAAGAAGGATATGGCATGTGTGGGAGTTAAACTACTTTTGCAAGAATTATGACAGTAAGAGAAATATGACATACAAAAGTTACGACAGTGTAAGAAATCGGACCTAACTAACTCCATCTGCTTCTAATCTCTAAGATGTCCTTGCCCATTCCTGGGCCTAGGCCAAGCTAACTATGGGAAGAATTTAGTTTCGGTTCCACTTCATTTTTTATTTGTATTTGTTTCTTTATTTACTTTGAGACATGGTCTTTCTCTGTTGCCGAGGCTGGAGTACGGGGGCACAATCACAGCTCATTGCAGCCTCGACCTCCTGAGCCCAAGGGATCCTCCCACCTCAGGTTCCTGAGTAGCTGGGAGCACAGGTGCATGCCGCTATGCCTGGCTAAATTTTTTGTTGCAACAGGATCTCACTGTGTTGCCCAAGCTGGTCTCTAACTCCCGAACTGAAGCAATCCTCCCACCTTGGCACTCCCAAACTGCTGGGATTACAGATATGAGCCACCACACCTGGCCATTAGCTTAACTTTAAAACAAAGACAATAACAGCTCCTTCCCAAAACTAACCATCTCCTTGCTTGGGGACTAAAACTGCCTTTGTAAAACTAACATATTAGCCACAAAGTTAGAATTCTGGCTCCAGAGACATGTAGCCAGAGGTCATAAGATTCATGATCTCCCCAATTGCTCCTATAGATAAAATCACTATTATTGACCTAAAATTGGTGTTGGAAATATTTTCCAGACCCTGCATTCTGATGGACCAGCTGGTGCCATCCAGACCAGGAACCCATACAACAAAACTGGCTTACCTGGTCTTGTGATCCTCACCCAGGAACTGACTCAGCATGAGAAGACAGCTTTGACTCCCTGTGATTTCACTCTCAACCCACCAACCAGCATTCCCCATTCCCTAGCCCCACTTCCCACCAAACTATCCTTGAAAAACCCTAGTCTTTGAATTTTGGAGGAGGCCGATTTGAGTAATAAACTCCCATCCTTCTGCTTGGCTGGCACTGTGTTTATTAAACGCTTTCTCTGCTAAAATATTGCCCTCTCAGTGAATCAGCTCTAGATGAACTCATTGGGTGATTACAGGAGAAGCCCTTCCCTTTAGGGCTTAGAAAACCTTGGGAAGGAGAAAGGACAGGTGGTGGGGAGAGGTGGGTTTTCCTCCTCCTCGGCTGGAACGCTGGCCAGAGACCTATCCATGCACCAGGCATCATCATTCCAGCAGCAGCAGCAGGAGCAGAAAAGGCTCCCCAGGGGGAGGACTCAGGCAGGCTCCTGGCCCTCCCTGAACCAGGCCCAACAGTGGCCTAGGAGTGGGACAGAGAGGGCGCTGCATGGAGGGAACTCACAAGAGGAAGCAACAGGCCAGGATCTCCAGCACAAAGCCAGAATGATGCCCCAAAGCTAGCGGGACCAGTCCCGCTTCAGTGGGCACTGGTTTAGGAATGTAGGCTAAAAATAAAATCTTAAGGCCCCCCCAACTGACAGAATATTCTCCCCTCCTTGGCCAAGAGGATGTAAGAAAAACCTTAAGAACGGAATTGTCAGCCATGAGAGAAAGGAGATTGGACATGTCTCATTATACCCCCTCTCTTTTGGAGTTTAGATACAACAATGGACTAACATGAATGTTATAGTAGAGATCATAAGACTGACAAAACAGACTCTTTGTGGCAATAAAATACCAGATTATAAACAGGACTAAGGCCAGGCCAGGCAAAGGCGCAGTCACACCGTAGGCAATCCATCTTGCTGCATGCATCCTCAACATAAAACATGGAGTCTCACTCTGTCGCCCAGGCTAGAGTGGAGTGGCGTGATCTCAGCTCACTGCAACCTCCGCCTCCTGTGTCAAGCAATTCTCCTGGTCAGCCTCCAGAATAGCCTAGATTACAAGCATGTACCACCACAGCTTGCTAATTTTTTTGCATTTTGAGTAGAGATGGGGTTTCACCATGTTGGCCAGGCTGGTCTCGAACTCCTGACCTCAAATGATCCACCTGCCTCAGCCTCCCAAAGTGCTGGGAGTGAAGGCATGAGCCACCGCGCCCAGCCAATGTAAAGTATTTCTTCCTGTAAACTCCAAGTTTTAGCAAAGCCTTACTCTAACCAACTGCAAATTAAAGAATCTCCTATAACCCATTTAAAGCTATCCTGCCTTTTGGGCCCAAACCAATTTATAATCTCCATGTATTGATTTATGTCTTTGCCTGTAACTTCTGCCTCCCCGGAATGTGTAAAACCAAACTGTAATCTAACCACCTCAGGACCACTTATTCAAAGCTTCTTGGGTTTGTTTCTCCAGGCCACAGTCACTTATATTGGCTCAGAATAAACTTCTTTGAACTATTTTACAGAGCTTGGTTTTGCTGTTAACAGGGGCCAGTCAGAAAAGTGAAGCAGTGAAGCTCAGAAAGTACCACACGCAGCATACAGAGGCCCTTCTCCTTGGTCACCAGGAGCTCACAAAAGTGCATGAGAAAGTCTAAGTCCATTATAGAAAAGAAAAAAGCTTTATTTTTTTCTGCACACCTGATCAGTGCTGTGTAAAAGTGCGACTCCACGACATCCGGAAATGCTGGACCCAGAGCCTGGCATCTATTAACATCTAAGAGTCAATGAGTAGTAGCTATTGTTATTATAATAATTATTATTACGTTTTCTCCTGTCACATACCCCCTGAGGATCATACATTCTTTCTCTTTAACCTCTTTACGTTTGATTTAAAATGAGAATGAAATGCCCACTGTGAGTGACTGATGTAGACCCTACGAAGCCAAGTCATTTGTATGTTAGGGAAAATATCCAAAGCTTGGGGGGAAAAAAAAAACAAAAAGACGATCGTGTAAACTTTTAATGTCATGCTAGAGCATTTTCTAATTAGCTATTTCTTTCCTCACAGTAATATTACTTTGTTTAATTTATTATTCACCATCAAGTCAGGCCCAGATGGCCTCCCTAGTCTGCAATGACAGATGTCAACTTTTAGAAAACTGAGTTGAGATCTTTTTTTTTTTTTTTTTTTTTTTTTTGAGATGGAGTCTCGCTCTGTTGCCCAGCTGGAGTACAGTGGCGCAATCTCAGCTCACTGCAACCTCTGCCTCCTGGGTTCAAGTGATTCTCCTGCCTCAGCCTCCCAAGTAGCTGGGATTACAGGCATGGGCCACCACACCCATCTAATTTTTGTATTTTTAGTACAGACGGGGTTTCACCATGTTGGCCAGGCTGGTCTCCTGACCTCAGGTGATCTCCTGACCTCAGGTGATCTGACCACCTCGGCCTCCCAAAGTGTTGGGATTATAGGCGTGAACCACCATGCCTGGCCAAAATCTTTTTTTTTTTTTTTTTTTTCAGTCTAGTAGATAAGATAACCCCAAAGCTTGTGATTCTATTGTCCTGTCTATCAGTCAGTTTTTTTTTTTTTTTTTTTTTTTTTTTTTTTTTGAGAAGGAGTCTCGCTCTGTCACCCAGGCTGGAGTGCAGTGGCCAGATCTCAGCTCACTGCAAACTCTGCCTCCCGGGTTTACGCCATTCTCCTGCCTCAGCCTCCCGAGTAGCTGGGACTACAGGCGCCCGCCACCTCGCCTGGCTAGTTTTTTGTATTTTTTTAGTAGAGACGGGGTTTCACCGTGTTAGCCAGGATGGTCTCGATCTCCTGACCTCGTGATCCGCCCGCCTCGGCCTCCCAAAGTGCTGGGATTACAGGCTTGAGCCACCGTGCCCGGCCTATCAGTCAGTTTTATATTTAACTGAGCAAAGTTATTTCAGCATTTCTTTTTCTACTGATTACACAAACATCAGTTTCTCAAACCTTCTGTGGAATCATTCATTCATCCTGCTGCTTTTCTCCTTAGTGAGCTAAGGAAATCTTTGGCCAATGCCCATTATCTATTTTATGAGAACTATGTTTTTAACCATTTGTGAAATGTGATTTAACACAAATCTTTTGGGGTACATTCTGTAAACCCAAAATAAAATTCTAAGCCCCCTAGCCATGTAAATGGACCCCTCCTCTCAGCCAAGGGCATTCCAAATTTAACCTGAAAAACTGTTTCAGGTCATGATGAGAAGGGAGGGTTGGACATGATGTCTCATTATACCCCCTTCCTTTTGGAATTCAGGAAAAGTCAACCAGCATTAACATCAACACAGACCTGAAGTCTGATAAGAAACATTTACAATCTAGTCTCTCTGAAGCCTGCTACCTGGAAGCTTCATCTTCGTGATAAAACGTTGGTCTGCACAACTCCTTATGTAATCCAGACATTCCTTTCTATTGATAACAGCTCATTCAGCCAATAGCCAATCAGAAAATTGTAAAATCTACCTATGACCTGGAAGCACCTCCTCGTCCCACTTTGAGTTGTCCTGCCTTTCCAGATTGAGCCAATGTAAATCTCACGTGTACTGACTGATGTCTTATTTCTCCCTAAAATGTACATAAGCAAGTTGTACCCCATCCACCTTGGGCCTATGTCATCAGGATCTCCTGAGTCTGTGTCACTGGCGCATCCTCAACCTTGGCAAAATAAACTTTCTAAATTGATTGAAATCTGTCTCAGATACTTTCGGGTTCAAAACTCTCAGCTCCTGTCTTCTTCACATCTTCCATCATGTTGTCATTGATTTGTCATTTGCGTAATTCCTTGTTCATAGTTTATCTGCCCACCCCACTCTCTGCCATAAGCTACGCTCCATAAAGTCATATCTGTCTTATACCTCGATGTGTCTCTCGTGACCAGCACCTAGTGTACACTCAATATATTTTTCAAGAAAAGCCTAAGATGAAATACAGAGCCAAGACAAGGAAGTCATAAGGTGAACGATGGAAAGATGTGTGTGTGGTCCAAATGATACATCTCTTTCTTGCTAAACCAGTTTGATTTTTATTTTCTTTCACTTGAAGCTGAAAAAGTCCTGAATGAGACAATCCAGATATGAGACAATTTATCTTGAAGAAGTAATAGCAGCCCAATTGCCACTTCTCCCAAAGTTATAGCGGCAGGTTGAGCTATTTCTTCTGACTCCTTGACTCAGTTAACTGTGAAACGGTTGCCAAGGGGGCTTACCCAGCCTCTCTGTTGGTACTATTGAAGGATATATATATATATCCCAAGGAAGCAGCAGCTTCCCAGACACAATCTGACAGTGGGTTGCACATATCTTTTAGGTGAAGTGTACAAGCCACTCTGATGTGCATGGAGCCAGTCATGAAACTGTCTTTGCAGAAAGTGTAACAGTGAGAAAATGATGTCAGTGAAAGAGATCTGATCTAACTAACCCCCATCTTGCCTTTAACCTCCAAGCTGCCCTTACTCTTTCCTGGGCTTGGGCCAAGTTAACTTTGGGACAGATTTAATGTTTATTTTATTTATTTTATTTTGTTTTATTTTATTTTGAGATGGAGTCTTGCTCTGTCACCCAGGCTGGAGCACAGTGGCATGATCTCGGCTCACTGCAGCCTCTGCTTCCTGGGTTCAGGTGGTCCTCCTGCCTCAGCCTCCTGAGTAACTGGGACTACAGGCACATGCCACCACGCCCAGTTAATTTTTGTATTTTTAGCAGAGACAGGGTTTCACCGTGTTGGCCAGGATGGTCTCGATCTCCTGAGCTCGTGATCTACCCACCTCAGCCTCCCAAAGTGCTGGGAATACAGGGGTAAGCCACTGTGCCCGGCCTAGTGTATATTTTAAATGATAATAACCCTTGCCCAAAATGAAACTACCTTCATAAAGCTAATGAGAGACCACTAGGTTAGGAGGATGAGAGGAGCCTGAATTCTGCTACGGTGTAGACATAAAGGATTGCCAGCCATTATTCCAGAGGCCACAAGATTTGCAACTTTCCCAATGACTCCTGCAGATAAAATCACTATTGTAGAACCTAAAATTGGCCTTTTGAGACGTCTCTTCTACATTTCTGATAACCAATGGCTCCACCCCAACCAGACCGCCAACCTAACTTTGAAAGACATTTGTTGTATATTTTAAATGATAACAGCCCTTCCCCAAAACTAAACTGCCTTTGTAAAACTAATGAAATATTGCCAAGTTAGGAAAATGAAAGGAGCTTGAATTCTGCTAAGATGTAGACATGGATTATTATCAGCCTTTATCCCAGAGGTCACAACATTTCCAACTTCCCCAGTTACTCCTGCAGATAACATCACTATTGTAGAACCTGAGATTGGCCTTTTGAGATGTCTTTTCAGACTTTTGCCTTTCTGACTATCAGACTACCCCATCTGGACCTGCCTACTAGTCCTGTGGCCCCACCCAGAGTGGACTCAGCGCACGAGGACCACTTCTCACACCCCTATTACTGCATCCCCAACCAGTCAGCAGCACCCATTCCCTAGCCACCCTACGCTTTGCCAAACTATCTTTGAAAAGCCCTAGCTTCCAAATTTTCAGGGAGGCTGATTTGAGTCATAAAAAAACCCTGTTCTCCCATTTAGCTGCCTCTATATGCGTAAAACTCTTTCCCTATTGCAATCCTCCTGTCTTGATAAATCGGCTCTGTCTGGGCAGCAGGCATGAAGAAGCCACTGGGCAGTTCCAGTCGCATCATATAGTTTAGTAAAGTGGGCCAGATGTAACAAAATAGGGAGTGGTGAGGATGGTGACAAATAGAAAATCCATGTACTGGCTAAAGGGGGCATTAACTAGTCAACTGTTCTCAATTGTTGTCTTCTACCCCCAGATTTTTAAAATGCTAGAACTAATTCCCTCTCTCCCTCCCTCCCTCCCTCCCCCGTCCCTCCCTCCATTCTCCCCTTCCTTCCTTCCTTCCTTCCTGCTTTCCCTCTTTCTTTCTTCTTCCTTTCCTTCCCTTTCCCTTCTTCCTTCTTCCTCCTTCCTCCTTCCTCCTTCTTCCTTCTTCCTTCTTCCTTCTTCCTTCTTCCTTCTTCCTTCTTCCTTCTCCTTCTCTCTCTCTCTCTCTCTCTCTCTCTCTCTCTCTCTCTCTCACTCTGTCACCCAGGCTGGAGTGCAGTGGCTCAATCTCTGACCAACTTGCTCACTATAACCTCTACCTCCAGGGTTCAAGTGATCCTCCCATCTCAGCCTCCCGAGTAGCTGGGACTATAGGCACACACCGCCATGCCCAGCTAATTTTTCATGTTTTTGGTAGAGATGTGGTTTCGCCATGTTGCCCAGGCTGGTCTTGAACTCCTGACCTCAAGTGATCCACCTGCCTTGGCCTCCCAGAGTGCTGGAATTATAGGTGTGAGACACTACACCTGGCCTCTTTCTTTTTTGTTTTTGGTACAAGGACCAAACAAAACATATCTGCGAGGCAGATCCAATCAACCAGACTTCACTTTGGGACTCTGCTTTACTATTTCAATTTGTGGAGAAAAGGAAAACATACTTGACCCCATGTTTGATGGAGCAAGCTGTACGGCAGCTTTCAAAGCAAAATCTTACTTACCAGCCATCAACACTGGCTTTCTGAAGTTCAGAAATCCCAAAGGACAAAGATCCCATGAAGTCATTCCTGCTGGTCAAATCCCAATCCCAAATCTCTACTGACAGTCGTCTGTCTTTGTCCGACTCTTTCAGCTGACTGCATAGAGAAAAAGAAAAGACATCAGTGGAAGTCGTAGTAATTTTTCAAGCAGAAGAAATGTACAAGAGGACAAGACCTGGAGGTAGAAATTTTTACAGATTACAAGCTGCTGAAAGAAACATATTCAGTTTCCATCCCAGGCTAGCTCTCCAGGGAGTGAGAGCTTTTTCTGTTTGACAGCCTGTGGCTTAAATAGGCAGAGGCCCTAGATTGGCTACGACATGAACAGTTCTAACTACTTTTGTTATCTTATGTCTTAATAGGGTTCAGGATATTCAGGAATTCCTATTGCCTATAAGAAATACAGGTATCAGTTGCATAACTGGGTGTGTATGGTTTCTATCTGCACACAGGTGGGTTGAGAATGAGGCTGAGGAAATGTATGGAGAAAAATCCTGGGGAAATTGCCTGTTCTGAGACATGTCCTTGACTGAGGCTAAGAAGGGGCCCAGCTTTGCCCTGAGAGAGGGAAGAGGAGACAGGACAAGGAACCGTGCTTCTAGCTGGTGGCTAAAAACGTATGACCTCTAAAGTCAGACTGCCGGAAGCTGAATTCCACTCCACTCCATATTTGCTATGGGACTTTGGCATACTCTTTAACCTCTATAAACCCTATTGCTACATTGGGAATAAAATGAGTCGATGAAATCAGATCGCTTAACCCAGTGTTTGTCACACATCATATATGCTCAGTGAATTGGCTGTTATAACTAACTCCTGATGCCTAGATGTATAAGAAAGAGACTCCCAGATTCTTGGAGCCCTGGCCAGGGAAGACCCTCAAGGGAGGCTGGTGGAGATGTCCCAGCAGGCTGCAAGCCAAGCATCATCCATAAACCCAGCTCTAGAGAAGCTGTCACCATACCCTGTAGGTTATGTCCCCGTTTCCTGAGCCCCATCATTTCTCCCACAACTTGCCTTCACTTAGCAACACATCACACCATTTCCTATCCTACCCACTCCCGCACACCACAGGCATTCTCATCTCTATTAAAAAAAATAGCTCTAATTTTTTTCTTGGCTCACAACACAAAATTGCAGATGGAAGAGAAGGGAGGGAAAGAGAGGAATGAGGGAGGGAGAAGACAGAGAAGGAGGGAGGTAGGGAAGGAAGGAAACAGAAGCTAAAGGAAGAGGAACTCCCTGATCTCAGGTGGCCCATAACCCAACCTCCACCACCCATGCTCACTGCAGTCATTTCCACTTACAATCTAAATGTCTCGTTCCACTCAGGGTTGAGGGAGCATTTGATGGTTTTGGTCTTCTGTTTGCTCTCACTTTTGGGATCAGGAATCAGTTTCAGTTTTACGTAGGGATCTGACAGGCCATTGGGGTCCATAGGTACAAGGTTTTTAGCATCTCTTACTGAAAAAGAAAAAGCAGTTTTTGCCTTAATACTGTCCAACGTGTTTAAGCACCAAGCAGTGACGGCTGCAGAACTTGTGGAAGGTTCTTTGGCATCACACTTGTTTAGTGAGAAATTTAATTTTATTAACATCCGTAGCTGAAGCAGCACACAAAACGAGATGGGCTGATAAGATGTCAACTCTGTTCTGTGTTGGTTAAAAATGGATTTCTAACTTTCACACAGCTCTTCCCATACCAAGATTAACTGTAAGTTTTCTAAGCTTATTTTCCACAAAGCCCACAGGAAAGGCTGGCTTCTTTAGTTTAGCATAAGGTTTTCAAAGTTCACCACACTATAGCATGTATCGGCCCTTCATTTTTTTGCATGACTGAATAATATTCCATCGTACAGATATCCTACATTGTGTTTATCCATTCAGCAGCTGATCCACAGTTGGGCTGTTTCCACTTTTTGGCTGTTGTGAATACTGCTGCTATGAACATTTGTGTACCCCAACACAAAAGGTCACATATTGTATGATTCCATTTACATGAAACATTCCAAACAGGTAAATCCATAGAAACAGAAAGTAGACTACTATTAATAGTTGCCAGGGGCTGGAGGGAAAGGGAAAGGTGGAGTGACTACTTAATGAATACAGGGTTTCTTTTAGAGGTGATGAAAATTTCTGAGAACTAGATAGAGATGACGGTTGTCCAACACTGTGAATATTCTATAAATGTCACTGAATTGTACATTTAAAAATAGTTAATGATTAATTTTATGTTATGTTAATTTTACCTCCATTCAAAAAGAAAAAGCTTAAAAAGAAAGGAAGAATTAGCCTCTAAACCAAGGTACACCTATTATCCATGTATCACCCATAACCAGCACCCAGACAGCCCATAGAGAGAAGGTTGGGAAAATGTCAGTAGCGTTAGAGCTTAGCTCCACCCTGAGTCCAGAACACCAAGGTAAAGGAGGCTATAAGGCTAACATGGTGAAATCCTGTCTCTACTAAAAATACAAAAAAAAATAGCTATGCGTGGTGGCAGGCGGCTGTGGTCCCAGCCTGCCCAGAGGCTGAGGCAGGAGAATGGTGTGAACCCAGGAGGCAGAGCTTGCAGTGAGCCGAGATTGTGCCACTGCACTCCACCCTGGGTGACAGAGCGAGACCCCATCAAAAAAAAAAAAAAAAAAGAACTTAGAGAAGAAAAGGAGGCAGGGAATCAGCAGTGAAGATGCAACTGGCCGTAGAAAGGATGAGGGAGACTAAATCATCAGCCTGGAGACACAGGAAGTAGTTAATTAGGAATCAATTCAGAAACCAGTAATGCAGGTAGTCAATGGAAGGAGACTAGAAAATGATAATTGTACAGCTCTTAAGGATACAATGTCAATCATCTCACTTACAGTAGAACAATCCACAGTAATATATTCAATCCAAATTGACTCTAACTATCTGCTAAAAGGTGAATACATAATGACTCCTATCAGGAATGCAAAGATGGCTCAACCTTAGGAAATCTATTTTCAATATATTCATCATATTTGTAGATCAAAGAAGAAAACCGTAAGACCACTGCAGTTATCTAGAAACAGCAGAGAATTTTCTTAACAGGATAAAGGCTATCTGAAATAACAGTACCATGGTTCATTATAAATGCAATTCCATTAAAGTAAGGAATAAGACAAAGGTACCCATTACCATAGCCATTATTCAATACTTTTTTTTCTCGTGTTCCAGAAGTACAGTAAGAAATAAAGAGTTACCCTCTAAACCAAGATGCACTTACTATCCATGTATCACCCATAACCTGCACCCAGACAGTCCATAGGCAAAAGGCTGGAAAAACATCCACAGCATAAATAAAACCAGAAATTTTGTAAATTCAAGATGACAAGAAGAACAGATTAGAAGGAAGAATATTGGAAAGTAGGAGAGAAAGCACTCCCTCACTTCCTGCAACCTTTGCTCACCCCCAATCATAGTCATCTCCTCCCATGGTCATGCTCTGGAGCCTATTATCCCAGAAATTATACCACTTTCTCAATCTCAGTTTCAAGTACCCTACTGTCTTACCCCAATTTCTATTTTTCCAGTTCATTAGCTCTATTATTCTACTGCAGTAAATCTTCCCCTATTCATCAGTCCATTCTCCACCAATCAGTCCCCTGAACCCAACACACTCTCTTGATCTCCCTATTCCCTCTTGCTTTTATTCCATTCATCCCCAGATTTGATTTTATGGTGCATTTT
Organism: Rhinopithecus roxellana; assembly: GCF_007565055.1. Taxonomy (NCBI): domain Eukaryota; kingdom Metazoa; phylum Chordata; class Mammalia; order Primates; family Cercopithecidae; genus Rhinopithecus; species Rhinopithecus roxellana. The sequence continues at coordinate 933,901 of NC_044568.1, read as the reverse complement.
AGCTGCTCCCTTGGAAAGACCCTCAACTCCCTTGCCCCTCTTTCTTTTTATTTTACTTATCTCACAATACCCCAGCCCTACTTAAATTCAAATACCTGTCCTTTCTTACTCTGTCCTTTTCCTACACTCAAACAGCTGACCATTGCTGGAAAAAAAATAAGACTGACTTCCCTAAAATCATACAACTAGTAAGGGGTTGTGACTGAATAAATGAGATGGGAGAAGCATTGAATTGGCTACCAGGATGCAAGCTGTAACTTAGTCTGTGCTGACATTTTTTCTGCAATCCAGCAATATGGCACTGTCTTCTATTTTTCCACAGGCTGAATTCATCTTCCATCTCAGCTTGCAAGCTACATCTCATTTTTATACCAAAAGCAAGATGTTGACCTTGATCAGTTAAGTTCAACAAGCAAGTCCCTACTAAGTGCTAAGCATTCTGCTAGGCTCTGGGGATATAGGAGACAAAATAAAACGTTAATGTTTTCCTCAGGACAGACCATATGGTGTCATGGATACAGGACTATAAGATCCCAGGGTCCGCATCTTACCAAGCAGTTACATCACACATATGAACCTCAATTTCTTAATCAATAAAATAAGGTTGTTACAAGAGTAAAATTGGACAAAGAATATACATGTTTAGCACAGAACCTGGAACTTAGAAAATACTTCAATAAATGTTAACTGTTATATATTACTGGTATTTCGTTATTATTCTTATGCATATTCAATGCCCTCTTTCACTATGTTTTTGGGGTGTGTGTGTGTGTGTGTGACAGGGTCTCTGTCACCCAGGCTGGAGTGCAGTGACATGATGATGGCTCACTGCAGCCTCGACCTCCCGGGCTCAAGTGATCCTCCCATCTCAGCCTTCCAAGTAGCTGGGACTACAGGTGCTTGCCAACCCATGCCTAACTAATTTTTTTAAAAAAATTTTTGTAGAGGTGGGGGTCTCTCCATGTTGCCCAGACTGGTTTCAAACTCCTGGATGCAAATGATCCTCCGGCCTTGGTCTCCCAAAGTGCTGGGGTTACAAGTGTGAGCCACTGTGCCTTGCCTATTTGTCTATTTTTATTATGAAGACTTAACCATTTCCAGATGGACTGACTTCAAATGGAACAATTTGTGGTTTTCTTCTTAACAATGTATTTGATGTTTACTTGAACCCTTCCACAGGAGAGCTTCTTGTACATAAAAATTACTCAGAGGACTCATGAGACACAGATCTCTGGCATCCACCCCCACAGATAGATTCTGATTCCCTAAGTCTGCAGTGAAACCTGTCCATATGCTTTTCTAACACGTTTCCATGTGATGCTGATGCTGCCAGTCTATAAGACATGCATTAAGTAACATCGTTCTGGAGAAATAATAATTTCTCAAAATAACCATGCATTTTCCCCATAGAATATAATATCCAACTGTTACTTTTATTTCTTGAGCCTTCCAAGGAAAATAACATGTACCAGTTTCTAGGCTGGGATCTTGAAGTGACACATCTATCACATAGTGAGCTGCACGCACACAGGATTGAGATACTCAGAGGCGCCAGAAGCTTGTCTGTCTGGTTGATTGACAACACAGAGGCAAGAGGAAACAGCTCATCTTTCTTCTCCCTGGCAAGGCCACTCCCCCTCCTCCACCCCAGTCTTATGAACTGACACCACAAGGATAGTCACTGGAAAAAGATCTTCTAACGTAAGCTTAAGGAATTTACAGCTCTTTTAGAGTGCTTTTTGCTGGACAAGAGTGTTGTATTTCGAAGCTGTCAATCTCAAGACTCGTGGTTTAAGAGTAATTTTTTTTTTTTTTTTTTTTGAGACAGGGTCTCGCTGGAGTACAGTGGTGCAATCACGGCTCACTGCAGCCTTGATCTCCCGTGCTCAAGCGATGCTACCACCTCAGCCCCTTGAATAGCTGGGACTACAGGCAAGTGCCACTACACCCAGCTAACTTTTGAAAAATTTTTGTAGAGATGGGGTCTCACTATGTTACCCAGGCTGGTCTCAAACTCCTGGCCACGAGTGATGCTCCCACTTTGGCCTCCCAAAGTGTGAGGATTACAGGTGTGAGCCACTGTGTGCCGCCAAAAATGACCTTTTCTTGGGCATCTAATCATTGCAGAGCCAAACATTACTCACTGAGGCATGACTCCACTTCTTCCCTCACCCTTATAGGTCCTTTCTTCTACTTTCATCCTTTTGAGCTTATTCTCTACCAAAAGGGCCAAAACATTCCGAGGAACGGAATGCCGTGGAATGGATCCTGAGACTGCTGGCATTCACATCTCCAAGAGCTCTGGCTACTAAAATCACTCTGTCATGAGCAGTTGACAGTAGCTGCAGGCTAAGATCCAAAGGGCTGTCCCTCCTGAAGCGTTTCAAAGTTGAGTCGTGTTTCCCAGCAGCAAGACAGCCGCATATGTATCGCGGAAGCAAATCTCTCTAGACCACACTTGGCGAGACCGACTTTGATTTTTCTTGATAAATGTTTCTTTACTATCTTTGTTGAAACCCAGCCAGCCCAGATGGTACCAAATGCTTCACACAAAGCAGAAATAGCAAACGTCCCCAGTGGTGGAAGTTTGCTAAGTGTACAGGAGAAGCGTGTCCTGGTCCAGAGAACACTGTTTGCTATGGGCGTGGGGCTCGGGGTGTGGGGTGAGGTCTGCCTGTTTCCATCTACGGGTCTTTAGAGCACGCGAGGCCTCTGTATTCTGGTCCAAGTTCCCTAAGACAGCACTGAATCCATAAAAATATAGCATGCATGTTAACTATTTTCCCAAGAATTGTTCTTCACCAAGAACTTCCTTAATTGTTTTTTCTTTCTAAGAAGATACAATTATCTGTCAGAAAACTTGGAATGATTGTGCTGCTTTCATACCCTGATTCCACATTATGTGAGTCAGGAGCATCTCTTATTTAACTCCTTTTGAAGGAACTTTCCTCAGCATTATGAGTCTTGCTTTGTCCTCACTGTATGTCCTCAAAACAGTAATTCATTCCAATAAAGGATTTATTAAGGGAAAAAAAAGAACATTAATCCAAAGTAATATCCACTAACATTCAGCCTGAGGATGTCTGCAATGATAAAAGTAGGAAATAATCTGAGTGCCCATCAATGGGGGAAGCAGTAAATAATTTATGGCGCCTTCATACTTTGACGTACTTTGCCCATGCTGATAATATTGGGCTATCTATATGCAGAAACATGTTGAAAAAAGCAAGATGAAGCATGTTGAAAAAAGCAAGATGAAGCATGTTGAAAAAAGAAGATGAGGGCAATATACTGCCTCTTTGTTTAAGAAAAAGGCGTGAAGGCATTAGTGGTTCAATTAGTGAAATCTGGAGCTGAACTGTCAGATAATAGCATTGGGTCAATGTTGCATTTCCTCATTTGAATAAATGTACTAAGAATATTCTTGTTCTCGGGAAATACAAACTGAAGTATCTCAGGATAAGTGGAAACGGTGACCCCAACTTACTCTCAGATGGATCAGAAAAAGAATGTGCACATACAAAAAAATATATTAGTAGAGAAAATGCTAAACCAAATGGGGCAAAATATAAACAATTAGTACATGAGGTAATGAGTATATAGAAGTTTCTTTTACTGCTATTGCCAAGTTCTGTCATTCTGAGATTATGTCAGAATAAAAAATTTTTAAAGGCCCTCCAAATATTTAAAAGAAAGGTACAGTAAAATGCATTTTCTACAAGGTCATATATGAATGTAAATCTGTAGAAAAGAGTCTGAAAAGATATACCCAAAATTGATTTAAAATAATGTCCACCTCTGAGGAACAGGTATAGAACCCTGATTTGAGGGTTGTGAGTAAAGATTTTAGCTTTATCAATCACATTTTAAATATTTGACAAAGAGAATGTATTACTGTATTGTGTTATTAAAACAACTTATAAATTCAGTTGTGCTTTGACAGTTTCCAAGAATCTATTGCCCTGGCTTTCAGAGACCCCATCCTGTTCCTCCAAAGACTTTATAGGGCAATTGGATCTGCAGGGTGATACTTAAAAACTTCTGGTTTGCATCACAGAACACAGAAAATGAGCTCCGTGGGGAATAGCACACAGACCCAGGATAACCTCATTGAGGTCAGCTGGACATCCTCAGCACATGCCCTAACCAGGGTTGGAGGGAGAGACTAAACAGGTGAATCATTTCAGAGCCATCAACCTATTTTCACTGTCCTGCCCTGCCCTGCCCTCTTCTGTTTCAGATATCTGTTGGTGGCTGACAGTCTACCTGGTCCTTTGCTTGAAACCTCCTGCCCTGCCATACCTTCCTGAGTTGGAAGCTTCTTTAGCCTTTTGCTCTACAATCTAGATTTTTGTCCCATCGATTCCTGTTTACTTATTACTTCCTTCTAACCCAAGGTTCTCTGATGCTGTGGCTTTTATGAGCCCTGGAATCCCTCAGAAAACCCTTCCCAGCCTCTGTAACTGGCCACGCTGTGTAATCTTCACCTGATACGCTCTGATTACAAAACCAGCAAACGTGGGGTCTTTGGGCAGCCCACATCCAGCATCAAAGTCCTCCCTAGCACATCGTGGTCCCACAGGCTCCTAGAACAGCTGGCTTCCTGTCACTGCTGGCAGTGGTACAGTTATCACACATCTAATTAACTGTGTTGAGACAGACTTCCAGCTGGGACTGTCATGGTGTCTGTCAAGAAGAGAGCCTGTCAAGCCACAGCTAGTGAAGCAATGGTGGATAGCTAGTGTTGTGAATCAGGAACTAAGTTAGCAATGGCTGGACTTCAGAGTTAGGCAGACATGGTTGTCAATCCTACCTCTGCCATGACTCTCACTAACTGGGTGATCTTACTCAAATGACTTCTCTGAACCTTGGTCTCCCCACCCCCAAATTCTCACAATGCTACAGACAACTCAAATGGGCTCTTGGATAATAGTGGGGGTGACCATCCATCCCTGTTTGCCCAGAGCAACTTCAGTTTAGAACTGTTGTCCTCACACTCTTAAGAGAGTCCAAATTTTAACAATAAATGATAAGACTACCCTAATGATAGAGGATAATAGTGTCAAAGTGGAATGTAAAGCACATGGCAGAGGCTCAACAAATGTTGATTTCCTTTATCCTTTCAGAGAATTTAGACCAAATTATGTAACAATCAAGATAAATTCCAGGGCTAAAAGAGTACCCTCCAATGTGATTTTCATACAAATGAATCTTGGAGGAGGTCTGAAAATAATAGACGATGTGAAGGCAAATGTATCATCCATTCTTCTTATGACCTCTCCACTCCAATCCAGGCATTTGGAGTTTCATATGGCAACTCCTCTGAACTCTCCAGTGATACTTTATCCTTTTATGTTTCTACTCCCTTTACCGGGCTTTTTTTTTTTTTTTTTTTTTTTTTCCCCACTTCATCAAACCCTCCAGTTCCTCAACTCTTTCCTTTTCTCTGGTCCATCAGTGCATTGCTATGGGTTTACTTCCTCCCTACCCCTTCCCATATGGAAAAGTCATTCAATCACTTCTGACCAGCAGCTTAAATGTCCTTACCTTCCTGTCTCTTCAATATCCTGTGTGCATACTCTCAACCATGAGTGAAATTTGCTCTAGAGAGTGTCCCCAGGGGAAAGTGTCACACACGGGGGCTTCATGCCACTATATATCCATGATCTCCAACCACAGCAAGGTTCTGCACACTGCTTGTCAACCCTATTGGGTGTCCCTAATTTCCCATTCCTTACAGAAGCAATTTCAAGATTTCAATTCTTGAGGCTTCCATCTGATTCCTACCTCCAACTCACTTATCCATCAATCTTTGGTATTACATGTTTTTGTCATTAATTTCTAGTTCTGTTTTATTTTCATCAGAAAATACGGGCTGAGCAATTTCTGGGGGCATTTTGGAGGAAATCTAATGGGGTTTCCTTAACAAGTTAATATCTCACTAATTTTGTGAATACTAGAGAAAAATGTAATTATTTTATTGAAGGGTTCAGGAATCAAGATAGAGAGGTATTTTATATTCACTCTAATTATATTATTTAAATTATCTATATCCATTTTCTTAACCTCTTTTCTCTGTCCAAGACTGACAAAGTATGTTTTTAAAGCCCTTCTGTTGTGGTATTTCCATAAATTTCTCCTTTCATTTCTAGTTTTTGCGTTATGCATTTTGACTCTAGGCTCATGATTACTTTTTATCCCCAGACTTTACTTACCATAATTAAAAGACTCATTTTATATAGTATATTATATATTTGTCCTGAACTCTGCTTTGAATACAGTACAGGTGCTTTTCCATTTGCTCTGGTCTTTTCTCTAAGAATATCTAATACCCATTTACCCATGGATAAATGTTATTTGTTCTCTACTTCTGTCATTTATTTAGTGGTTATATTTATTTATTTGTCCCTTTCCCTGCCATCCGCATTGGGAGCGCTCCTTAAGCTTGTTTCCGTATTACTTATTATGTTTTCTGCAGTAGGCACTCCTCTATCTACTGCTTCTACATAGTTTGATTTAGTCTACTGTTTTAAATTACTTTTTAGTATCATAACATGACATCCTTTTTCCTTCTGCATTCCTCTTACCCAGTTCCCTTTTCATCTTGACTATTGCCTTCTCTCTCTCTCTCTCTCTGTCTCTCTGTTCGTGTGTCTTTTATTAGTTTATTTTCTGCCTATCACATTTATTTTATGTGTTTAATTATATGCAGTAAAATTGACTTTTTGGTGCACAGTCTTGTGCAAAAATTTATACATCTTAATGCATGTATAGATTCATGTAATGAGCACACAATCAGAATACAGAAGAGTTCTATCACCTAGGAAAAATTCCTCATACTTCTCCTCCACAGTCACATCCTCTTCTCATGCTCAGCCCCTGGCAACCACCAATCTGTTTCTCATCACTACAGTTTTATCTTTTCAAGAATAATACCTAAATGGAATCATACAGCAAGAAAACCTTTTGAGAGTGCTTTCTCTTTCTCGGCAAAGGGCCTTTGAGGGTCATCCATATTGTTGTGTATATGAATGGTTAATTCTTTTTCATTGCAGAGTAGTGTTTTATTGTATGGATGTATCAAGGTTTATCTATTCAACTGTTAAAGAATATTTGAGTGGTTTTCAAATTTTAGTGATTACAAATAGAGCTGATATACTCACGGGTTCTTGTGTGAGCATAAAGTTTCATTTCTTTAAGATAAATAACTAGGAGTGGGATCATTCAGTAATATGCATTTGTTTAGCTTTATAAGAAGCTGCCACACTTTCCCAGAGCGGCTGTACCATTTTGCATTTCCAGAGTGATGGATGAGAGTTCCTCTTGTTCTGCATACTCATTAGCACACCATATTGACAGTATTTATTATTATTATCATCATTACTTTAGCCATTCTAGTAAGTGTGCAATGGTATCTCACTGTGGTTTTAATTTGCAATTCTCTAATTTCTAGTGATATTGAATATCTTTCCATGAATGTATTGACCATCCTTGTATTATCTTTGGTAAAATATTTGTTCAGGTTTTTAGATTACGTTTTAAGTAAGGTTGTCTGCATACGACAAGTCTGAGAGTTCCGATACAATGAGTTGGATTCAAGTCCTTTGTCAGATATGTGATTTGCAAATATGTTCTTCCAGTTTATAGTTTGTCTTTTGCAAAACAAAAGTTTTTAAACTTTAATAAGGTACAGTTTATCACTTTTTTTCTTTTATGGGTCATGTTTTTAAGTGTCATGTCTAAGAATTCTTTGTATAACTACATAAAGATTTTCTCCTGTGTTGTCTGAAATGTTATACCTTTACATTTTGCTCCATGACCCATTTGGAGTTAATTCCTATAAAGGGTGTGAGATGGAGGTCAAGGTTCATTTTATTTTCATATGAATGTCTAATCATTCCAATATCATTTGTTGAAAGACTATTCTTTTTCCATTTCATTGTTTTCGCACTTTTGTTGAAAATCAATAGGCCGTATTTGTGTGGGTCTATTTCCAGATTCTCTATTGTGTTCCAATGGCTTATATCTATCCTGTCACCAATATCACATTTGATTACTGAAGCTTTATATAGTAAGACTTAAGATTGGGTACGGTAATTCTTTCAACTTTATTCTTCATCACAAGCATTGTTTTGGCCATTCTGGATTCACTGCCCTTCTATATAAGTTTTAGAAGCACTGTGTCCAAATCTACAAAAAATCCTGCTGGAATTTTGACTTGAATTTCATTAAGTCTATAGATCAATCTGTAAGACTTGCTATCTTTACTCTGCTGAGTCTTCCAATCCACAAACGTGGGTAATCTCTTCATTTATTTAGGTATTCTTTGATTTCTTTCAGTATTTTGGAATTTTTAGCATATAGATTCTAGACATGTATTGATTTATACCTAAATATTTCCTTTGTTTTGGAGCTGCTGTAAGTAGTATTTTTTAAAATTTTGGTTTCTAGTTGTTAATATATAGAAACACAATTGAGTTTTGTGTGTTGACCTTGTATGCTGCAACCTAGCTAAACTCACTCATTATTTCTAGTAATTTCTTGGTAGATTCCTGTGGATTTTCTACATAAACAATACTGTTTTCTGTGTATAGAAACAATTTTGTTTTTTTCCTTTCCATTCCATATGTTTTTTATTTTTTATTTTATTAGTATTTTTTTGAGACAGAGTCTTGCTTTGTCACCCAGGCTGGAGTACAGTGGTGCAATCTCAGCTCACTGCAACCTCCGCCTCCCAGGTTCAAGCAATTCTCCTGCCAACTCCGGAGTAGCTGAGACTACAGGCATCTGCCACAACACCCGGCTAATTTTTGTAATTTTAGTAGATGTGGGGTTTCACCATGTTGGCCAGGCTGGTCTCAAACTCCTGACTTCAAATGATCCACCTACCTCAGCCTCCCCAAGTGCTAGGATTACAGGCGTGAATCACCGAGCCGAGCCCCATATGCCTTTAAAAAATTTTTTTTGTCTTATTGTGCTGGTTATGATATGATGTTGAATAGGACTGGGGAGGGTGAACATTCTAGTTTTGTTTCATAGCTTAATGGGAAAGCATGCACCTTTTCAGCATTAAGTATGTTACAAGTTTTTGGTAGATACTTCTTACTGGGTCAAGAAAGTTCCCTTCTATTTCTCGTGTGCTGAGAACTTTCATCATAAATGAATACTGAATTTTGTCCAATTTTTTCTGCATCAATTGATATGTTCATTTTTTTTCTTTCTTTAGATACGGTGAATTACATTGGTTGATTTTTTTATTATTATTAAGCCAGCTTGCATTCTCAGGATAAACTCATTTGGTTGGAGTATATTTTTCATTTATAGATTGCTGAATTTCATTTGCTAACATTTCAATGAAAATTTTTACATTTATGTTTACAAAGAGTTCTTACACATGACACTAAAAACATGAGCTATAAAAGAAAAAAATGATAAGCTGTACTTTATTAAAGTTTAAAAACATTTGTTCTGCAAAACACAAACTACGAACAGGAAGCAAATATTTGAGGTATTTGCTTGAAGTTTTCTTGTACTATTTTTGTCTGGTTTTGGTATGAGGGTAGTGCTAGCCTTATAAAATAAGTTGAAAAATGTTCCCTTCTCATCTGCTTTTTAGGAGAATCAGTATTATTTCATCTTTAAGTGTTGGTAGAATTTACCAATATAGGCCAGGTGCGGTGGCTCACACCTGTAATCCTAGCACTCTGGGAGGCCAAGGTGGGCGGATCACAAGGTAAGGAGATCGAGACCGTCCTGACTAACACGGTGAAACTCCATCTTTACTAAAAATACAAAAAATTAGCTGGGTGTTGTGGCGGGCGCCTGTAGTACCAGTTACTTGGATTCTGAGGCAGTAGAATGGCGTGAACCCGGGAGGCAGAGCTTGCAGTGAGCTGAGATCCGGCCACTGCACTCCAGCCTGGGCGACAGAGCAAGACTCTGTCCCAAAAAAGCAAAGAAAAAAAGAATTTACCAATATAAATTTCATTTTAAACACTTTTTAATCTGGATTCCACAAAATATAATGTGCTACACTTTTATTTTCTTTCAGTTCAAAATATTTTCTTATTTCCCTTGAGACTTCCTCTTTGAAATAAACCATGGATTATTCAGAAGTTTGTTTGTTAGTTTCCATATTTTCCCAGGGGCTCTACTCTTATGATTTTACTTCTACCTAAATACTGACAACTCCCACCCACACCTCTTTTCTGACCTTTACGACTATATGTACAACTGTCCACTGGCTATCTTGTACTGGATGTCCCATATGTATGTCACATTCAACATGTCCAACAACACTCATTATCCTCCTGCTCCCCTGACACCACCATGTCTCCTCCCTGTCTTTCAATGCCAGTCTTAGTGAGTATTTAACCATCTACCCAGCTGCCCCAGTAAGAATCTGGAAATCATTCTGGTCTCCTCCCTTTGGTGCAATCTCCAACCATGTGCTGTTTGATCTGCCTCTTTCTCATTTTGTGTACCTGAGTCCCTACTATTCATATCGCTGCCATCTGAACAATAGTAAGTGTGCCATAGAATTACTGTGATTATTAAGTTATATTTGAAGCCTGGTATTGTGCTGGGCAGGTGATGAGTGATTCATAAACAGCAGCTGCTCATATGATTGCTGTTTGGCCACTCACTTTTCTTCTCCTGGTGAAATTAAGATCCTCCTCATTGGTTTCCTGCCTCCAGTCTTCTATTGAGCCCTTCCCTTCACTCCCCCACCAAAGTGATCTTTCAAATGCTGGAAACCGATCACACACTCTGCAAACAAAAATCTTTCATAATTTTAGAAAATCTATTAATAATATGATTCGCTATAAAACTAGGTCAAAGGAGAAAAACTATATAATTATCTAAAAAACTGACGAAAAAGGCGACTGACAAAATTCAATAACCATTCATTCTTTTAACACTTAGAAAAATAGAAACAAATGACTGCTTTTCTTGACGTAATAAATATACCAACAGCCTTCATTATGCTTACTGGTAAAACTCTAGAGGCATATCTATTAAGGCCACAATCAAATTAAGAATGCCCACCATCACTATTATAATTTAACATTGTTCTGAAAGTACCAATCAATGCAATTACATTTTTTAAAAGTATTGTATAAGATGCTTAGATGTTGGAAAAGAGGACACAAAATCAGCTTGGATTGTCTGAATTGTATCTTAGAAAAATTCCCCAAAGATTCTGGCATCTGATTGATACCACTTCTCTGGTTTGTCACCCTGATCAATTTTTTTCCATTTTTAATCTCTTTGTCGTTTCAGTGGGAATTTGGAAGAAGGAGACGTTCAGTATATGGTTGCAGTTGAGCATGAATTACATTTTTAGTTAGAAAAACAAATGTTACTCTAAATCTGAGAGAAAGAAATCATTGTGTAAAAGCGGGGCTGGTCTTGTGCACATAATTCTTAACAAATTGGAACTGGACACAACGTGGGTGCGCCAAGGTTCAGTCCAGCTGATACTCGGACTTCTGAGAGCTTTGCAACACTGCCAAATGTCACGTGCTTCCGTGTGAAGAGACCACCAAACAGGCTTTGTGTGAGCAACAAGGCTGTTTATTTCACCTGGGTGCAGGCGGACTGAGTCCCAAAAGAGAGTCAGCAAAGGGTGATGGGATTATCATTAGTTCTTACAGGTTTGGGATAGGCGTACAAAGTACCTTCTTAAGAGCGGGGGAGAAAATATCGTTATCAGTTAGGGTGGGGCAGGAACAAATCACAATGGTGGAATGTCATCAGTTAAGGCTATTTTCACTTGTTTTGTGGATCTTCAGTTGCTTCAGGCTATCTGGATGTATACGTGCAGGTCACAGGGGATATGATGGCTTAGCTTGGGCTCAGAGGCCTGACACCAAAACCATGCAACTTTTGTGCTCAGTAACTGAGTCCTCCTGGGACCCAGAAGCGTTGAAATCTTGGAGGTTTTATGACTCCCTAAACCCAGTTTAGTGCCAGCTATTTTCTACAGAGGTTTCCCTGGTCATTCTGGGTCCTACAGTTCCCAGCGTTGCTCCACATTTATTCTGACTCCACACAACCACAAGCCCACAAGTCCGGAGACAATTTCCCTCGACAGGGAAGATCTGGGTTAGTCCCCCTTTGAGCTCTCGCAAGCCCAGTCTTTTAATCACTGGCATTCCCCAGTGGTGTCGACAATGTCAACACTGGATCTCACTGGGGGATGCAGCACTTGCTACTTTACTCACGCACGGCAGAGTTTTCAGGGCTTGATGCAGATGGAAGAGGAGCTCTTCAGCCCAGCTTGGAAAAACAAGAGTAAACCTGCGCCCATAAACATCTGTTCCCCTCAGTTTGGTCCTGAGGGTCTTTCTGTCTGCCTAGGACAGATGGTTTGGGAGTTAAGCATTCAATAAGTTAGCTTTATTTCTTGTTTGGAGACCACCTCCTGCCTCAAGTTAAGTGAAAACAAGTAGGGCAGACGGGGTTTACCAATACCTCACTCACATCCTTGGGACAGGAACTAGGATGGAGTGCCATGGGGCCCCACCCTTGCCTGGGTGCTGAGTAAATGCAGCATGAAGCATGGAGGCAGGAGGTGTTTGACAGCACCCTCCCCCGCACTGCAGCGGCTGCAGACATGGCTCTGGGTGCTGCTTTGCAATGTGATTATTTCTAAAGATGTGACACAAATACTAACATGGAGTCCCTGGAGCTGCAGAGTTGCTACTTGGCAGCTTAATTTGGACATTCAATCAAAACTGTCTGTCGGCAGCTCTGCACAGCCCAAGCAGCGTAGGGCCAGAAGCCCCACAATCTGCTCAGTGAGAACGCTAAGTGATGGGTTTAATTTTCAGAAGCTTGGGACAAAAGCCTTCCCAGCTCTGAGGAAGGTGGGTTTACCTCCCTTCTCTAGAGAAACAGTGCATATTTTCTCATCTCTTCAATAGGTTCCCTGCTTTGATAGAAGAGCCCTGTCTATATTAACCACATCACTGAATCATGGAATTCAAAGGACTTTTAAAAACTCAGAGGCACATTGTCAGACGATGATCCTCAGTCAGTCAGGGAAAAGGCTACCATTTGAAGACAAGTTTCCTGTTTCTTCTACTGTTGTTCAGGGATGAAGGGAGAAGAAAACATCTGTTAGAAGAGGTCCCAGCAGTTGAATGCTTCCTTGTTTCATTGTCAAACATCCTCAGTCACACAGAAGCACTAAAAGAGAGTGCTGGATACATTTATCCTAAATGGATATACGATTACATGGCTAGATGGGCTGGGTGCGTGGATGGATGAATGGGTTAGACGGATGAATGGGTTAGACGGATGAATGTACGGATGAATGTATGAGTTAGATGGATGGATGGATGGATGGATGGATGGATGGATGGACGGATGGATGGAGAGATGAATGCATATGTAGATGGATGGATGGGTTAGACAGACGGACGAATGTATGAGTTGGATGGATGGACAGATGGAGAGATGAATGAATGGGTGGATGGATGGATGGGTTAAGTGGGTGAATGAGTAAAGTAATGGGTCTTAACCAACTTGAAGGAAACTGGCATCCTTTCCACTTTCTTTTTATCATAATTTTACCAAACTATCCATATCTCAAGGCATCTACTGAATCTGCCCCATCCCACATCCCTCCATTATTCACCACTGTAGACACACACACACACACACACACACACACACACACACGCATGCATCTTCAAAATATTTCCAAATGGCACAGCCCAAGCACAAGCTAACCAGTACTGATGCTGTGCTCAGTACTGGAACAGGGTCCTCCAGGCCCCCTGATATTCCCAGGTGCTAACTTTACTTGCCAGGCTGTGGGGAGGTCCGAGAGGGATCCCAGGGGAGCAGCTGGGATCATGGGAAGAGCTGCCTTTGGAGAGAGCTGCAGCTATTTTCCAGCAGGCACAGAAGCACTGCTGGAGTATTCTGGAAGAATGTCTAACTACACTGGGATGCAAATATAAATCTGATGACCATCTATAAAGGGGCACACAGCTGAGATAGACAGAGTTCCAGCACAGCCCCCACCCTAATGCCTCTGCCTGAAATTCCAAACTCTGTCCAGACAGAGGTAAATATTCCAGGGACCCTGGCCATCAGCAGATGCTATACTCCGGCTCCCTGAGAGCAAACCCTGTGCTGTTTCCTTCTGCGACTCAGACAGTGAGTTAAAGGCACACTTGTAGCAAGGTAATACGTTGAGGTTTGAAGTGCCTGTTTCTCCCACTTTGCACTTCATTGAATTCTGTCACTTGTACCCTGAGGCTCCTCCCCCCAGACCGTGCAGCTAGATGTGAGTCATCCACTGCCTTAGGGAGAAAGTTGTCAAGGTAATAGTGAGGAACCAAACCAGTGAAGGCTGACTTCTCAGTTCTGAAAGCTTCTGCCTCCACCTTTCTCCCCATCAGACTCCAAAAGCTGAACTCCAGGATGACAGAGAGAGTAGATAAAGAAGCAGATAATGCCCCCTTTTTGCACTATGATTTACCCCTCTACTCTCCACAGTCTGAATTACCCCCACCTTTCACCTCTTTTAACCAGAAAAGCCAACACACTCCTGTGCATCTCCCCCACAACTGCCAATCCTGGAAAGAGGCTGAGTTCAAATCCCAATTGGGCTTAACTGGGGCATATAAATAAGGCTTTTAACGTGCTCCAAACAACTCCCCTTTCCCTCACACCATGGCTGAGAAGTGCTGTTTCAGAGAGTGGTTCTCAAAGGGTGTGACCCAGACTAGCAGCATCAGCATCACCTGGGAACTCGTTAGAAATGCATGATCTCAGGCCCTGCCCAGACCTGCTGAATCGAGGATGGAACCCAGCAACCTGTATTTTAACACACCTTCCAGATGACTCTGATGTGACACTCATGTATGAAAACCACTGCTTTTGACCAGTGCTGTTGAAGACAGCCACACAAGGGTAGGAAGAATTCTGGACAGAAATATAGTTACAATTCTGCATTAATCAGGGTATACTTTGACCCACTTCCTTGCAACTGAAAGTCAGGGAACACTGGATACTGACCATTTCCAACCTTGTTGTTCCTATAGATAGGATTTCTGACATTAGAATCATAGGCTTTTGTTTAAGAGTTGCTTAAGCAGATCCTGAATTCCAGCAGAATAGCTGACGCCAACCAGTTTAAATATCCCCCAACAGAGGAATTGAATCAGCAAGAGAACACAGCTTCTTTATTTCCCTGTCCCATGACTGCATCCTGCTCTTTTCCACCAATCAACAATCTCCACACTTCAGCCCACCGCAAAACCCTTAAAAATCCCAGCCCCAAACTCTTCTGGGAGATGGATTTGAGGTTTCCTCCTGTCTCTTCCCTACAAGTAAACCTGTTTCTCTGCTGCAACCCAGTGTCCTAGTGTATTGACTTGCTGCATGCATTGGGCAGTGAACCTATTACAGTTACACCATCCGATAGAACTTTCTAAAATAATGGAAGTGTTTGCTGTCCATTATAGTAACCACTAGCCACATGAGGCCACTGAATACTTGAAATGTGGCTATTGTTTTGGAAAAATTGAGTTTTGCATTTTATTTAATTTTCATTAGTTAAATATATATATTTTTTGAGATAGGGTCTTGTTCTGTCACCCAGGCTGGAGTGCAGTGGTGCAATCATGGCTCACTCTAGTCTCAACCTCTTGGGCTCACGTGAGCCTTCTGCCTCAGCCTCCTGAGTAGCTGGGACTATAGGCCTATGCCACCACATTTGGCTAATTTTATTTTTTGTAGGTTTTCGCTACATTGCTCAGACTGGTCTCAAACTCCTGGCCTCAAGCAATCCTTCTACCTTGGCCTCTCAAAGTGTTGGGATTACAGGTGGGAGGCACCATCCCAAGATTGTTAATTTAAATTTAAATAGCCCCACGTGGCTAGTGGCTGCCATATTGCACAAAGCAGCTTAGACCATTGCATCAGCCTCCTGACAGATTTCCCTCCCCTCCTCATCTCCTTTCAGGTCACCCTATAAGCTTCAGACAAATTAATCTTCCCAGAACGCAGATCTTATCATGTCATTCCTACTCTCGGAACATCCTCACTGACTCACTGTTGCCTACTGATTTTAAATACATGTTCTTTTTGTTCTTTTTTAGTAAGCCAAAATGTTTTATTCCAAAATATGATAGAAAATAGATTAAATAATAATAGTTAACGGTGAATGAGCTCTTACTATATGAGCCAAGCACTATTCTACGGACTGCACATGAATTATCTCATTGAATCCTTACAAGAACCTTATGATGTGAGTGTTACTGTTTTCCACGTTTTACTGATGTGGACCTGAGAGCTGAGGGGGTTGAGTGATTTGTCCAAGGTACAGAGAGCCAATAACAGTAGAGCGGGATTTGAACCCTCGCCATCTCCCTCCCAAGGCTGCACTCTTAGCCACGACATCACACTGCCTCAGAAGATCCATCTGGGTCAGATTATTTTTCCCTCTTAGGGTGCCCTTTATGAAATCCATAACCATGGTCACACGTTCTATGGCAGTAGCTTCGAGGTCTGTCTTGAACACATCATTTGCTCTTCTATAGTGAGCAAGTGAAAGCTATCATCAGCTGTCTTGGACTCCTTCTGGAAAAGATCAACATATTTATCCCCAAAACAGCATCTTTCCATCTCAGAAGGTACACCGGACACATTTTAGGTAAAGTCAGCACATCGTTCATCAAGGTATAAAAAACATGATTTTGGGGGCTGGGGATGAATATTGAACTTTAGATCAAGACATTTAAAAAATGGGCCAGGTGCAGTGACTCACACCTGTAATGCCAGTACTTTGGGAGGCCAAGGAGGGAGGATCACTTGAGGCCAGGAATTTGAGATTAGCCTGGGCAACACAGCAAGACCTTTTCTCTACAAAAACAATTTTTACGATTAGCCAGACATGGTGGCATGCAACTGTAGTCCCAGTTACTCAAGGGGCTGAGGTGGGAGGATCACTTGAGCCCAAGAGTCTGAGGCTGCAATGAGCTATCATTATGCCACTGCACTCCAGCCTGGGTGACAGGGCAAGATCCTGTTTCTAAGAAATAAATAAAAATGGCAAAAATGGTTAAGGCAGGTAGGATTCAAACAGGTGGGCAATGGGAGGCCATCTTTAGGAGAGGTTCTTACAGATACAACAGTTCTAATCCTGACCTCATCACAGGTCTGATAGTCAAAATATTTAGCAAGCGGTTTATCCATCAGAATGGACACAGCCAAAGCCCTGGAGCAGATGTGAAGGCTCCCACTGAACTAGACATTCACCTTTTCACTGTCAGATCACATCCAGGGCTCTTGGAGAAGAAACTAACAAGGCCAGAGAGGCAGAGGACATCTGGGGGTATTTCTTAGTTGCCAGCTGGCATCGAGATATTTTGATGTTTTGATAATTATCTCTGATCAAGATGACTGAGCACTGCATAAATACTTCCTCTTTACAGTAAGGTATACTTGAGCTACTGAATAGTTTCATTTTTAAACAGCCTTAAAAAGAGACAGAGTTAGGCCAGGTGCGGTGGTACATGCCTGTAATCCCAGTGCTTTGGGAGGCCGAGGTGAGTGGATCACCTGAGATCAGGAGTTCAATATCAGACTAGCCAACATGGTGAAACCCCGTCTCTACTAAAAATACAAAAATTAGCTGGGCCTGGTGGCACATGCCTGTAATCCCAGCTACTTGGGAGGCTGAGGCAGGAGAATCACTTGAATCCAGGAGGCAGAGGTTGCAGTGAGCAGAGATTATGACATTGAACTCCAGCCTGGGTGACAAGAGGGAAACTCTGTCTCAGAAAAAAAAAAAAAAAAAAGGAGAGAGAGAGAGTTAAAGAAAGCAGATTGGCTGGTTGTGGTGGCTTATGCCTGCAATCCCAACTTTTTGGGAAGCTGAGGTTGGAGGATCACTTGAGGCCAGGAGTTGGAGACCCTGAGCTTTATAAAAAATAAAAATAATAATTATCTGAGCATGGTGGTGCATGCCTCTAGTCCCAACTACTGAGGAGGCTGATGTGGGAAGATTGCTTGAGCTCAGGAGCTCAAGCTCCAGGCTGCAGCGAACTATGATCGTGCCACTGCACTCCAGCCTGGGTGATAGAGAAACACCCTGTCTCAAAAAAATTAAAAACGAAAGCAGACTGATGGTTGCCAGGGGCTGGGAGGAAGCAGGAATGGGTAGTCGCTGCTTAATCAGTATGTGGTTTTATTTTAGAGTGATAGAAATGTTTTGGAACTAAATAGCGGTGGTGGTTGCACAACACTGTGAATGTACTAAATGCCACTGAACTGTTCACTCTAAAACAGATAATTGTAAGTCATGTGAATTTCACCTCAGCAAATTTTTAAAAACAAAAGGCAGGGGGGTTAAACTGTATCCAAATTGCAATCAGCCCATAAACAAGCAGCAACCTGAATGGGGCACCCTCACGATGATAATAACGTCCTTGCTGAGATCCTGGAGCAGGGCCCAGTGATGCCGACGACCCCTACAGAATGTGTCCATTGTGATTATTAACTCCACAAAGGCTTGGGCATGGTTACTGCAACTAAACGCCCTCTTCGCCCCCCACCATAACTTCCCGTCTTCCCTGCACCATCTCCTTACATGATGTAGGCCAGACTCCAGCTACTCTTGGCTGCCGGCTGTTCCCTGCAAGATCCTGCCTTCATAGGAGGAGACAGATGGGATCTAGTGTCCAGGACCACATCCCACAGCTACTGCCCAGAGACATGTGCAGAGTGGACAAGCCAGGCAGGTACTCAGTCTCTTTACTACCCTAGGATCTTTACCCCCAATCACAAGTAGAACCACTGGCCCTGTTAAGTTGAGCTAGACTAGCGTTCTCAATTCTGGATCCATATTAGAATTGGTGGAAATTGGAAGGTTGGACAGGCTGCTCCTCTCACTCCTTTTCCCCAGTCCTGTTTTTGTTTTTTTGTTTTTTTTTTTTTTCCAGACAGGGTCTCACTATGTTACCCAGGCTGGTCTCAAACTCCTGAGCTCAAGAGATTCACTCATCTTGGCCTCCCAAAGTGCTAGGATTACAGACATGAGCCACTGTGCTGGGCCATGTTTGTTTTCAAGGCAATGCAGAGAAAAGGTAGCTCAGGCTCCTCTTACCACACCAGACATGAGGAGTTCTCAGAGGTCTGAAGGCGGAGTAAGCCTCCAATGGAAAGCCAAGAGAGAATGCTTAGGGTGTATCATGATGATGAGGTCATTAAGCTCCTCCCCTATCTCTGAAAGCCCCAAGTGCAGCATCCAAGTCCTTAACTCACATCCTCACATCAGCCCTGGAGTGGAGAGGGGCTTTGAGCTCCCCCTTCAGGTCACAGTGTGTACCATCCTTTGCCCAGAGTGTTCCCTCCCTTGGCCTTTGGCCCAAAGTTCATTCATCCATTCAGTTAGATCTCTAAGGCCACCTCTTCCCGGAAGCCTTTCCTGACTTCATCTGACCCACCACAGGATTTGTTCCTTTCTTATCTTCAGTGACACAGTATACTTTAGAGACATATGTACTTGCTTTACTTGTTCTGCTATATTAAATAGAGTTCCTTAAGGGAAGGGACTGTGACTTCCTAATTTTTCTGGCCAAGGGCTTGGCCTCAGGATTAGACAGACCTGAGTTTGAGTTAAAAGTGATACCACTTTCTAGCTGTGGAGCCTTAGAGGATTACTTAACCTCTCTGAGCCTCAGTTTCCTCATCTGTGATATGAGAATAGCAACAGTGTTCCCTCAAGATCGCTGAGAGTGCTGAGGAGCTATATACTTCATGCTATTATATGTGTCATAATGACAGCAACTCCTAGTCATTATTATTACTCTGTTCTATTCAGTGCCTGGGATACTATTTTCTACATGTTTCACAGATACTTAATAAATGATTTTTAAATGTCATTAAATTCCCTGGTTTCAAGGCTGGGCGCAACGGCTCATGTCTGTAATTCCAGCATTTTGGGAGGCTGAGGCAGGCGAATCACTTGAGGTCAGGAGTTTGAGACCAGCCTGGCCAAGATGGTAAAAACCCATCTCTACTAAAAATACAAAAATTGGCCAGGAGTGATGGCGTGTGCCTGTAATCCCAGCTACTTGGGAGGCTGAGGCATAAGAATCGCTTGAACCCAGGAGGTAGAGATTGCAGTGAGCCAAGATCGTACCACTGCACTCCAGCCTGGATGACAGAGCGCAAGACCTTGTCTCAAAAAAAAAAAAAAAAAGAAAAATTCCCTGGTTTCCTGCAAGATGAAAAGTTCACCATCACAGAGCCACAATCCCAGTATGAGTTAATGTCCCTTCCCTGGTTGCACAGGATACCTTGCACTTGTGTCTGGCACAGCAGTCCTAACACTTTGCTGTCATTATCCATTTATTTGTTGTATTGACAGTGGTGACTCCATAGCACAGCACAGTGTGAGCCACACACTGAAGGAAGGAAGGAATGGCCCTGAATCACATCATCTCGGGAGTACCCGTTTGGAATGGAGAAGAATCTTAAGACCTCCAGCCCAGAGAGAATATACAGGTTTTGCGATTTGTTCTAGGCTCTGATGATATGATGACAATAACAATGACAACTGTTATTCAGCACACACTATATGCCAGGCACTGGTTTGTTTTGTTTTGTTTTGTTTTGATACAGTCTTGCTGTGTTACTCAGGCTGGAGTACAGTTGTGCAATCACAGCTCACTGTAGTGTCCAACCTTTGCCATTCAAGTGATCCTCCCACCTCAGCCTCCCAAGTAGCTGGGACTACAAGTATACCACCATGCCTGGCTACTTTTTAAAATTTTTTGTAGAAACGGGGTCTCACTGTGTTGCAGGCTGAAATCAAACTCCTGGGCTCAAACAATCTTCCCACCATGGCCTCCCAAAGAGGTGGGATTACAGGTGCGAGCCACCACACTCAGCCCCAGGCACTGCTTTAAGCACTCTATACACAGCACAGCATTGCTTATCCCCAGTGCTCAGTCTCTTCCTGGCCAAACTTCACCATCTCCCTCTGGGAGGCAGAATCCAGTAGTTGAAAAAAGTCAGAGTCTTACATGATTTAAAAACAGGCTGTTCTGAGGCCATCTGTTTCATTTGCCCCAGGACATGGGGACTGGACCAAGCTGTCCTCTAACACGGCACCTCCTGCATTTCATGTACCCTTATCAGATCTAAAGCCACTTTCTTTACCAAATTAGTCAAGTGTGATGGTGAGGAGCTTAAACCCAGAGATCCTGGCAGATCAGCTCTGCCATAGAGCAGCTGTGTGACCTAAAATTTACCTAACTTCTCAGTCACTCAGTCTCCTTGTTTAAAAACGGGGTGAATGATAAGGATGTTGGCTCATAGGAACACTGCAATCATTATGAATTAATAGAATGTCTGGCATACGGTAAACATTCACTATGTGCTACTTTGTTATTATTGGCTCTTATTTTATATCAATATCTCCACAGTGTTCTACCAGAATACTTAGTAACCTTTACTTCACTATCTTCACTCCCCAAAGTTCTCAGGGTCCCCTACCAGGACCTGAAAGAAATGAGGATTCCTCGCTCTATCACTGATGCTCGCAACACCCTTCTTTAAAAATAATTTTCTGAACCAAAGCAAATATTACCTTAGATCTTATCCCAAAATTAAATAAATGCTTTCATTTGTACATTCACCTTCTGGTCTTTTTCCATATTAACATTCAATTTTTACATAATTATACAACTCTAAACCTATTTTGTATTTTATATTTTTATTTAATATCATACCACTTCAGGCAATGATAAAGCAGCTCTCCCACTGACAGCAACTATAAAAGCCAGATAAAAACATTTTTCGGCTGGGCGCGGTAGCTCAAGCCTGTAATCCCAGCACTTTGGGAGGCCAAGACGGGCGGATCACGAGGTCAGGAGATCGAGACCATCCTGGCTAACATGGTGAAACCCCGTCTCTACTAAAAAATACAAAAAACTAGCCGGGCGAGGTGGCGGGCGCCTGTAGTCCTAGCTACTCGGGAGGCTGAGGCAGGAGAATGGCGTGAACCCGGGAGGCGGAGCTTGCAGTGAGCTGAGATCCGGCCACTGCACTCCAGCCTGGGTGGCAGAGCGAGACTCCATCTCAAAAAAAAAAAAAAAAAAAAAAAAAAAAAAATTTCAAGAAATTGTAATTTTGAAGGAATTAGAATTAAGGTAAGTCCAATATTCTGTGTGTCTTTTTTTCCCTCCTTTGGGCCATAAATCAATTCTCAACACAAGGCAAGGGACTAAGAAGCTAGACAGAGGGCAGCTGCTAAGAAGGAGGGAGGCCACCAGAGCTTGAAGCTTATTCTTGGGGCTAGGAATCAAAGCTTCCAGGGAAGGCAGGACTTGACGGGCCAAATCATAGTGGGAAGGGAAGAGCAAAGAAGTGAACTCAACACTAGGCATTTATTTTTCTCTTGAGGCTCTACCAGTCACACTGCAGAGGTTGAGACACAAAACAGAAATCAGCTGAGAGGTTTTGTCAGGCTCATGGTGCTAGAGAAATAAATATTGGGGTTCAGGACCCAGTTAAAAGGAGGGCCCTGCCAAGTCTTCAGCCTCAGAGTTGGAAACCTCTACACCATAGGAATGGAAATGAACCAGGAATAGAACAAACCTTACAAAGGCTATAAACCAGTACACAGTGAGCTCGAGCTCGATCACCACCAGAAGGGTGACCCCAACCTGCATGGAAAATAACCTCTTCCACAGCTCTCTCTCTCTCTTTTTTTTTTTTTTTGAGACAGAGTCTTGCTCTGTCACCTAGACTCACTGCCACCTCCCTCCGCCTCCCAGGTTCAAATGATTCTCATGCCTCAGCCTCCAGAGTAGCTGGGATTACAGGCATATGCCACCAGGACAGGCTAATTTTTGTATTTTTGGTAGAGATGGGGTTTCACCATATTGGCCAGGATAATCTCAAATGCCTGATCTCAGGTGATCTGAGATCAGGTCTCCCCCGAAAGTGCTGAGATTACAGGCATGAGCCCCGTACCCGTCCAACAGCTTTCTAATTTAGCAAGGAATCATCTGAAATTCAAATAAAACTTCCAAACATACCAAGAAATAGGACCAGAAGCAAAAAACACCCAGGTGTGGTGATGCATGCCTGTAATCTCAGCACTTTGAGAGGCCAACAAGGGCAGATGCCTTGAGCTTAGGAGTTCAAGACCAGCCTGGACAACATAGTAAAACCCCATCTCTACAAAAATACAAACATTAGTGGGGTGTGGTGGTGCACATCTATAGTCCTAGTTACTCAGGAGACTGAGGTGGGAGGATTGCTTGAACCCAGGAGGCAGAGGCTGCAGTGAGCTATGATTGCACCACTGCACTCCAGCCTGGGTGACAGAATAAGATCCTGTCTAAAATCTTAAAAAAAAAAAAAAAAAAAAAAAAAAAATGAAAAAACAGACAGGGGGCAGATCCATAGGTGATTCAGACAATGGAATTATCAAACATGAACTTAAAAATAACTGATTAAGATGTTTAAAAGAGGGGAGAAAGGATGACAATGTGGAGAGTTTCACTAGAGAACTATTGGCTACAAAAAAGAAACCGACTGGGTACAGTGGCTCACACCTGTAATCCCAACACTTTAGGAGGCTGAGGTGGGCTGATCACTTGAGGAGTTCAAGACCAGCCTGGGGCAATACAGCCAGACCTCATCTCTACAAAAATTTTTAAAAAATAGCCAGGCTTAGTGGCATGCACCTATGGTCCCAGCTTCTCAGGAGGCTGAAGTGGGAAGATTGCTTGAGGCCAGGAGTCCAAGGCTGCAGTGAGCGAATGATTGTGCCACTGCACTCCAGCTTAGGTGACAGAGCAAGACCCTTGTCTCAAAATAAATAAATAAATAAATAAAGCAAATGAAAGCTTTAGAATTAAATATACAATAATTCCCAAGCTGATGGACATTCTACCAAATACTTGACCAGTACTTCTCAAAACTGTCAAGGTCGTGAAAAATAAGAAAAGATTGAGAAATTGTCATAAACCAGAGGAGACTTACGAAACACAACAACTTAATGTCATTTGGTATCCTACATGAGATCCTGGAATATACAAAGAACATCAGTGAAAAAAAAAAAGGAAAATCCAAATAAAGTCTGGAGTTTAGTTAACAGCACAGTACTAATTAGTGTTAATGTCTTCATTTCGACGAATGTATCATGGTCATGTAACGTGTTAATAACAGGAAACTGAGCGAAGGGTATATGGGAAGTCTATCCTCTGCAACTTTTTGGTACATCTAAAACTATTCTAAAATAAAAAGTCTATTTAAAATACAATACTTAAAATTAATAACTCAGTGCATGACTTAGCAGCAGACTGGAAGCAATTAGAAGGCAAATTAGTGAGCTGCAAAACAGGTTATTGAAAAAAATCAGACTACGGCGTAAAGAGCAAAAGAGAGAGTACAGAAGAGAGTTTCAGAGACAGAGGACACAGTACCAAGGTCTAACATACATATAATCAAAGTCCAGGATGAAAAGGAGAGCAAGGATAGGGCAGAGAATGGACAAGAATTTTCCAATACTGATGAAAAACATCACGTTAAAGAGGCAAGAAGTAAACAAACACCAGCCAAGATAAACATACACACACACACACACACACACGAACATCACAGTCACACTGCTGAAAATCAAAGAGAGAGAGAAAATCTAAAATCATACAGATTACAAAAAGGCAACAATAAGACTTCAAAAGAGCCACAATAAGACTGACAAAATCAACAAAAATGATGGAAGAACAACAGGATAATATATTTACAGTGCTGAAAGAAAACAACAGCCAGTTTTAAATTCTATCCAAGAGTGAATGTGAAATAAAGATTTTTTTTCCCCAGAGATGGGATCTCACGATGTTGCCCAGACTGAACTTGAAGTCTTGAGCTCAAGCAATCCTCCTGTCTCAGACTCCTGAATAGCTGGGACTACAGGCATGTGCCACTGTGCCCAGCTTGAAATAGAAGTATCTTAAGATGTATTTCCAGCAGGCCTAAACTAAATAATAAAAGACATTCTTTAGACAGAAAGAAAATGATTCCAGATGGAAATGTGAAAATGTAAGAAAGAATGAAAACCAACAGAAAGGGTAAATATATTATTAAATCTAAGCAAATGCTGATTATATGAAGCATTATCATAATGTAGTTTAAATGACATGTAAAATTACAATGTGTACGGTAGGATGGAGTAAATAGAACTAAAATGTTAAAGAACCTAGGATTATTTGGAAAGCAATAAAAATACTAATATATTAAATTCTAAAATTCAAAGATGCATGTTGCAATCTCTAGAATCAATATAAAAATAATAAAACAATATGACTAATTAGTTAATAGAAAGGAATATGAAATAATAAAATATACTTAAGTGATCCCAAAAGGCAATAATAAAGAGAAAAAGGAATGTAAAACACTTGGGACAAACGGACAATCATAAGAAGTGGTAGATATAGACTCAACTATATCAGCAATTACACAAAATGTAAATGGTCTAAATGCTCCAATCAAAAATCAAATATTGTCAGACTTTATTAAAAATTATGCTTATTAAAGACACACTAAATATAAGGCTACAGAAAGACTGAAAGGGAAAATGGGGGGAATATATATATATAATTTGTATTACTTTATATGTCTATATTTCCCCCCATTTTCCCTTTCAGTCTTTCTATATATATACACACACCATAAAACATTATATAAAACATATATAATATATATTCAGTCTATATATGTATATATTTATACATATATACACACACATCATAAAACATTAACCAAAAGAAAACTTGTATATTTACATGAGGCAAAGTAGGCTTTAAGGCAAGAAGCATTATTTGAGATAAACAGATACCTTTCAGAATGACAAAAGGATCAATTCACTGAGGAGATATCAATTATATTTTATAATAATGACATTGCTTCAAAATATACAAACCAAAAATTGAGAAAACTAAAAGAAAAAAATCCAGATTCATAATAGGAGACTTGAATCCAACTCTTTCAGTAATAAAACAAGCAAGCAAAATAAAAATCAAACAAGATATAGAAAATATGAACAACACAATTTACTAATGTGACTAATTTACACATACGGAATATGGCATCCAACAACCATAGGATACATATTCTTTTTAAGTGCACATGGAATATTTACCCAAATGTCAAATGAATGAAATTATATGTGTTTTCAGACTGTGGTGGAAATAAACTAGAAATCAATAACAAAAATATAACTAGAATATTTACAAATGTGTGAAAATTAAACATACACTTTTGAATAAATCATAGGAAAAAATCATCATGAAAATTCAAAAATATTCAAAACCTGTGAGTCAACTAAAGCTGTGCTTAAAGGAAAATGTGTAGCCTTAATGTACATATTAGGAAAGAAGATAGGCTGAAAAATCAATGCTCTAAGTATCTATCTCAAAAAGTTGGAAAAGGAACAGCAAATTAAATCTATGTGTACATTCCCACTTGCTATGATTTTTTTTTTGTTATTATACTTAAGTTCTAGGGTACATGTGCACAACGTGCAGGTTTGTTACATATGTATACATGTGCCATGTTGGTGTGCTGCACCCATTAACTGATTTTTTTTTTTTCAAACTCCCCTTACCCACTTGCTTTCCCATTCTACCTTCTCCTCCTCCCCAACTCCCAGGTAAGGATGGCAACCTGGTGTTTACTCTTCCCTACCTTTTTCCTGGCTGAGACAATCACCTAGAAACAAATGGATTGGGAGGGTTACTCTACGAAAATGGAATCACACTATACACGCTGCTCTGCAAAATGTTTTTCCCACCCAACAATATGTCAGTCAGTTTGAAACGCATTCTTTTGCAACTGCAAGTTATACTACAGCATGGACAGACTACAATGTGTTCAGCCTTCAAAACGGGCATCCCTTCAAAAATGGCCATTCAAGAGGCTATTAGCTTTTTGCCACCACAAACAGTGATGCCGTAAATATCCTGGTATGTCCTTCCCAGAGTCCTCAGAATTCCCTGAATGGAGCCAAGACAACCAGAAATCTCACACTCTATTGCTCAAGTTCTCAAACATTCTTTCTGCCACAACAACATTCATGCAGGCTACTCACTCCTCTATCATCATGATACTGGGTTCACTAAGCGCATGCTGCAAACTCCATTCTTTCTCCCCCTATTAAAAAAAAAAAGGAACCCAATGAAAGTGTATCAGTGGCCAGGCACAGTGACTCATGCTTGTAATCCCAGCATTTTGAGAGGCCAAGGTGGGTGGATCACATGAGGTCAGAAGTTCGAGGCCAGCCTGGCCAACATGGTGAAACTCTGTCTCTCCAAAAAATACAAAAATTAGGCAGGCATGGTGGCACACATCTGTAATCCCAGCTACTTCGGAGGCTGAGGCAGGAGAATTATTTGAACTCAGGAGGCGGAGGTTGTAGAGAGCCAAGATCATGCCACTACACTCCAGCCTGGGCAACAGAGTGAGACTCTGTCTCAAAAAGAAACAGGAAGTGTATCAGGATAGGCCCAAGCAGAAAACAGAACCCAATTCAGATGGCTCTAGAGATTTTAATTAAGGTACTACTCACAAATGTGGAGACAGGGTTAAAGGGATCAACGATGCATGGTGAGACACACAGAGAGTAGCAGCACTGAGATGCCATTGTTACCCCTAGGCCTGAGGAGGCCAAAGAAGGAAGTATTGTTACCAGAGCCCAGTGAAATCTGGAGATCAAGAGAAGGGGCCTTCTGATACTGCCGGACACACAGCCAAGAGCAGAGGAATTTGGTCAGAAATGCCGCATCTTCTCATTCCTACCATCTTACAATCTCTGGCCAATCAATGCCTCTTACTGCTTGAAGTCAATCAGAAAAAAAGGAAAAGAGCTCATGTCATGCACTTCAAAGGGGTCAGACTCTTGAGCCACAGAGAAGATCAGAGAGTGGATGGGGGAGGTAAGGGATGCAAGCAAGCAGAGAATAACCCACAACGCAGGTAAGTATACATTCTAACTGGCATAAGAAGAGCCGAGTGAGGGGCCAATAACGTTACAGTCCCCATAGGGTGCTGTCCTCCTGGCTGCCAGAGTGGTAGAGGGAATGAAGCAAGGAGAGATCGAATGTGGCTGTGCAGGGTGAACTCACCCCCAATGGATTGGTTACCCAGTAGGTTCTGGGCTTGCTGTGTGACTTCAGACCAGTTGCTCAACCTCTCTGATTCTCAGTTTATTAGCTATAAAATGAGATTACTTGGCATCTTCCTTGCCTACAAACCCCCCTTTATACTTGAGAAAGTAAAATGTCAAGGAAAGAATGACAATTCATTTCTCTATTCCCTGCATCAGGGTTTGGTCATGTGATTGGGATATTAGCCAGTGCGATGTAAACAGAATCCTCAAAAGTGCTTGGGAATTGGGGCTTGGATTGAAATGCCCTTGCTTACTGCTCTTGAGATGCCTGTGACCATAACCCATGTGAGCAGGCAAAGGCTAGCCTGCTGGACAGTGGCAAGCAATAGCCAAGGCACCCCTGTCCCTCCAGCTGACACTGAACCAACCACCAGATGTGAGAGTGAGGGCATCACAGACCCTCCAGCCCCAGACAAGCTGGCCCAGATCACAAGAACCTCCCAGAAGACCCAGAAAATTGAGAGAAAGCATGTTGTTTTAAGCCCACTACCCTTGGGGCAATTTGTTACACAGCAAATACTTACTGATACAATTAGCAATGAGATACTGGAAATGTATCTTGCTAATAGCAACATGGCAGTGGGTTGGGATACCAGGGGTGCAAACCATGGGGCAGTGCTCCAAAGGATGCCGTCCCATGAAGCTGTCCCAACAGAGTTTTCTCAACAACATGGGCATTTTCAAAGTCCAGTAGGCCTCAAG
This sequence comes from Rhinopithecus roxellana, assembly GCF_007565055.1. Taxonomy (NCBI): domain Eukaryota; kingdom Metazoa; phylum Chordata; class Mammalia; order Primates; family Cercopithecidae; genus Rhinopithecus; species Rhinopithecus roxellana. The sequence continues at coordinate 904,992 of NC_044568.1, read as the reverse complement.
TTTTTTGTTTTTTTTAAGGTGCAGGGGGAGTTGGGGAATACAAGAGATACGATCTAAATGTTTAGATAGCTTTGTCCCTCCAGGCTTCCTTTCCTTTTCTTTTCTTTTTTAACAAATTGCCCAGTGTATAGAGTGCTTTTCTGTTTTCCCTCCTGGGAAGTTATTTATTTTTATGGGCTTCTTTTGGGAAATAAAAATCAATTTTGGAATGCAAGTGATACATTTTACTCTCCCAATAATGAAAGCTAGAAAATTAAAGGCCCCAAGGAACAACCTCTCTGTACTAAAATGATGTAGAATGCAGCCCAAATGTTCTTGTGTGAACGTTTTATAAATCGTGACCACTGTTTGCTGATGGAACCCTGGAAATAGCTCATGGAAGACGCAGCCATTGCTAGGGATGGCTCCACGCTGGAGAAGCCCACGCAAGCTCACACGCCCACAGGAAGGCACTTCCAGATAACCTGTTCTCTAATAACAACTCTGAAAAACTGTACATATCAGGGCACTCCTGTGTGTGTGTTTAGGAAACCTGTTCATTCACTTATTCAATTAATGGCTGCATGTGGTGGCTCACGCCTGTAATCCCAGCACTTTGCGGGGCCAAGGTGGGAGGATCACTTGAGTTCAGGAGTTCGAGAGCAGCCTGGCCAACATGGCAAAACCCCGTTTTACTAAAATACAAAAATTAGCTGAGTGTGGCAGTGCACCTATGATCCCAGCTATTTGGGAGGCTGAGGCATAAGAATTGCTTGAACCCAGGAGGTGGAGGTTGCAGTGAGCCGAGATCATGCCACTGCACTCCAGCCTGAACAACAGAGCAAGACCCTGTCTCAAAAAAAAAAAAAAAAAGAGTAAAAATTATTAACAAGCACCTATTATGTACCCAGACATGGTGATACAAAATGAACAAGACAGAATAGTCAGTCCCTGCAAAAAGCTTATATTTTAGAGAAAAGATACAAACATTAAACAAGGCATCTTAAGTCGGGTTCCCTGAAAACAGACTGATCTGGATATTTGTGTGCAGGAGGTTTCTCAGGGAGTAACCTTGGGAGGAACTCCTGCGAGGAATGGGGAAAGCAGAATGAAACCAAGAAACTGAGCTGTAATGTAGTTGCAACAGAGGTCTCACCTGATCCATGGGGGAGCTCTGTAGCTGTGATGGCCCTTTAGACTCATTCCCTACTGAGGCTGGGGATGAGCATTTATGCCCATTTCCCACCAGCAACCAATCATAGACTGTGAGCTGCCCCTGGAAGGGGGCATAACCTTGGGCACTACAGCTCCCTCAGGGCAAATCCTACAGAAATACTGAAGCTGTGAGTGGTCAGAGCCAACACTCTGCATGGCTTGCGGCAGGAGAGCCTTTGTCCTGTGAGAGGGATCCTGGTGGCACATCACAGTATCCACTACACAAGGAATCACTGTAAATGTGATACATGTCATAGGTGAAGAAGTTCAGAATTTAGGGAAGGGGTACCTACCTTAGACTAGGGATTCTCAGGGTCACTGGGGTCTTTGCTAAAAGCCCTATACAAAGGAGCTTGGTAGGAGTTCACTAACTAACCCTTCACTATGCGCTAAGCGCTGTGAAGGCCCCGATAGACATTCTTGTTTCATCCTTGCCATGACTCTACGAGGTACAGGCTACTCTCTCTGCTCACCAGATGAGGACGCTGAGACTCATGGGGCTTCATTAACTTGTCCAAAGTTCCACAGCTAGCATGCGGCAGAGCTGGGACTTGAACACCTATCTGCCTGAAGACAAAGCCTTGGACCCCTTCTGCTTAATTCCTATCCCTGTTCCCAGGCACCTTGCTTTCTTCCATTCATGCTATAAACTGCTCAAATGCCTCTCAGAAATAACTTCCTTCTAAGATGCCTTCCCTGGCCCTTTTCTTCCACAACCCAAATTCTCTTGAGTTGTCTACACTCCTCTTTCCACATCCCCTCTACTTCCCTCCTCAACATCCAGCATCCAGGCTTTCCAGCATCCTGCCTTTTAATTCCTACTATGCCACTGAAAGAGCACTTCCCAAGTCCCTAAGTTAAATGGCCAAATCCAGTGACTTTGTTTAATTCTTAGCCTGGTGTTCATCATTACCAGTTGGCAGCATCTACGGTGCTGGCCATATCCACTTTCTTGAACTCTCTCTTCCCGTGGCTTCTATGACCATTTACTTGGCTGGTTCCCCTTCATTCTCTAAAAGCACTATAATAATTATTATTTATTATTTGAGATAGGGTCTCACTCTGCCACCCAGGCTGGAGTGCAGTGGTGCGATCATAGCTTACTGCAGCCTCAAACTTCTGGGCTCAAGAGCTCCTCCCACCTCAGCCTCCCCAGTGGCTTGGACCACAGGCGTGCAACACCACATTGGTTACATTTTTTAAAAAAATGTTTTTGTAGAGATAGAATCTCCCTTTATTGTCCAGGCTGGTCTTGAACTCCCGGGCTCAAGCGGTCCTTCTGCATCAGACTCCCAAAGTGCTGTGATTACAGACACGAGTCACTGCACCTGGACTTAAAAGCACTATTTTTTAAATTCTCCTTCACTGGCTCCTCTTGCTCCACTGACCACTGAAGTGGCTCCATTTCCCAGAGCCTGAACCTTCCTGCTCTTACAACGCTGCACTAATTCCTGACCAACTCAAAGAATTCAGCTCCCACTGTTAGGGCTGGTGACCCCTGCATCCATACTGTTGGCTCTGTTTTTCCAATTGGATCTCTGGATATACAGACTCATCTGCCTACTGGACACAGTCACCTGTGCAACCCAAAAACATCTCAACATATACAAAAGCAAGATGATTACCTTTCCCCTCTAGTAAGCTTCTGTGACTTCTAACCCTGATTGGCTGTCATGCTCACTATCCACATATCTTCCTGAGTCGGAAATCTCTGTTAGTCCTGACTCCTCCATCCTCTCCCTGATCCTCTACATCCATTTATTCTTATCCTTCCACTTCCTTAATTCATGTGTGTTTCATCTCATCTACCCTACAGGGATCAATAGCTCCTGGATGGGTCTCTATAGCTCTAGTCCCTTACATCTTTAATCCTTCTTTTTAATTGTCACCCATGATAACTAGATCAGGTCATTACCACCTACAATGGCTCACCGAATCCCTAGCATGCTTGAGCAAGCTCTTCTGTGAGCTGGCATGAATCAGACTTCATAGCTACAATCTACGGTCTGAACATACCAGAAACCCAAGGCACCTTCATGGTAACATTCATGGTTCTCTTATGTGGTTACACTTCAGCCTAGAAGTCCAACTTTTTAACTATTTATTCAGGTCATTCAATGTCTGATTCAGGCATTAATCAGACTTCACAGCTACGATCTATGGTCTAAACACACCAGAAACCCAAGGCACCTTCATGCCCCAGGGCATGAAGGTTACATTTCATGGTAACCTTCAAGGTTCACTCATGTGCTTACACTTCTGCCTAGCAGCCCACTTTTTTTTTTCCTTTTTTCTTTTTTTTTTTTTTTTTTTTACCTATTTAACCATTTACTCAGCAAACTCTAATTGTGCATCTGTACATGTCAGTTGTGCACTGCACTACCACAAAGTGGCATAAAAAATAAGGAAGGTTCTTGCTCTCCATCCAGTGGAGGGAAACAGGCAAGAAGCAAATAAATAAACCACATAATGACAGAGTGTGATAAATGCAAACAGAGTAATGGGATAGGGAGTGACTGGGAGGGGTTTCTTTTTTTTTTTTTTTTTTTTATACTTTAAGTTCTAGGGTACATGTGCATAACGTGCAGGTTTGTTACATATGTATACTTGTGCCATGTTGGTGTGCTGCACCCATCAACTCATCAGCACCCATCAATTCGTCATTTATATCAGGTATAACTCCCAATGCAATCCCTCCCCCCTTCCCCCTCCCCATGATAGGCCCCGATGTGTGATGTTCCCCTTCCCGAGTCCAAGTGATGTCATTGTTCAGTTCCCACCTATGAGTGAGAACATGCGGTGTTTGGTTTTCTGTTCTTGTGATAGTTTACTAAGGATGATGGTTTCCAGCTGCATCCATGTCCCTACAAAGAATGCAAACTCATCCTTTTTTATGGCTGCATAATATTCCATTGTGTATATGTGCCACATTTTCTTAATCCAGTCTGTCACAGATGGACATTTGGGTTGATTCCAAGTCTTTGCTATCGTGAATAGTGCCGCAATAAACATACGTGTGCATGTGTCTTTATAGCAGCATGATTTGTAATCCTTTGGGTATATACCCAGTAGTGGGATGGCTGGGTCATATGGTACATCTAGATCTAGATCCTTGAGGAATTGCCATACTGTTTTCCATATTGGTTGAACTAGTTTACAATCCCACCAACAGTGTAAAAGTGTTCCTATTTCTCCACATCCTCTCCAGCACCTGTTGTTTCCTGACTTTTTAATGATTGCCATTCTAACTGGTGTGAGATGGTATCTCATTGTGGTTTTGATTTGCATTTCTCTGATGGCCAGTGATGATGAGCATTTTTTCATGTGTCTGTTGGCTGTATGAATGTCTTCTTTTGAGAAATGTCTGTTCATATCCTTTGCCCACTTTTTGATGGGGTTGTTTGTTTTTTTCTTGTAAATTTGTTTGAGTTCTTTGTAGATTCTGGATATTAGCCCTTTGTCAGATGAGTAGATTGCAAAAATTTTCTCCCATTCTGTAGGTTGCCTGTTCACTCTGATGGTAGTTTCTTTTGCTGTGCAGAAGCTCTTTAGTTTAATCATGTCCCATTTGTCAATTTTGGCTTTTGCTGCCGTTGCTTTTGCTGTTTTAGACATGAAGTCCTTGCCCATGCCTATGTCTTGAATGGTACTACTTAGGTTTTCTTCTAGGGTTTTTATGGTATTAGGTCTAACATTTAAGTCTCTAATCCATCTTGAATTAATTTTTGTATAAGAAGTAAGGAAGGGATCCAGTTTCAGCTTTCTACTTATGGCTCGCCAATTTTCCCAGCACCATTTATTAAATAGGGAGTCCTTTCCCTATTTCTTGTTTCTCTCAAGTTTGTCAAAGATCAGATGGCTGTAGATGTGTGGTATTATTTCTGAGGACTCTGTTCTGTTCCATTGGTCTATATCTCTGTTTTGGTACCAGTACCATGCTGTTTTGGTTACTATAGCCTTGTAGTATAGTTTGAAGTCAGGTAGCATGATGCCTCCAGCTTTGTTCTTTTGACTTAGGATTGTCTTGGCAATGCGGGCTCTTTTTTGGTTCCATATGAACTTGAAAGCAGTTTTTTCCAATTCTGTGAAGAAACTCATTGGTAGCTTGATGGGGATGGCATTGAATCTATAAATAACCTTGGGCAGTATGGCCATTTTCACGATATTGATTCTTCCTATCCATGAGCATGGTATGTTCTTCCATTTGTTAGTGTCCTCTTTGATTTCACTGAGCAGTGGTTTGTAGTTCTCCTTGAAGAGGTCCTTTACATCCCTTGTAAGTTGGATTCCTAGGTGTTTTATTCTCTTTAAAGCAATTGTGAATGGAAGTTCATTCATGATTTGGCTCCCTGTTTGTCTGTTACTGGTGTATAAGAATGCTTGTGATTTTTGCACATAATTTTCTATCCTGAGACTTTGCTGAAGTTGCTTATCAGCTTAAGGAGATTTTGGGCTGAGACAATGGGGTTTTCTAAATATACAATCATGTCATCTGCAAACAGGGACAATTTGACTTCTTCTTTTCCTAACTGGATACCCTTGATTTCTTTCTCTTGCCTGATTGCCCTAGCCAGAACTTCCAACACTATGTTGAATAGGAGTGGTGAGAGAGGGCATCCCTGTCTTGTGCCAGTTTTCAAAGGGAATTTTTCCAGTTTTTGCCCATTCAGTATGATATTGGCTGTGGGTTTGTCATAAATAGCTCTTATTATTTTGAGGTACGTTCCATCAATACCGAATTTATTGAGCGTTTTTAGCATGAAGGGCTGTTGAATTTTGTCAAAAGCCTTTTCTGCATCTATTGAGATAATCATGTGGTTCTTGTCTTTGGTTCTGTTTATATGCTGGATTACGTTTATTGATTTGCGAATGTTGAACCAGCCTTGCATCCCAGGGATGAAGCCCACTTGATCATGGTGGATAAGCTTTTTGATGTGCTGCTGAATCCGGTTTGCCAGTATTTTATTGAGGATTTTTGCATCGATGTTCATCAGGGATATTGGTCTAAAATTTTCTTTTTTTGTTGTGTCTCTGCCAGGCTTTGGTATCAGAATGATGTTGGCCTCATAAAATGAGTTAGGGAGGATTCCCTCTTTTTCTATTGATTGGAATAGTTTCAGAAGGAATGGTAACAGCTCCTCCTTGTACCTCTGGTAGAATTCAGCTGTGAATCCATCTGGTCCTGGACTTTTTTTGGTTGGTAGGCTATTAATGATTGCCTCAATTTCAGAGCCTGCTATTGGTCTATTCAGGGATTCAACTTCTTCCTGGTTTAGTCTTGGAAGAGTGTAAGTGTCCAGGAAATTATCCATTTCTTCTAGATTTTCTAGTTTATTTGCGTAGAGGTGTTTATAGTATTCTCTGATGGTAGTTTGTATTTCTGTGGGGTCGGTGGTGATATCCTTTATCATTTTTTATTGCGTCTATTTGATTCTTCTCTCTTTTCTTCTTTATTAGTCTTGCTAGCGGTCTGTCAATTTTGTTGATCTTTTCAAAAAACCAACTCCTGGATTCATTGATTTTTTGGAGGGTTTTTTGTGTCTCTATCTCCTTCAGTTCTGCTCTGATCTTAGTTATTTCTTGCCTTCTGCTAGCTTTTGAATGTGTTTGCTCTTGCTTCTCCAGTTCTTTTAATTGTGATGTTAGAGTGTCAATTTTAGATCTTTCCAGCTTTCTCTTGTGGGCATTTAGTGCTATAAATTTCCCTCTACACACTGCTTTAAATGTGTCCCAGGGATTCTGGTATGTTGTATCTTTGTTCTCATTGGTTTCAAAGAACATCTTTATTTCTGCCTTCATTTCATTATGTACCCAGTAGTCTTTCAGGAGCAGGTTGTTCAGTTTCCATGTAGTTGAGCGGTTTTGACTGAGTTTCTTAGTCCTGAGTTCTAGTTTGATTGCACTGTGGTCTGAGAGACAGTTTGTTATAATTTCTGTTCTTTTACATTTGCTGAGGAGTGCTTTACTTCCAATTATGTGGTCAATTTTGGAATAAGTGCGATGTGGTGCTGAGAAGAATGTATATTCTGTTGATTTGGGGTGGAGAGTTCTATAGATGTCTATTAGGTCCGCTTGGTGCAGAGATGAGTTCAATTCCTGGATATCCTTGTTAACTTTCTGTCTCGTTGATCTGTCTAATGTTGACAGCGGAGTGTTGAAGTCTCCCATTATTATTGTATGGGAGTCTAAGTCTCTTTGTAAGTCTCTAAGGACTTGCTTTATGAATTTGGGTGCTCCTGTATTGGGTGCATATATATTTAGGATAGTTAGCTCTTCCTGTTGAATTGATCCCTTTACCATTATGTAATGGCCTTCTTTGTCTCTTTTGATCTTTGATGGTTTAAAGTCTATTTTATCAGAGACTAGGATTGCAACCCCTGCTTTTTCTTGTTCTCTATTTGCTTGGTAGATCTTCCTCCATCCCTTTATTTTGAGCCTATGTATGTCTCTGCATGTGAGATAGGTCTCCTGAATACAGCAGACTGATGGGTCTTGACTCTTTATCCAGTTTGCCAGTCTGTGTCTTTTAATTGGAGCATTTAGTCCATTAACATTTAAGGTTAATATTGTTATGTGTGAACTTGATCCTGCCATTATGATATTAACTGGTTATTTTACTTGTTAGTTGATGCAGTTTCTTCCTAGCCTCGATGGTCTTTACATTTTGGCATGTTTTTGCAATGGCTGGTACCGGTTGTTCCTTTCCATGTTTAGGGCTTCCTTCAGGGTCTCTTGTAAGGCAGGCCTGGTGGTGACAAAATCTCTAAGCATTTGCTTATCTGTAAAGGATTTTATTTCTCCTTCACTGATGAAACTTAGTTTGGCTGGATATGAAATTCTGGGTTTAAAATTCTTTTCTTTAAGAATGTTGAATATTGGCCCCCACTCTCTTCTGGCTTGTAGAGTTTCTGCCAAGAGGTCTGCTGTTAGTCTGATGGGCTTCCCTTTGTGGGTAACCCGACCTTTCTCTCTGGCTGCCCTTAAGATTTTTTCCTCCATTTCAACTTTGGTGAATCTGGCAATTATGTGTCTTGGAGTTGCTCTTCTCAAGGAGTATCTTTGTGGTGTTCTCTGTATTTCCTGAATTTGAATGTTGGCCTGCCCTACTAGGTTGGGGAAGTTCTCCTGGACGATATCCTGAAGAGTGTTTTCCAACTTGGTTCCATTTTCCCCCTCACTTTCAGGCACCCCAATCAGATGTAGATTTGGTCTTTTTACATAATCCCATACTTCTTGCAGGCTTTGTTCATTTCTTTTTCTTCTTTTTTCTTTTGGTTTCTCTTCTTGCTTCATTTCATTCATTTGATCCTCAATTGCTGATACTCTTTCTTCCAGTTGATCAAGTCGGTTACTGAAGCTTGTGGATTTGTCACGTATTTCTCGTGTCATGGTTTTCATCTCTGTCATTTCATTTATGACCTTCTCTGCATTAATTATTCTAGCTATCAATTCTTCCACTCTTTTTTCAAGATTTTTAGTTTCTTTGCGCTGGGTACGTAATTCCTCCTTTAGCTCTGAGAAGTTTGATGGACTGAAGCCTTCTTCTCTCATCTCGTCAAAGTCATTCTCTGACCAGCTTTGATCCGTTGCTGGCAACGAGCTGCGCTCCTTTGCAGGGGGAGATGCGCTCTTATTTTTTGAATTTCCAGCTTTTCTGCCCTGCTTCCTCCCCATCTTTGTGGTTTTATCTGCCTCTGGTCTTTGATGATGGTGACGTACTGATGGGGTTTTGATATAGGTGTTCTTCCTGTTTGGTAGTTTTCCTTCTAATAGTCAGGACCCTCAGCTGTAGGTCTGTTGGAGATTGCTTGAGGTCCACTCCAGACCCTGTTTGCCTGGGTATCAGCAGCAGAGGTTGCAGAAGATAGAATATTGCTGAACAGCGAGTGTACCTGTCTGATTCTACTTTGGAAGCTTCCTCTCAGGGGTGTAGTCCACCCTGTGAGGTGTGGGGTTTCAGACTGCCCCTAGTGGGGGATGTCTCCCAGTTAGGCTACTCAGGGGTCAGGGACCCACTTGAGCAGGCAGTCTGTCCCTTCTCAGATCTCAACCTCCGCTGTGCCCTGTCCCCAAAGGTGGAGTCTACAGAGACAGGCAGGTTTCCTTGAGCTGCTGTGAGCTCCACCCAGTTCGAGCTTCCCAGCGGCTTTGTTTACCTACTTAAGCCTCAGCAATGGCGGGCGCCCCTCCCCCAGCCTCGCTGCTGCCTTGCGGTTAGATCGCAGACTGCTGTGCTAGCAATGAGGGAGGCTCCGTGGCCGTGGGACCCTCCCGGCCAGGTGTGGGTATAATCTCCTGGTGTGCCCGTTTGCTTAAAGCGCAGTATTGGGGTGGGAATTACCCGATTTTCCAGGTGTTGTGTGTCTCAGTTCGCCGGCTAGGAAAAGGGATTCCCTTCCCCCTTGCGCTTCCCAGGTGAGGCAATGCCTCGCCCTGCTTGAGCTCTCACTGGTCGGGCTGCAGCAGCTGACCAGCACCGATTGTCCGGCACTCCCCAGTGAGATGACCCCAGTACCTCAGTTGAAAATGCAGAAATCACCGGTCTTCTGTGTCCCTCGCGCCGGGAGTTGGAGACTGGAGCTGTTCCTATTCGGCCATCTTGCTCCCGGATGGAGGGGTTTCTTTAGATAAGACTCAGAGGTAGGCTTTCTGAGACGGTGACATTTAGTGATGACAGAAGGCTACAGAAAGTTGGCAACACATAGAGCCCAAGGAAAAGCAACCCAGGCTGAGGGAAGAGCAAGTGCAAGAAGGAAGGAAAAGTATTTGGTGGCTCAGAGATGTGGCTATCATGGGCAAGAGAACAAACAAGGTTGGAAAGAGGCTGAAGGAAGCAGAATCTGCAGGCTCTTAGAGCAAGAGTGAGGAGTTTAGGTTTCCGTTGGAAGCGCTGAGAAGCCTTGGAATCATTTAAGCAGGGGGGTGACATGTCCTGATTTACATTTTAGAAAGATGCCTGTGTCTGGGTGTGAAGGGTGGATTTCAGAGGGCAAAAGACCACGAAAGTTTCTATTCATTTTTCAAAGTAGAAAATAGACAAAGCACCCACCGAGCTGAGTCCTAGCAAGGGGCAAGCCTTCAATAAGCGTTACATCTCCGCCCCATCCAGAACTAAATCCACTGCCTTTGCCTCTGTGAAGCCTATCCCAACCCCATGGGTTGGAATTAACCTCTCATCCCCTGGCACCTTCCACAGCATGTGCTTCCTACTCCATTATCTCTTCATCAATCCCCACTTTTATAGTGAGCTCTCTCCTCTTCTCTCTTAGTAGGGCTATGAAGTACTCAGTATGTAAAGAATCATATTCATTCCTACAGCCATCTAGTGTCTAGCAAATGACCTCCCATACAGGGGAGACTAAAGAACAAGTTAATGAATGAATGAATGAATGAATGAATGAATGAGGTATGAAGGGAAAGATCTTTGTGTTCCCCAGGAAAGCTGACTTTAGAATCAATCACATCTGTATTTAACAGCCTGGCTTTAGAATCAATTGCATCTGTATTTTTAATTCAAGTCCCCCCGCTCCCTAGCTATGGGACTTTGGGCAAGTGAATTCACCTCTCTGAGCTGCATTTTTCCCTTCTGTAAGGCTGAAATAGTAGTAAGTATGGGATAGTATTATTTCATAGGGCTGACACAGGGATCCAATGGGACCAAAGAAGGACTGTTGGCCCCTCCCATTCCCAAAACAGTGCCTGCCAGAGAAGGGCAGAGTCTGAACAATCCAAGATAAAGATCTGCAACACTTATGGGCAAGGTCCTGTCTTCTTCTTGTTTAAATTTTTGTTTTCAACAAATATTTATTGAGCCCTGATCATAGACACCCACCACAACCACCATCCTCCATTTTATTGGCCATAAATAATCAGGGAAAGATATACTTGAATCTGCTCATGAGGTGAGGGCTGGATCTGGACCCTGTGCATGAACCACAGGCCCAAGACTCACCAATAGCAAGGCTATGGAAATAGGCTATGTCCGTCTGTTTGCATTGCTCTCAAGGAATACCTGAGGCTGGGTAATTTATAAAGAAAGGAGGTTTATTTTGCTTCATGGTTCTGTAGGCTGTCCAGGAAGCACGGTGCTGGCACCCACTTCTGGTGAGGGACTCAGGAAGCTTCCAATCATGGCAGAAGGAGAAGGGGGAGCCCGTGGATCACATGGCAGAAACAGGAACAAGAACGAGAGGGGGGAGGTGCCAGATTCTTTTAAACAACCAGATCTCGAGTGAACTCGGAGCGAGAACTCGCTTAGGTGATGTGGAGGGCACCAAGCCATGAGGTGTCTGCCCCATGACGCAAAATGACCCAAGCACCTCCCATGAGGCCTCACCTCCAACACTGGGGATCACATTTCAACGTGAGATTTGGTGGGGATAAAACATCCACCTGTATCACAGGTATTTGGTATTTGGCATTCACTTTTAGACCCCATGCCTGGAGACCCAGTGGGCATTGTTGCCCCTGTTCAAGAACGCTGGAGACAAGACATTTCAATCCCAGTGTCAGTCTGCCCATCATCTTTCTAGGGGAACCTGTATACAAGCTGCCTCTTGAGCTAGTGACAGGCAGAAATGGTGATTAGCCCAGGTCAGCCTGATGCCAGGAGGTATGGATGAGGAAGCTGGGGAAATCATGGCCAGAGCCAAGGAGAACCCCAAGGGAGAGGCTGGTAGCTTCAAAGAGGAAAAGAGAAAGAAGATGTACATTTACTGCAAGGCTGAAAGAAAGCACACCCATCCCTGAGTTGAAATCACCACTTTAATTCCCAAATTCTCAATTTGGCAAAGTGGTTAAGGGGCTGGGTGTTAGATAAAAACAGACCTGGGACCAAACTCCAGTTCTGCCATACAGAAGCCCAGTTGACCTTAAGCAAGTCAATTAACCTCTCTGAGCCTCAGTTTCCCCATTTGTAAATGGAGACAAAATGGGTTGATGCAGGTGAAGAGCCCAGCACTGTGCCTGGCACTTAGTAGGCTGTTGTAGTGCAAGAAATTTATACTTAGAGAGAGAGAGAGAGAGACTGAAATGATTCTGTCAAGCAAATAGCATTGCACACCACACACCCCTACAAATCTAGAAGAAATAAGCAGAAAGATGCACTGGAACATCCTTTGGGACTACTGGCTCTTTGTGGATATGACTACTTGTCCTTCTCCACCAACCATTCCATGATTTCAGATTGGTTCACTTTTCTTTCCCCAATTTGAAAGACTGCTTAGGTCGGGATTTCTCCAACAACAGTCTAAGACAGTTAATTCATCTGGAAAGAAGAAATGAAATCAAAGGAGCATTGATCCTCGACTGGGGGAACGGGCTCTCAGCTCTTATTCCAAGTCCCTGTGAAGCCACATTCTCTGAGCTGAAGCAGGCACCCAGCAAGGGCCAGAGAAGCCGACGTGAGAGCCCAAACCCAGCCATCCATGGCTGCTGCATGCAGCTCATCAGGGGAAGAGGAACAGACAATAGCAGTCAGTTCCAGGGCCATCTCCCTTCTTTCCCTAGTGCTTCTCAGAACCCAGCAGGCAGCTGATGAGGACTCAGCAGCGGCTGACAGCCCATCTAAAGCTCACTGTCTCTCCAGCTTCCAATCACCAGGTGTCTGAAGGGGTTTCAGAGCAGTCAGCTTCTGCCCTCATTAAGAGGCCTTTGGTGGGTGGAGAAGACGATTGTGAAAGGAACTGTCAGCTTCATTAGGCAACTCAGAGGAGGGGTGCAGAAGTCCCCAGAGCTCTGGCCTCCTGGCCTATGCCCAAGAGGGCCCCTCATTTACATTTCATTTGCATTGCATACTTAACAGGACCCCGGATTACACTTGGAGAAATTGTCATGTGCTAAAGAGAGAGGCCGCCATCGGGTTGGCGACAAATGATCCTGGCTGGGAGGAGGATCCACAAAGCAAGCCTACACAACAGTCTCTGCCCTCCAGGAAAACAAGACCTCAATCAGACCACAGTGATGCAGACAGATGCAGACCACACTATTCTGGGATGGATGACCAACTAAATAAAGCCATGTTTACATCATGCACAAGGCCAGACAGAGGGAAAATTCCAAATGTTTTCAAGAGACTATTAGAACGATTCGTGCTAATTGCATGCAAGTCTTGTACTATGAATGTCAAACTGCACCAGCATCACATAAATGAGCTGTCAGTGGCTTGGTCAGCGTTCCCACAGAAAAGAGCCTTTTCCTCCCTCTCAGAATAGTTCTCATTTTGTTTGATTGATATACACACAGCTCCCCTCCTTGGGAAAGGGTTTTTAATTTATTGTCCAAAAGCTACAGGTTTCCCAGTATCCCTAAAGGATTGTCTCTTGATATAAAGCAGGTGCTAAGATCTCCATATTAAGACAAACCTGGATTTAAATTCTAGCACCAGCACTTACCAGCTATATGAACCTGGTCAAGTCATTTAACCTTTCTGAGCTTCAGTTGCCTCCCCTACAGAATAGGGACAATATTCACATCTATCTCAGAGGGAGTAAATGATATCATGCACATAAAAATGCTCTACAAAAGAGAAAGTTAAGAGATACTGCCTACCATTAAGAAAGCAAGAAATGGAGTTGCAAATATACAACTTAAATGGCTAGCCAGGTGCAGTGGCTCACACCTGTAAACCCAGCACTTTGGGAGGCTGAGGCAGGAGGGTTGATTGAGGCCAGGAGTTTGAGACCAGCATGGGCAACACAGCCAGATCCCACATCTATTATAAAATTTTTAAAAATTTGGCTGGGCATAGTGCTGTGTGCCTGCAATCCCACCTACTCAGGAGGCTGAGGCAGGAGGATTGCTAGAGGCCAGGAGTTTGAGGCTGCAGTGAGCAGTGATTGTGCCCCTGTACTCCAGGCTGAGCGATACAGTGAAAACCTGTAGCTAAAAATAAATAAAACTTAAAGGAACTATCACAACTACTAGAGTCACAATAATGGATTCCCATTGGACTAAGAGAAAAGACAAATTCACTCCCAAGGATCACAAAGCCCTCAGCCGCTGCCTCTCTGTCTCCTCCGCTTTCCTCTCCTGCTTCCTCCCCTTGACTTGTCCCACTCAGACACATGAGACTACTTGCTGTTTCTTCAAGCACACCAAACATGCTCATGCTACAGGGCCTTTGCACTGGCTGTTACTGTGTCTAGAATGCTCTTCTGTCAGGGAGATGAATGGCTCCCTCCTTCATCTCCTTTGAAAGTCTTTACTCAATGTCCCCATCTCAGTGACTGCCTGCTTGCCATCATATCTAAATGTGCAGGTCCAGTCCCCTCCTACATCCTTCCCATCCTCTTTTTCTGTTTTTTTTTTTTTTTTTTTTTTTTTCTCCTTAGCTTACTGTTCATATTTTACTTATTTACTTACTTTTTCTTCTCACACACTACAACAGAGGTCTGCCTTGGCAAACTACAGCCCAAGGGCCAAATCCAGCCTCCTGCCTGTTTTTGTAAATAAAGTTTTACTGCCACACACCCACGCCCATTCATTGGCACACTGTCTGTGGCCACTTCTGTGTTACAATGGCAGAGTTGAGTAGTTGTGACAGTGACCAGATAGCTCCAAAGCCTGTCTGGCCCATCACAGAAAAAGTTTGTCAAGCCCTGCACTAAAATGTAAGCTCCATGAGGGCAGGACTTTGGCTTGTTCTCTGACAAATTTCCAGTGACTAAGTCAATGCCTGACATGTAAAATATGCTTAATAATCACTTTTTTTTGAATGAGTGAACTACAAATGTCAGTAACCCTATGCTAGATGTAAGGGGAAGAGAACTAGAGGGATTACATCAAAGAGTTAAAACCTTCTCAGGAAGTCAGAGCCATGAAATAGTGAAATGACACAGAGACAGAGCATGTGATTAAAATTTAGAGCTCAAGTGCCTGAAGAAAGAGTTTAAAGAGTTGAAAATGATGTGTTCCAATGCAATGGTTCTCAGAGTGTCAGAGGTGTTCGAACCAGAGTGACTCCATCTTGAATAGGGACTGGGTAAAATAAGGGTGAGATCTACTGGGCTGCATTCTTAGGAGGTTAAGGGATTCTAAGTCACTGAATGAGACAGGACATCAGCACAAGGTAGAGGTCACAAAGACCTTGCTGATAAAACAGACTGTGGTAATGAAGTAGGTCAAAATCCTCCAAAACCAAGATGGTAACAACAGTAATGTCTGGTTGTCTTTGCTGCTCATGATACAGTAATTGTAATGCATTAGCATGCTAAGAGACACTCCCACTAGCACCATGACAGTTTACAAATGCCATGGCAACGTCGGGAAGTTACCTACATGGTCTAAAAAGAGGCGGAATCCTCAGTTCCGGGAACTGCCCACCCCTTTCTCAGAAAACTCATGAAGAATCCACCCCTTGTTTAGCATATAATCAGGAAATGACCTTAAAAGTGGCTAGCCAGCAGCTTTAGGGCTGCTGTGCCTATGGAGTAGCCATGCTTTATTCCTTTACTTTCTTAATAAGCTTGCTTTCACTTTATGGATTTGCCTCAAATTCTTTCTTGCGAAAGACCTAAGAGCCTCTCTTGGGGTCTGGATCGGGACCCCTTTGTGGTAACAAGAAGGTGAACACACCAGCATTCTCTGGGGACCTGTTAGAAATTCAAATTCTTTCTTCAATGTCTACTAAATCAGAAACTCTGAGGGTGGGGCACTCTCTAGATGATTCTGATGCAAGCTCAAGTAGGGGACATTGTTTCTCATCCTGAGCTCCTCAATGCACACTGGCATTTTTAACTCTATGCCTATACTATTTTGATAAAATAATTAAATAAAATAGTTTAAGGTCTATTAATTTCCTTCCTTCCTTCCTTCCTTCCTCTCTCTCTCTCTCTCTCTCTTTTTTTTTTTTTTTTTTTTTACGCAGTCTGTCTCTATCACCCAGGCTGGAGTGCATTGGCACGATCTCAGCTCACTCCAACCTCCACCTCCCAGGTTCAAGTGATTCTCCTGCCTCAGCCTCCTGAGTAGCTGGGATCACAGGTGCCCGCCACCATGCCCAGCTAATTTTTGTATTTTTGGTAGAGACAGGGTTTCACCATGTTGGCCAGGATGGTCTCCCTCTCCTGACCCCATGAGTCACTCACCACCTGCCTCAGTCTCCCAAAGAGCTGGGATTACAGGTGTGAGCCACTGCACCCAGCCTCTTTCCTTGAACTCCTTGGCTCAGCGATCCTCCTGCCTCAGCCACTTGAGTAGCTGAGATTACAGGCATGCTGCACTACCATGCCTGGGTAATTTTATTTTTAATTTTTTTTAGGGACAGGGGTCTCACTATGTTGTCCAGGCTGATCTCAAACTCCTTGCCTCGAGTGATTCTTCCACCTCAGTCTCTGGGATTATAGGCATGAGCCACTGCATCTGGCTCTATTTTCTGTATTTCTGATGCTTTGGTGTCTCGGACCCTTGCTGACTCTGGAGAAACTGTCTGTCCCAAGGCTAGCCCATTCCTAGAGACAGAAGAACTCACCTGCAAGCGCACCTTTCATATGCAAACTGACCAATCCAAAGCCCAAACCTCCAACCACCTCCTACATGGGGCTCTTACACTCTGGGTGCAGGTCCCGGTAATTAGCCTGCGCTAATTACCCTAGGTAAAAGCAACAGGTATCAGGTACCAGGCAACTAGAGAGACAGCCCCTACACCCAGAGTCTGCTGAGAACATTCAAACCAGCCAGCCCTAAGGCTGCTTTCCCGCTCTACCTGCTCCTTCTCACAGAAACAGCAGCAAAGGCTCATGCTACGTTTTCTTCCCACTTCCTCTGCCTTCTGGCAGACCCTGCTGCTTCCCTGTGTGGCCTTGCATGGAGTGGCACGCCCGCTTCTCATGGGAACTATGAGTAATAAACTCTCTTTTCAAAGGTAACGAGGGCAGAACAAGTGCCACAGAGAATGGTGTGAGGAAGATGACGTCCAGAAGACACTCGGCACAAGAACAGGAAGACCCAAAAGCTCTCAGCCTGGCTGTGGAGCAAAAGGCCAAACCCTAAAAGATGAAATGCATCAGGGTTCATCCTGGAGTTTCAAAAAAAAAAAAAAATCCTGCACAAGGATGTAGGACCTGCAGGCTACCAGCACCTGATGTGATAGACAAGAGAGTTTTAACTGATCATAAACCCAAGATAACAGTGTGATGTGGCTGGTGGTACCCCAGGCCCGCCAAAAGAGTAGTATCATCTCAGGATGCAGAAAGAGAATTTTGTTGTCTAGGACAATGTTTTCCAAGCGGCGGGTCATGACACATTTGCTAGTGAAAGCAATTTGCAGAGTAAGAGCATTTTCCTTAAGGGTTTCTTAAAGGAAATAGAATGGAAACAAACAGAAAAGAGGGCCATAAAAGAGAGGAGAATGTATCAGTGTGTGGCGAGCACAAGTAGAGGTAAGCATTAATTCATGGCACTTTGGTTTTGGTTGTGAGTATGTGCTTGTTTGTGCAATATGTATGTGTTTGTGAGTGTGTGCTTGTTTGTGCAGTGTGCGTGTGTGTGTTACATAAAACCTAAATGGGCTGGAGGCTGAAAGGCTTGCAAACAGCTGATTTAGAACAAGGAAAGTGACAATCCTTCTCTCCTCGGCAACACAGGTGGATTCTCTTTCACTCTGGGCACCCTGCCTTATAAGGAAGCTACTCCAACTGGAGTGTTGTCTAGGAAGAGTTCTGGGTTGACATCAATGATGGCATACTCGGCCCTATCATGTGTTTGAGGTTGTGGGCTGTGGATTAGGGATTAGAAAGCAGATGGCTGAAGGAGTTGGGGCTGCCTCACTTGGAAATTAAAAGATTCTGGGACAGCTATGAACCGTCTTTAAATAAGTGGAAGGCTGTCGACATGCCTGTACTGGGTTACCCAAGGGTGAAACGACTGCCTATAGAAACTTCATGAAATTCATCAATATCTATGACAGCAGCTCAATGTGCTTGGCTTCTTGGATCCCCTAGCAACTCCAACTTGTCCACCTGCACCACTGCTCTTCCTCTGATCCACCCCTTCAGATCTTCCCATCTCCGGCATCTCCAAGCTTGCATAAGGTCTAACATGTACAGTAAATCCCTTATTCCATGATGCGCATAGTGACTGTGATTCCCTGAGTGATACACGGGCCTTGTGAGCTCAGCACCCACAAGGCTAAGGTGGGAAGTTGATTCTGCTTCCTCTCATGTGCACAAACCACTTTGTTTCTGGAGTTTTCCAGTGTAACCTGAACACTCTGTGAGCCTCTTTGCATTTTTAAGTGAGAACACTTTCTCAGGATACTGTTGCGAGCTTGATTTTATCCCTCTCTCTTTTTCAGCTTCTAGATGTTCCCTGGGCCACTCAACGAGGCAGATCAGGGTAGTAGTTAAGAGTGCAGGTCCCAGATGTGCTATAGTGGCTAAGGGTGCAGGTCCGGCTGTGCTAAGGTAGTGGTAAAGGGTGCAGGTCCTGGGTGGGACAGGGTTGCCAGATTCACATAACCCATTCCCTGGTCCTAACACAGTGAGGTTTGGAGAGAAAGTCTTCTCCATCCACCTGCTTCTCACAACCTAGGAATTTATCCAGCCTCTTGGGCAGATCTTGGCCAATGAAATCTGTCTTTCTGCAAAAAAAAAAAAAAAAAAAAGAAAGAAAGAAAGAAAGAAAAAAAAAGAAAAACAGGCCAATTTGAAGAAATGTTATCATCTTCAGCCTCACAGTCCAGCAAACACTGACTCTCATACTCCCAAAGGAGCAAAACAGGCTAGCAGGAAGTGTTGGGGAAAATGGAGTCATATGAAGCAAAGTCTCAGTTTTCTCACCGTATAATAGAGAGAGGGACTACAGGCAATAGCAAAAGTTGTTAGGAGGATTACCTGAAAGAATATTTGTAGAGTTCCTAGCAAAAGCCAGGCATTTGGAAGGCTTTTAGAAAAGGTGGTTGTGAGCCACATAGAAAGCCACAGTAGAAAGATGAAATTGGATCCATTCCTTATACCTTATACAAAAATTAATTCAAGATGGATTAAAGACTTAAATGTTAGACCTAAAACCATAAAAACCCTAGAAGAAAACCTAGGCAATACCATTCAGGACATAGGCATGGGCAAGGACTTCATGTCTAAAACACCAAAAGCAACAGCAACAAAAGCCAAAATTGATAAATGGGATCTAATTAAACTAAAGAGCTTCTGCACAGCAAAAGAAACTACCATCAGAGTGAACAGGCAACCTACAGAATGGGAGAAAATGTTTGCAATCTACTCATCTGACAAAAGGCTAATATCCAGAATCTACAAAGAACTTAAACAAATTTACAAGGAAAAAAAAAACCATCAAAAAGTGGGCAAAGGATATGAACAGACACTTCTCAAAAGAAGACATTTATGCAGCCAACATGAAAAAATGCTCATCATCACTGATCATCAGAGAAATGCAAATCAAAACCCCAATGAGATACCATCTCACACCAGTTAGAATGGCAATCATTAAAAAGTCTGGAAACAACAGGTGCTGGAGAGGATGTGGAGAAATAGGAACACTTTTACACTGTTGGTGGGATTGTAAACTAGTTCAACCATTGCGGAAGACAGTGTGGCAATTCCTCAAGAATCTAGAACTAGAAATACCATTTGACCCAGCCATCCCTTTGCTGGGTATATACCCAAAGGATTACAAATCATGCTGCTATAAAGACACATGCACAGGTATGTTTATTGCGGCACTATTCACAATAGCAAAGACTTGGAACCAACCCAAATGCCCATCAATGATAGACTGGATTAAGAAAATGTGGCACATATACACCATAGAATACTATGCAGCCATAAAAAAGCACGAGTTCTTGTCCTTTGTAGGGACATGGATGAAGCTGGAAACCATCATTCTCAGCAAACTATTGCAAGGACAAAAAACCAAACACTGCATGTTCTCATTCATAGGTGGGAACTGAACAATGAGAACATTTGGACACAGGAAAGAGAACATCACACACCGGGGCCTGTCGTGGGGTGGGGGGAGTGGGGAGAGATAGCATTAGGAGATATACCTAATGTAAATGACGAGTTAATGGGTGCAGCACACCAACATGGCACATGTATACCTATGTAACAAACCAACCTGCACATTGTGCACATGTACCATAGAATTTAAAGTATAATTTTAAAAAAAAAGAAAGAAAAGGTGGCTGTGGCGGGGCATGGTGACTCACGCCTGTAATCCCAGTACTTTGGGAGGCCAAGGTGGCAGATCATTTGAGGTCAGGCAGCCTGACCAACATGGTGAAACCCTGTCTCTACTAAAAATACTAACAAATTAGCTGGGCATAGTGGCAAATGCCTGTAATCCTAGCTACTTGGGAGGCTGAGGCAGGAGAATCGCTGGAACCAGGGAGGCAGAGGTTGCAGTGAGCTGGGACTGTGCCACTGCACTCCAACCTGGGCGATAGAGTGAGATTATAATAGAGTGAGACTCTATTATAAAAGAAAGAAGGAAGGAAGGAAGGAAGGAAGGAAGGAAGGAAGGAAGGAAGGAAGGAAGGAAGGAAGGAAGGAAGGAAGGAAGGAAGGAAGGAAAGAAAAAAAAGGTGGCTGCTACCAATATCATGTACCATCACCACTCCACTGATGCATTTAGTGCCAGGATAAGAGGGTGTCCAAGAGCATAATTATCTGGAATGACATAGTTAGATTCAAGTCCCAGGTCCACATCTTCCTAGTTGTGTGGCTTGGGCAAGTCATTTAACCTCTTTCTCTGTGTCTCAATTTCTTCATCTGTAAAATGGAGATGCTATCAGTAACTCTCTCCCAGCCAAGTAGCTGGGACTACAGATTGTTGATAGGATTACGCGACATGGCTGAGCAGCATGCTTCGCCCGGTGCCTGGTGGTTACTATCAGTAACAGGTGTCTGCCCCTTGGTTTTGTTGGTAGTGGTAAAGCAGATGAAACCCAACCAGACAGCGAGGCTGCTCAGGAGCTGGGACTGCGTCTTGCACAGGCTTTTGTGTCCCACGATGGCTAGCACTGTGCTGGGTTCACAGCAAGGGCTCAGTAAGCGTCAGCCACTGGCCCTCCTCCCTTCCCTCACCCTTCTAAATTGTGTCTCTCCTGCCTTCTGCAGGGAGCTACCTGGAATGTCTCCAGCCCACTGCTCCCTCCCTTCTCTAAACTCCAATCACAAGAAAGATTCTAACCCCACAGTGCTGGGGCAACACAGGCAAATGAAAAGCTGGTCTTCTCCAAGACCTTGAGGCAAAACTACTCCCAACCTGTGCCCTAAAGCCACTGCAGGATAAGACTACGGGAACTACCAGTGCTGAACCATCTCCTTCCTCTCCCCACTGGTATGCTGGGTGTTTCTTACATTCCAATGTCTCATAGTCTTAAACTGTATCTTTCCAACATCTGACCTAAGGTGTTAGAACCTACCAGACAGATGGACCAGGGTACAAATCCAGCCTCCTCCATGCACTGTCTTAGTGACTAGAGGCAGGTGGTCAAATTCTTTTTTTTTTTTTTTTAGAGGGAGAGACAGGGTCTCGCTCTGTCACCCAGGCTACAGTGCAGTAGTGAGATCACATCTCACCGCAGCCACCAACTCCTGGGCTCAAGTCATCCTCCCACCTCAGCCTCCCAAGTAGCTGGGACTACAGGTGCAGGCCTCCATCCCATCCAATTTTTATTCTATTCTATTTTATTTTATTTTATATATTTATTTTTTGAGACGGAGTCTCACTCTGTCACCCAGGCTGGAGTGCGGTGGCACAGTCTCAGCTCACTGCAACTTCTGCTTCCCGGGTTCAAGCAATTCTGCCTCAGCCTCCCGAGTAGTTGGAACTGCAGGCATAAACTACCATGCCCAGCTATATTTTTTGTATTTTTAGTAGAGACGAGGTTTCACTATGTTGATCAGGCTGGTCTCGAACTCCTGACCTCGTGATCCACCCGCCTTGACCTCCCAAAGTGCTGGGATTACAGGCATGAGCCATCACATCCAGCCTGCCCAGCTAATACTTAAGACTTTTTTTTTCTCACCGGTTGCTGAGGCTGGTCTCAAACTCGTGGCCTCAACTGATCATCCTGCTTCAGCCTCCTGAGTAACTGGGACCATAGCCACATGCTACCACACCAGGCTCAGATTTTTTAAGGCTCTGTTTTCTCCTTTGTAAAATGAGAAAAATAAAATGACTGCTCCCACTGGGTGGTTGTGGGGCCTAAGCACACTGACCTTGCATGATGTCCTTCAGATACTCCTGGGATCTAAATGTCCACGCACTTAGAAAGAAACCAAGCCCACCATGGGGCTTACAAAGCCTAATTGGCTGTCCCTGCCTTTCCTCCACCATCACCCGCCCCTCTCCATCCCTAGGCTCCAGTCACACCCACTGGCTGTCAGTTCCTGTCACTCACAAGCCTGCTGCTTCACTCTTCCCTCTGGCCTCTGCCTCTGCCGCTCCCTCTGCCTGGCATACTCTTCCCTGGAATTTTCAGCAAGCTAGCTCCCTCCTGCTGGTCCCTGAGGTCTCAACTAAATGCCATCATCCCTGCTAATCACACTCAGCCCACTGGCCACCCTCTATCACATCATGCCACTTTATTTTATTTCCTTGATAGTCTTTATTGTTTTCTCAAAGTGTTTTGTTTGCTTTCTCTTCATCTTCCATCATTAGAAAGAAGGCAGAGGCCATAAGCGTAGGGGCCTTGCCTGTAAGCAGTGCACAGCACATGGGAGGCCCCCAACAAATACTTGTTGGAGGAGTGGGAAAGGCAGGATTCAAACCCAGGCCAGACTCCAAAGCCCATGCAAAACCCTTGTAATCATAGACCACATTGGCCTGTAATTAGCAGAGACTTGCAGCAAGCCACAATAAAGAAGCTATTGACTAGGAAGCTCCCCAGAGACATGCCTTCACCTTCCAGGTGGTAGGGGACAAAGGCAAGGCAGGGAAGAAAGAAAGGCTCTGGGTCACTTTACACAAATGGCTCAAGCCAGGAGCTCATGCTGCACCAAGGCCAGGACATGCAGGTAGGTGCAGGTCACCAATGAAAGAGGATTCTGGCCCTAGCGGGACTGACACCCAAGCTTCATGACTGGTAAGATGCCACGGCCAACGTGGGGCTGGACATTCACATCACCCCCGGCACGTCCACCTGTGGTGGGCTGCACAGGAGCTGAGTGTGGGTAACGCCTGCCATCTAGTGGAAAAGACGCATTCTTCCCGTCTCACCGCAGTCCCTGCAGCAGGGCTGCTCAACTGTTACAGTCCCCAGGGGAGGTTATTAAAATGCAGATTCTGGCCGGGCGCAGTGGCTCAAGCCTGTAATCCCAGCACTTTGGGAGGCCGAGACGGGCGGATCACGAGGTCAGGAGATCAAGACCATCCTGGCTAACACGGTGAAACCCCGTCTCTACTAAAAAATACAAAAACACTAGCCGGGCGAGGTGGCGGGCGCCTGTAGTCCCAGCTACTCTGGAGGCTGAGGCAGGAGAATGGCGTGAACTCGGGAGGCGGAGCTTGCAGTGAGCTGAGATCCGGCCACTGCACTCCAGCCTGGGCGACAGAGCGAGACTCTGTCTCAAAAAAAAAAATTTTTTTAATAAAAATAAAAATAAAAATAAATAAATAAAATGCAGATTCTGATTCAGCAGGCCTGGAGAGGCAGCTGAGATCCCGAATTGCTAATGAGCTCCCAGGTAATGTCCATGGGATGTGGCTGATCCCCAGACTGCACCTAGAGCAGCCAGGGCCCACAGTGATTTCTGGAAAAAAAAAATAATTAGCTTCAACTGAAACTGAGAGTTGGGAAGCCACAGCCCATGGGAAACAGGATTGGAAGGCACCAGAGTGTTTGAAATTTAAGTCAAAGAACTCAGACTTGGAGGTGAGGTGGGCCTGGGAGGGCAGGGGGCAGTTTACTGTGGACCTGCCAGATGAGAGGCACAGAGAAGAGAAGGTGGTTCCCAATACACATGCGACTCAGCAAGGATGATGCTAGCGACCATGATGCCAGAAGGCAAAAAAACATCAAACACCATGAAACTCGGAGAACAGGCCCAGCTCACAAGGCAGATGCTACACAAGATGGACGCTAGTGACAATAAAAACTCAAAAATACCCAGACAGGGCCTGGGCCCAGCTCTGCTCAAGCTGAGAACCACCTAACAACACTCCTCAAGCAACCAACACCCCAAGACTGGGGCATTATCCATTCTTTTCTTTTCTTTTTTTTCTGCTATTGTTATTGAGACAATTTATTTCTGTTCATTTTTCCTATTTGGAGATTTTTCTGTTTTTATTTTTCAAAAATTGCAGAAATGATATGTATTGTAATCAACTCGAGAAACATGTAATAAATAAAAACTATAGAAACACGACACAATCCTCCTCCCCGCCGCAGCCTCTTCACTCCCAATCCTGCTGCGATCTCAGTGTTTACAACCTGGTTGGTATCCTTCCACACCTTTCTTCACACATAGGTTATAAAATATACAAGCAAAACTTCACACATAGGAGGTGTCTGTTGCTGTTGCTTATTTCTTCAAAATGAGATAATATGAAATACATTTTTACGCAACCTAACCCTTTCGCTTAACCACAGATGTTCCTCCAGTTCAGGGACTGCCAAATGTTTTCAGTAAAGGCTAGAGAACAAATATTTTACATTTTGCAGATTGTACAAGCTCTGTCACAACTACGCAGTGAACTCTGCCATTGTGTCACAAAAGCAGCCATAGATAATATGTAAATGAACGGATGTGGCTGTGTTCCAACAAAACTTTAAAAAAACAGGCAGCAGGCCAGTTTGGCAACCTCTGCTTTAGATCAATATGTGTAGCTCTAACCCATTGGTGTTTTGTTTTTAGCTATTTAGAATTTTTAGCACAAACTTTTAAATAATAAAAGTATAGGAAGTGGCCGGGCGCAGTGGCTCAAGCCTGTAATCCCAGCACTTTGGGAGGCCGAGACGGGCGGATCACGAGGTCAGGAGATCGAGACCATCCTGGCTAACCTGGTGAAACCCCGTCTCTACTAAAAAATACAAAAAACTAGCTGGGTGTGGTGGCGGGCGCCTGTAATCCCAGCTACTCGGGAGGCTAAGGCAGGAGAATGGCGTAAACCCGGGAGGTGGAGCTTGCAGTGAGCTGAGATCCAGCCACTGCACTCCAGCCTGGGTAACAGAGCGAGACTCCATCTCAAAAAAAAAAAAAAAAGTATAGGAAGTATAATACACCTATAGAAAAGTGTATAAATCACAATTTTACAGCTTGAATTCTCACAAAGGAAATTCACCTGTGTAACCAGTTCCCATATCAAAAATTAGAACATCACTAGTTCTACAGAAGTCCCGCAATGCTCATTTTCTCATTTTAATTCAGTGTTTTCTTTTCTTTTCTTTTTTTTCTTTCTTTTCTTTTTTTTTTTTTTTTTTTTTTTTTTTTTTTTTTTGAGACAGAGTCTCACTCTGTCACCCAGGCTGTAGTGCAGCGACCTGATCTCTGTTCACTGCAAACTCCACCTGCGGGGTTCAAGCGATTCTCATGTCTCACCCTCCAGAGCAGCTAAGATTACAGGCATGCACCACCACACCCAGCTAACTTTTTGGATTTTTTTTAGTAGAGACAGGGTTTCACCATGTTGGCCAGACTGGTTTCGGACTTCTGGCCTCAAGTGATCCACCCTCCTCAGCCTCCCAAAGTGCTGGGATTACAGGTGTGAGCCACCATGCCTGGCCTAATTCAATGCTTCCAACAACTGCCTAGTATCACATAAAATGGGTACCCCTTCATTAGGCTGATGTTTCATTTGTATCTCAAAGAAAACATCAATAAACATGCTTGTTCTAGACTTTATTTCTTTGCATGCCAGTGTTTCATTTTAAAAGAACAGATTTCCTAAAGGAAAACATGAGAGTCAAAATGTTCATATGTATACATACTTTAATAGACATTGCTGGACCACTGTCCCCAAAGGCAGTCACAAGTCACAGCCCTGCAGGTCCCGGCAGTGCCCACTTCAGCGCAATTCCTTAGACATTTGGGAGCCATGACTGCGCCCAGCACATCCTGAGGGCCTCAGACGCTGGCCTGGCCTTGATAATTCTCATGATCAGGGAAGAAGAGAAGGAATATTGAATAGCAAGACGTCAGCTTCCCTACATCTCCTCAGGTCTAGTATCCCAGAACTTCAGTGCCCGAGACACTCACCTCAACCTAACAAACTGATAGGCTTTGAAGGAAGGATGGGCAAGAGACCCTTCCCCTGGCCTCACGGGGTGTGCAGACAACTGTCAGTCATACACTGAGAAAGATGGTAGATGTTCCATACACAGAGATATGATTTAACTGAACTTCTTCATTACAACAATACTTTAAAACAGCAAAATAAGGCAGGTTTGTTGAGTTTTTAAAGACATTTTGCTCTTCAATGAATACATAACAAAAAATTGTAAACAAGAATTTCCAATTTTCAAATTTTCTACTTTACTGCATTATAACTCCTCAAAAAAACAAACAAAAAAATTGAACAACTATTAAGTATGATGTCATCTAAGGGATCTTAGGTATAATGGACATCCCAATAGCCAGAGTTCATGGGTATGCACCGCGGTGTGTGGGGACATGAGGGCATTTCTCTGGTTCATACCTTCCCTTGGATCCTCAACAGCAGCTGTGACATCAAAAAACAGAATTAATTTGATAAGGGTTAGAATGACAAAGTCATATGCATTTGTCAAAACTCAGCCATTGTACACTTAAGACATCACCGGGCACAGTGGCTCACATCTGTAATCCCAGCACTTTGGGAGGCCAAAGTGGGAGGATTGCTTGAACCATGGAGTTCAAGACCAGCCTGGGCAACACAGCAAAACCCCTCTCTACAAAACTACAAAAATTAGCCGAGCGTGGTGGCTCATGCCTGTAATCCCAGCTGTTCTGTAGGCTGACGTGGGAGAATCAATTGAGCCTGGGAGGTCAAGGCTGCAGTAAGCCATGATTACGCCACTACACTCCAGCTTGGGTGACAGAGTCAGACCCGGTCTCAAAAAAAAAAAAAAAAAAAAAAAAAAAAAAAAATAAGATGTGTGTGTATCATTGTATGTACATTTCACCTAAAAGTTAAAAAAAAAAAAAAAAAAAACCCTACAAATAAATTTTGAATTCTATTGATGTTGGGCATGCTGAAGTGTTTAGGGGAAATCGAATTGGTCTCTGCAGTTTACTTTGAAATGTGTCAAAAATAAGACAGATTGATGGATGGAGAGCGAGTTGGATGGAAATGTGATAAGCAAGAGTGGAAAACGTTAATGACAGAATATAGGTGGTGGATAAATGAGTGTTTGCTGTAAAATCCTTTCAACTTAGTTCAAAATAAAGCCTTGGGAAAAAATTACAAACCAATAATGTAAAAGGGAAGGGAGATCTACCAGAACTGGGCCCTATCCCCATCCTGTGTGTGACCTGGAGAAGTAACCCTTTCTCTGGGCCTCAGTGAGCCCAACTGGTCTCTGCTGCACCTTCCATTATGAACAATGACAGTACTGTGGTTTTACAAATAGGAGAATCTCTTGAGAGAGCCTCTGAGGGGGAATGGCTTTGAAGGCAGAGACTGCCCCCTAGTGGGCCCTCAAGGCCTAGTTTATAATACTTTTCTGTCTCTGCAACTGACGCATGGCTGGGCAATATTACACAAACCCCCACGACACAAGTTTACCTATATAACAAACCTGCACACGTACCCCCAAAATTCAAATAAAAGTTAAATAAAAAATAAATATTAAGCTATCTGGATTTTTTTTCTTGTTTACATTGCCCTTTTTCTTCCCAATTCTTTTTTTTTTTTTTTTTTTTTTTTTTTTAGGCAGAGTCTCATTCTGTTGCCCAGGCTGGAGTGCTGTGGTGCGATCTCAGCTCACTGTAACCTTTGCCACCCAGGTTCAAGTGATTCTCCTGTCTCAGCCTCCCAAGTAGCTGGGATTACAGGCGTCCACCACCACACCTGGCTAATTTTTGTATTTTTGATAGAGATGGGGTTTCGCCATGTTGGCCAGGCTGGTCTTGAGCTCCTGATTTTAGGTGATCCAGCCGCCTCGGCCTCCCAAAGTGCTGGGATTACCAACGTGAGCTACCACACCCAGCCTCTTTGGTACTCTTTTTCTCTTGATGTGAGGATGTCAGATCTTAAGAAGGATTTAAATACCACAATATTGGGAGTACCTAAGTCTGTCAGGGAGATGTTTCAGTGTAAAAAGTTTCTGTATAATGCAATACAAAGGTAATATATATAAAGGTAAATATAAAGATAATATAAAGGTAAGAATATCGAATGGGAGTTCCAAAGAGAAACATTTTAAAAAATGGTTATTTCTGCTTTTCCTTTTGGGAGATAGTTATAAGGATGGACATGGTTAAGCATTTGGAGGTGGCTGTAATATAGATGGGGGTATAAATAATAGATGCCAGTTGTTATGTTGATATGTAGATACTGAATTGAAAAAGGGTTAAATAA
Source organism: Rhinopithecus roxellana (assembly GCF_007565055.1). Classification (NCBI taxonomy): domain Eukaryota; kingdom Metazoa; phylum Chordata; class Mammalia; order Primates; family Cercopithecidae; genus Rhinopithecus; species Rhinopithecus roxellana. The sequence continues at coordinate 876,336 of NC_044568.1, read as the reverse complement.
GATATTGTTGGCTAGGTGTGGTGGCTCACGCCTGTAATCCCAGCCCTTTGGGAGCCGAGGTGGGCGAATCATGAGGTCAGGAGATCGAGACCATCCTGGCTAACACAGTGAAACTCCATCTCTACCAAAAATACAAAAAAAGTTAGCTGGACATGGTGGCACATGCCTGAAGTACCAGCTACTTGGGAGGCTGAGGCAGGAGAATCGCTTGAACCTGGGAGGCGGAGGTTGCAGTGATCTGAGATTGCACCATTGCACTCCAGTCTGGGTGACAGAGCAAGACTCTGTCTCAATAGAAAAAAATATATTGTTGCATGTATGAACACACAGGCTTCATAAACCTTGGGAGCATTTTACAACTCTGATCTGGACATGGTATTGCCTGACCTCATGACACCTATGGGCATCATGATGTCAACATGGTTTCCTGGGATACTACAAATTCCACTCCTCCGTGTCTTTTCTGCATTGTCCAGGGAACAAAGTGGTCATGACTGCAACAAGCGGGTCTCAGTCCCAGTAACACTTGCTGTTGACCTTGGATCTGGTACTTAAGATTTTCTGCATGTTGTACCTCCCATAAGAATAATGGTATAAATTGCTGACCTTCAGCTCCTGACTTCAGGAGGCACTGATCTGAGGACCATCTGTGAAAGCCTTATATCTATATATCAGGATCCTCCAGGGGTTTCTCATCCATACATACAGCCATTGAGTCCATAAATATTTAGTGATGCCCACCTTGCTAAGTGCTGGGAGTAGAACGGCAAGACACAGTCTTGCCCTCATGGAGCTAATGCTTTGTACGAGATGCAGACACTAATCAAACTCAACATAAAATCACCCCTTTCACAAGGCCAACCTCAAGTTACCATGAATGTCTACAAAAGGGGGAAGTCAGAAAAAGCTCATTAGATGGTGAAAATGAGCTGAGATCAAGAGGAAGAGTTAATTGCTAGTAAAAGAGAAGATGGCAATGGCAAACATTCTAAACAGAGCAGAACAACAGATGTCCTATAGTGTGTGGCGGTCTGCAGAGGACCAGGGATTAAAAGAAAGGGGGAGGAGACAGTGAATAAAGAATGAGACTGCCATATTAGATTTAGTCTGTTATAAAGACAATGGGAAACCATTGACGGGTTTTTCAAAGGAGGAGAACTGATCAGATTTATTCTCATCTTGACCTGCCAAAACACTAAGAACAGATGTATGAGCTCAATTTCAGTAGCCAGGCAAGTTAGAAAACCTTTCACCTCTAGAGATGCTGAGATTTCCAAAGACCATATGACACTCAGGGCACACAGCAGTGTCCTGGGCTGGTGGTCAGTGGAAAATCCTAATACTGACCATGCTTCTTGGGTCTGAATGAGGTGGGGCCATTCCACAAACACCACAAGGCCACTTCTGGCCTGGCAGAAGGACCCCACACAACCTTTAGTGCTCCCTCCTCTCTGATCTGTCTGGCCAAGATCAAGGAGGAGGGGGCTGGAGTCCCAGCAATGAAACCACCAAGACAGTCAGGAGACCAAGGGAAACTTGAGTGTCCTGGATGCTGTTGGACCCTGCCCAGCTCCCCTCCATGCTGGCCAATGCACCCATCCCCTGAGTGTTGTGTGTGATGGCTGTTAATGGCTCACAGTTACCCCCATGTCCAGATAACTGCCCTCAACTGCACAGACGCCTCCTCACCTGGGAGGTTACTCTACCTTCCCACCTCCATCCCCAGCAGCCCACAGCAGTGACTGACTGTATTAGTCAGCTCAGGCTGTCATAATAGAATGCCACAGATTGGGTGGCTTAAACAACAGATATTTATTTCTTTACAGTTCTGGAGGCTGGGAAGTCCAAGATTGAGGTACCAGCAGCTTCAATTCCTGGTAAGGACTCACTTCCTGGCTTGCAGATGGTCACCTTCTTGCCGTGTCCTGCCTTTGGTGGAGATAGAATGATCTCTCTTTCTTCCTCCTCTTAGAAATCCACAAATCCCATTATGAGGGCCCCACCCTCACGACCTCATCTAATCCTAATTATCACCCAAAAGTCCCATAGCTCCAAATACTATCACACTGGGGGTGGGACTTTAAGACACAAATTTGGGGGAGCCACAGTCATCCCATTGCACTGACTGACCTGGAACATGACAGACCAGCCCCCTCACCTCAAGGTGGGACTGACTCTGTGCTACAGTGTTTGGTGCAAAATTCCACCAGATACCAGGCTGAAGAAGACTTCCGCGGAGACCACACCCTCCATGAGCTTTTTCCCTGTCCGAGGAAGGAAACATGGTTCCTTCACTTCTCTTTTCCCATGAGCAGCCCAGTAAATCACTGGAGCAAAATCCCCATCTTGGCTCTATTTTTAGAGAACTTGGCCATGGCATCAGGGCTGTCTTCTACTGTCAATCAATCAACAAGCCCGTGCTGAGTACAGGCTGTGCCCAGCATGGTGTATGGGCAATTGCAGGGCATTGTGACACGGGGCCAGAGGCCCAGGTGCTCATCCCTGCTCTGCATGTGACACTGGTCGGGGTATTCAGCCTTGCTGAGACTTCATTTTTCCTTCCAATGATGGCACCAACACAGCCTTCCTTGGATGGTCCAATATCAAAGCACTTGGAAAAGCACACAGTGCTATTAAACTTCTTTATAGATTTGCCTGTCCTGAACATCCCAAAGAAATGAAATCCTACAATATGCCAGGGTCTCTCCATGTTTGCCAGGCTGGTCTTGAACTCCTAGCCTCAAGCAATCCTTCTGTCTTGGCCTCCCAAAGTGCTGGATTACAGGTGTGAGGCACCACACCTGGCTTGTTTGCTTGTTTGTTTTTCTTGTTTCTGTTTTTGTTTTATGAGATGGAGTCTCACTCTGTCACCCAGGCTGGAGTGCAGTGGTGCAATCTCAGCTCACTGCAACCTCTGCCTCCTGGGCTCAAGTGATCAGGAGCTCCTGCCTCAGCCTCAAGAGTAGCTGGGATTACAGGCATGCACCACCACACCTGGCTAATTTTTTGTATTTTTAGTAGAGATGCAGTTTCGACATGTTGCCCAGGCTGACTCCTGAGTTCAAGTGATCTACCCACCTTGGTCTTCCAAAATGCTGGGATTACAGGCATGAGCCACTGTGCCTCGCCTATTGCTTTTTTCTTTTTCTTTTCTTTTTAATGTCTTGTCTTAAGCCATCCAGTTTGTGGTATTGTGTTATGGCAGCCATAGCAAATGGATACACCCTCCTACCAGTGTGTCCTGAGAATCAGGGGCTTGTGATCCAGGCTCTCGAAGGTCACAGCATATCTATGATTAAGGGGGAAGACTTTGACTTTGAACTTGAAGAAATGTTGTACTATACCACATCAGAACAAAGACTCCCTAAGGAATGCCCATAAGGGGTGCCCTAGCCAAACCACAAAAGGAATAAATATGGTGGAGGGCATAGAGAATAAATATGGTGGAGGACATAGAGAATAAATATGGTGGAGGGCATAGAGAATAAATACAGCGGAGGGCATAGAGAAGCGAAACTAAACTTAAAAAGAACCTAGTCTATAGTACTTTTGAGTGAAACAGACCTAGGTGAGGAAGTGTATTTTCTGATGGACAGAATGATAATAACTTACCTCATTTGAGTTGTTGAAAAAACATCAATCAGATACTGCCTCTAAGTGCTTTTCACAATGATTAACACATTTTTAAAACTCAACACATGTCAGCTATTGTTTTATTATTACCGCAAATGGTGTGAGCTCTTGGAGTATAACTTCTCTGAGCCGTGGCTTATTTGTTCATAAAACAAAAGTAATAGAAGATCGGGTGCAGTGACTCACAGCTATAATCCCAGCACTTTGGGAGGCCGAGGTAGGCTGATCCCTTGAGGTCAGGAGTTCTAGACTAGCCTGGCCAACATGGTGAAACCCTGTCTCTACTACAAATACAAATATTAGCCAGGAGTGGTGGTGTGCGCCTGTAATCCCATCTACTCAGGAGGCTGAGGCAGGAGAATCGCTCGAACCTGGGAGGTGGAGGTTCCAGTGAGTTGAGTATTTGGCAGGAGGCGGCTGTGGTAGGTACCACTGCACTCCGGCCTGGGCGACAGATGGAGTCTCCATCTCAAGCAAGAATAATAGAGATTTTGCAATGTTGTGAAGATGGAAAAAAATAACAGGTAAGGTTTAGAGCACCGCACATTCCATGTGATCCATAAATGTTGCGGCCTTCAGTCATGCTTTGGAATGAGTGTAGTTCCCAGAGAATGACACCAGAGGGAAGCAGAGTCTTATTTTTGTCTCACCAGCATCGGGACTCAGACAATCAGTGGGGAAAACTGGCTTCTCTTGAACCTGCAACTGCGGGATTTCCCCTGGGGCCTCCAAGCATCCCACTGGGAGGCAGGCAACCACTTGGAGAAAAACATAATGATGCAATGGATTGCACATTTTCTAAAATCTCACTGGGCTTCACAAAATCTCAAGTTTAAAAGAATTATATTGTACAGGGATAAGTATTTCTCAGCTTTTACAGTTTACGTAAAGCCCCTCCCCAACCCAGGGCTCAGCACATCAGAGCTACTGAACCAGTCTGAGGCCTCAGAAATAGACTAATTTTTGCAAAATTAATCTCTTCCACAATCAATTTCCTGAGTTACTAATTCATAAACCCTTGTTTATATTCATTAGATATATAAAGTCAACAGTAGTTTGTCACCAGCCTTCGAGAAGAAATTCCTGCAAAGTTTTAGCTCCACTCCCAGCCGGCTCAGTGCCGGTTACACCGGGGCTTATGGCTGAGTATTCCTCAAGCCAGTGCAGCTGAGTTCCAATTTTGCTTGAACTTCTCACATCAGAGCCAAGTATGTCTTGAATGCTGGGATAAATGAGTGACAGCCCCGCCCCCGCCCCCCACCCCCCGCCACCAGCCCCTCCTCTCACTGCATCTCCCGGCAGATTGTACCATCCTGCTTTCTAATTATCATGAAATATTTTAGACATGCAGAAAGTATACAGAATAATAAAATTACAGCGTAGCCACCGTCAGGTTCAAGAAATAAATCTTTCAAATATGTGGAAAGTCCCTGAATTGCACCCTCCAACCCCCTCCTTCCCAAGATATTATATTCTCCAAATTTGCTGTTTATCATCAAGACGCCATATTTCTTGCTGGAAAAGATTGGGGAAGAAGCAAGCTTCCCTTCTCCGCTACCTGAGTAAAGGAAACGCAACTACCCACTCCAAAAGATAACTGTAAAAAAACAGTGAGAAATGAAGAGAGAAGAGAAGTGGAGGATCCTGAGGAAGTTAGAAGTCCAAGGAACTCAGACGTCTCCTCTCTGAACCCAACCTAGCCTGGGGTGCTGAAGGACGTAGCTTTGAGGGTGTACAGTTTCTAAATACCCCCCTGCTGCAGCGAGGGGCTGCCGTGGGCAGGGCAGGGGACAGAAGCAGTGCCACACCCCCTCCCCAATCCCTGGACTGCCCTACCCCTCCACCTTCCTCCCTTCCTCAATCACACAGGTCAAGCAAGGTCAGGAACCAGTGGAGCCCCAGGGTCACCTACCGAGGACGATGAGGACATCCCTGTCGATGTGGGCCTGGATGTAGATGCGGCCGCGGCGCTCCGTGTGGTCTGTGCCACAGAGGCTGGGGACGTTCATCACGCAGCGCTTGTGCACGTTCATCATGCAGGCTGTGAGGGCAGAGAGAGGGGATGCTGCTTAGGCTCACCCAGGCTGGGGGCTGCAGACATCTGCCCCACCCAGGACCGCTGAGTCCTTCCTGTTCCCCTCCCTTGAGGCAGCTGAGAAATCACCAGCCTGGTTGAGACCAACTTGCCTGCCAAGATCTCATCAGAAGGGCTTCTCCAACTCTTCCCCCTGAACCCTGATGGGTAAAGGAGGTACTTGTCTGTTCCCCACCCAAGGCCAAGGGTGCAGCCTGAAGCAAGCACACCCCACACCCCTTAAGGCTCTGAAGCCAGAGTCACCAACTTCAATGCTCACAGGCTGGCTGGTCACATGAGTGAGGAAAGCTAAGGGGATGGCGGCAACTTGGCCAAGTGGGGAACAGGGCAGCAACATTTCCCATTTCTCAGCATATGCAGGAATCTCACTGTGTATGTGACAGCTCTAATTTTAAAATATTGACAGCTAATCGGTTGGGTTCCCTGGAAAGAGCCTGAGATGGGGAGTTTAGGGCACAAGGTTTTTAGGGAGTGCTCTTGGGAAGAGAAGTTGGCTTGCCATGTGGATGCAACCAAAGCTGATGTGAAGGGGAGCCCAGAGCTGAGATGATCCTTCAAAGCTGTTCCAAACTGAGACAAGAGGGCTGGGCACTGCAATCATCCAGTCGCCCTGGAAGGGGCATTACCTCGGGCAATTATGCAGGATGGGGCACCACTGTGAACCCACAGCTAGGGGATGGGGTGGGACCCTGAAGAAGGGGTCTGGGCTGACCATAGTGTCCACCACAACTAATTACAAGGAAAAAGATTTAGAGCGAGGGCAAGGTGGATGAAATGTGCCTGTCAGCTGAATTTGGCCTGCAGCCGTCTCTCATGTTATAGGATATCCACTCCCTCTGTGCATTCCTCCGTACAGTATCTGTGTCTATTTCAATGTGGTGGGTGATTTCCCCTAGGTCCTGAGCAATAATGCCCTGCTCCAGGAAGGTGTGCCAGGAACCCAGGATTCTCCAGGGGTACACTAGTTCCAGTTGGAGAAGGCAGGAGAGGCCAAGTCACCCCATGGGCCCCAATTTCAAGGTATCTGGGGGCAAGGGACCCTTCTCAGACCACCCAATTCCCAGGAGGAGGCAGGCCTATTACAAAAACTGGAAATGAGTTGTTGGGAGGGAAGGGAGAGCCCTCTGGGACTCAAGCACCAGGCTGAGCTCCCACCCACCACTATCTTCGACGCAGGGGCACTGCCCCTACATTAGGGCCCCATGTGTGGTAAGAGGAGCTGGTGTCCTGCAGGCAGAAGGCTCCAGCCTCACTGTCCCCCTGCAGCTCTCACCATGTTTCTATGTCTGTCTCACTGTTCCCACATTGCTGCATGTCTCTTATCTCTGCTGTCCCACTTCTGCACGTGTCTTACTGCCTTGGCCACATTTGTGAACTGGTCTGTTCCACTCTCTGCACTTGCCTCTGGCCTCTTTGTCTCTCCTCTTCTCCAGCTGTGTCTCTCTGCCTCTCTCTCTCTCCTCTGTGGCTCTCCATGTGTGCTTCTGTCTCTGTCTCTGGTCTCTCCATCTCTACACCTCTGCATGAGCCTTGTGTGATGGCATCTCTGTCTGTGTCCATACCAATCATTTTATCTTTTTTTCTTCTTCTTTGAGAGTCTAGCTCTGTCACCCAGGCTGGAGTGCAGTGGCGTGATCTCGGCTCTCTGCAACCTCCCCTTCCCATGTTCAAGCGATTCTCCTGCCTCAGTCTCCCGAGTAGCTGGGATTACAGGCGTCCACCATCTCTCCCAGCTAATTTTTGTATTTTTAGTAGAGATGGGGTTTTGCCATGTTGGCCAAGCTGATCTCGAACTCCTGACCTCAGGTGATCCACCCGCCTCAGCCTCCCAAAGTGTTAGGATTACAGGAGTGAACCACCGCACCTGGCTTATCTGTTGGTCTGTGTGTCTGCCTGTCCCTCCTTTTGCCTGAATCTCTCTCTAGCTGAGTTTCTCTGCAGCTTCCACACCCCACATTCCTCCCTGTGTTAGGGTTGCATGTGTCCATCTTTCCCCTGCATCTGTCTCTGTCTATGCGTGTGTGTTTCTTATTGTCTCTCTTGCCCTCTACCACCCTTATTCACCCTCACACTCCTCTCTGTCACTCTCTGCCCTGTGATTTTCTCCCTCTGTCCTCTGAGCCTTAGGACCCTTGTGATAGGGGTAGCACCAGCCTCATGACTGCCCAGCCTGCTGCAGACCAACAGGCCTGTGGGCGCCACTAGCACCTCCAGCCTCCCTGTAGCTTTGTGGCCATAGCTCTCAAAGCCTATCTGCTCCCCTGCCCCACAAGCCATCTGGGCCTTGGCCTCATAAAGAGGAATCCCACCCCATTTGCCTTTCCTACCACATCCTGGCCAGAGAATGATGCTCTTTCCTCCTCCAGCACAAACTTGTGGGTGCTGCAGGGCCACAGGTCTTCTCCATGCAAAGAATGCATCAGCCCCACATCTCAATGCTGAAAACAGTGGTGATGCATGGCTGCCGAAATGCCCATAATTTGTTCATGCCTCCAGGTGTCAACAGCCATGGACTGTCCCTTCCCACACTGTGACTGTGCATCTCACATGCCACTTGCTTTGACCAGTGGATCAGGAGCAAACAGACACAAGTAGAGACTTGAAGTGTGTCTGCCAATGGGGCTTGCCCTCCTGAGGAACTCAGGACCCTGTGACCTCCATACATGCAAATCCAGCCTAGCCTACTGAGAAGGAAAGACACGTGGCCTGGTCATCTCCATCACCCAGATGACAGCCAGCCGTCCTGCCGGACATGTGAGTGAGGCCACCGAGGCCCAGACAGCTCCCAGCCTACCTCCACCTGCTAATCCACCATGAAGCATGAGTTCATGCTTTATGGACATGCATGACATTGTCTGAGGCCAGCACAGATTCAAAGGACTGCCTTGCAGAGTCATGAGCTAAAAAAATGTTAATTGTCTTCAGCCACAGTGTTTTGGGGTGGGAGGATCGTTATGCAGCAACAGACAACTGGGACACCAGCCCCAACCAGGATGGAGGGAATATGTGGCACACCTGGACCCCAAACCAAGAGGAAGCAGCCCCTTCCCATTGCTTCTGCCATCAGCAGATGCCCCCAGAGAGAAAAAGTACTTACTGTCACATTTCATCCCCTGATGGATGAGTCCATACAGCAATGACCCACAGTGGTCACAAAACGTGGGACTGGAGTACGTGTGGATCTTAAACTTGTGTTTGCTCCGGGGATCCTGGAGCCAAGAGAAACAACAGAAGGAGCCAACATCAGCGGACCATGCCAAGGGTTCATCCTACATCGAGAGGCACTGGAGAACTCAACAGGAACTGAACTTGGTCCCCAGAGGTCATTGTACCTGTTGGGACCATTGCTGGAGCCCTGTGCCCAGACATGGTGCTGGACAAATAGTTGTGGAAGGAACGAAGGACAAAGACAGCTGACTGCTCCCTTTGCAGCCCTATGCACACTCACCCTGCCTGCAAACCTCCATTTGGGCCTGCCTGGGAACCCAACCTACAGGCTCCTGCCTGTGGCAGGGACTCCAGAGATGGGAAAACAAAGTGACAGACACATCATCTAAACAGGGCTCCTGACTTTTCTTTCTCACCACTTTTAATCTCCAAGCATGCTTCTGCAGTGATCAAAAACTCAAGTCTGGACGTGAAACCTCCCTGCTTAGAGACCATGGTCAGCTCCTCATCACTGACAGAATAAAGTTCAAAGCCCAATGGACAGTTCGCAAGTTGTGGCAGAGACTGCTGGTTTCCCACCAATATCCATTCTTCCCTTTAATAGTCAAACCCTCGAGTTTTAGCAGAGAGCATGGCTATCCAGATAGAGGCCACATTTCCCAGCATCTCTTGCAGCTTGGTGCGGCCATGGTGCTGAGTTGCAGCCAATGGGATGTGTGTGCTCCAGGGCCATTCCCTTCAAATGGAAATGCATACTTCCTTGCGCCTTTCCCTCTTCCCACTGGTTCAAAGATAGTGGGAACTGGAAGTGACCACCTTGGACCCAAACTTACAGCCACATGTGGAAAGGACAAAACCACCCTACCAGCCTTGAATTTTGTCCCTTTGGGCTGACCCCTGAGAGAAAAACCTAATTTCTGCCTTGTTTAAGTCACTATATTTTGGGAGCTATATCTCACAGAAGCTTACATAATTTCCTAATCAATAAATATGCCCTTCATAGCCCGGCAGTGCAGGGCAGTGGTAAAAGGTAGACTTGGATAAACTTCCTGGGCTCTAAGCTGTGGGACTTTGAGCAAGTTATTTAAGGGTTTTTTATTTTCTTTTGTTTTTTAAGAGACAGGGTTTTGCTCTGTCACCCAGGCTGGAGTGGAGTGGCATGATTATAACTCCCTGGAGCCTCGACTTCCTCGGCTCAAGTGATTCTCCTGCCTCAGCTTCCTGAGTAGCTGGGACTACAGGTGCATGCAACTATGCCAATTTTTTTTTTTTTTTTTTTTTTTGGAGATGGAGTTTTGCTCTTTTCACCCGGGCTGGAGTGCAGTGGCACAATCTCGGCTCACTGCAACCTCTGCCTCCTGGGTTTAAGCTATTCTCCTGTCTCAACCTCCCGAGTAACTGGGACTACAGGTGTGCACCCCTACGCCCGGCTAATTGTTTGTATTTTTAATAGAGACGGGGTTTCACCATGGTGGCCAGGTTGATCTTGAATTCCTGATCTCAGGTGATCTACTTCCCTTGGCCTCCCAAAGTGCTGGGATTACAGGCACAAGCTACTGTGCCAGGCCTGCCCAGTGAATTTTTAAAATTTTTTTTGTAGAGAGGGCTTCTTGTTACGTTGCCCAGGCTGGTTCAAATTCCTGGTCTCAAATGATCCTCCTGCCTCAGCCTCCCAAATTGCTGGGACTACAGGTGCACACCACCATGCCCGGCTAATCTGATCTTTTTGTGCTTCAGTTTCCCTATCTGTAAAATGCTGATAGTGCTAGTGCCCTGCTTATAAGACTGTTGGGAAGCATAAATGAATGAACCTGTCTAGAGATCTTAGCACCACCTGGAACATAGCAAGCAGCATAAGCTTTTGCATGATTGTTATTACTACTTGTCCAAGGTGATCTCCAGCTAAGCCCCCTCCTCCCACCCACCCACATGCGCACGTACTATATACATTCTCAGCACTCAGGGCGCACCCCCACTCCCAAACAGGCCTTAGGCCTTCATAAGCCTTTGGCTCTGCATTTCTTTTTCTTCTTCAAGAGATTCTTTCTTCACAGAATCGGTTTTAGTTCAAGAGAACTCTTTCTGTAAAAGTTGCTTTCTCTGTTGTGTATTGCAGGCCAGGTACAGTGTCTCACACCTATAACCCCAACACTTTGAGAGGCCAAGATGGGAGGATCGCTCGAGGCGAGGAGTTCAAGATCAGCCTGGGCAATATAGTAAGACCCCCATTTCTACAAAAACAAAAAATTAGCCAGGTGTGATGGCACATGCCTGTAGTCCCAGCTACTCAGGAGATTGAAGTGGGAAGATCACTTGAGCCCAGGAATTCAAGGCTACGTGTGAGCATGGTTGCATCACTGCACTCCAGCCTGGGCAAGAGAGCAAGACCCTCCTTCTCTTTAAAAAAAAAAAAAAAAAAAAGTACATGGCAGAAGTTAATAACTTGGGCCTTAGGATCGAACCCTGGGCTGATCTGACACCTTAGCCAGGTACATGCTACCCGTTTCTTCCTTCCTTCATTCATACATTCGTATGCATTTATTGATGCTGCCACAGATGCTTCCTTTAAAATTTGATTCTAATAACAGTGACAGAAAATGAAAATGTAAGCAAATAAACAGATACACTATGTAGACATTCTTTTGTGTGCTGTGAATGTGATGAGTGTTTCTCCTAAGGAAACTGTTTCTTTTCAAAATTTGAAATAATTCCATACTGTATTAGTCTGCTTTCATACTGCTATAAAGACCTGCCTGAGATTGGGTAATTTATAAAGGAAAGAGATTTAATTGACTAACAGCCAATTTTCTTGAAGTGCCGAGGGAAGGGGGACAAGCCCCTTATAAAACCATCAGATCGCATGAGAACTCACTCACCAACACGAGAACAACATGGGGGAAATGGCCCCCAGGATTCAATTGCCTCCACCCGACCTCTCCCTTGGCACATGTGGATTATGAGGATTACAATTCAAGATGAGATTTGGGTGGGGACACAAAGCCTAACCATATCACATACCTACCAGAGTTGCTAAAATTTTAGAAAACTAAAACCAATGATATCAAGTGTTAGTGAGGAAAGAACAGAAACTGGAACTCTCCTAGGACCCAGGAATCCTATTTTTCGGTGAAATGAAAACATCCAGGCCGGGCACAGTGGCTCACGCCTGTATCCCAGCACTTTGGGAGGCTGAGGCGGGCAGATCACTTGAGATCAGGAGTTCGAGACCAGCCTGGCCAACATAGAGGAATTCCGTCTCTCTTAAAAATACAAAAATTAGCCGAGTGTGGTGGCACATGCCTGTAGTCCCAGCTACTTGGGAGGCTGGGGCATGAGAATCACTTGAACCTAGGAGGCAGAGGTTGCAGTGAGCCAAGATTGTGCCACTGCACTCCAGCCTGGGCAACGGCGGGGGGGGGGGGGGGGGGGGGGGGGGCGGGGGGGAGAAAAAACCAAATCCATACATGAAGGTTTATAACCACCTTATTTATAATAGCCCAAAACTGGAAACGACCCAAAAGTTGTTCAGCGTGTGAATGGATACAGTGTGAGGCATCCACACGGTGGAATACTTTTCAGCAGTAAAAAGGAATGAACTATTGGCACATGCAGCAGCATTCATGAACCTCGAAAGCATTCTGGTAAAACAAAGATGTCCAATACAAAAGGCTACACACTGTGTGGTTCCATTTCTAAATGTTCTGAAAAACACAAAACTATGGGGACAGAAAACACCAGTGGTTAAAAGGGGTTGGAGGTGGAAAGGGAATTAACTACAAAGAGGCAGATGCAGGAACTTTTTTGTTTTGGATATTGGAGTGGTCTCTATATTAACTGTGATGAATTTTACTTTATAGTTTTAAAAGTGAATTTGCAGCCTGGCGCAGTGGCTCACACCTGTAATCCCAGCACTTTGGGAGGCCGAGGTGGGTGGATCACCTGAGGTCATGGTGAAATCCTGTCTCTACTAAAAATGAAAAAAAATTAGCTGGGCGTGGTGGCCCGCCTGTAGTCCCAGCTACTTGGGAGGCTGAGTTAGAAGAATTGCTCGAAGCCGAAATCACAACACTGCACTCCAGCCTGGGTGACAGAGCAAGACTCTGTCTCAAAAAAAAAAAAAAAAAGAAAGAAAGAAAAAGAAAAAAAGTGAATTTTGCTAGACACAGTAGCTCATGCCTGCAAATCCAACACTTCAGGAGGACAAGGTGGAAGGACTTCTTGAGCTTGAACCCAGGACTTTGAGACCAGCCTGGGCAACACAGTGAGACACTGCCTCTACCATATATATGTATTAAAGCCAGGCATAGTGGTGCATGCCTGTAGTTTTAGCTACTAAGGAGGCCAAAGTGGGAGGATCACTTGAGCCCAGGAGTTCAGGGCTGCAGTGAGCTATGATCAGGCCACTGCACTCCAACATGGGTGGCAGAGCAAGACCCTGTCTCAAAAAAAATTTTTTAAGTGACTTTTACCATAGGAAATGTATATCTCAATAAACCTGACTGAAGAATCCTCAGCCACTGCAGGCTTTCATTGCTTCCTATCTTCTTAATGAGCTACGAAGTTTCATGACATTCCTACCCTCTGCAGTCAGCAGATGAAGTACTGGTCCTTACAGAGCTCTGGACAGCCAAGTTTGAGAGGTCTTCTCTGCTTTGACCAGTGGGATGCTGTAGTGCTCTCAGTTGCAGAAGGACCCCAGTAATCACCCGTCCTGCTCAAAGATTGACGTGCTATCCTAGTAACAACAACAGGGCTTGGAAATCCCAAGACAAAAACTAAGGGCTCCTTTTTGGCAGGTTAACCAGCCATGTCTCTATCTCTGGACAATGAGACTAACTGAATACATATGGTTCCTCTAAGAGTCCCCTTGCTCTGTGCCACAGAACAGTTCCCATTGTGCTTCTTGGGCATCCACCTTAAAGTTGGGAATTCAGTGCTTCAAACCCACCTAAAAAGGAACACCTGTTCGAAAACCGAACCCCGCATGTTCTCACTCACAAGTGGGAGTTGAACAATGAGAACACATCGACACAGGGAGGGGACCATCATACACTGGGACCTGTCGGGGGGTGGGGGACTAGGGGAGGCATTAGGGGAAATACCTAACGTAGATGACAGGTTGATGGGTGCAGCAAACCACCATGGCACGTGTATATATATGTAACAAACCTGCACATTCTGCACATATACCCCAGAACTTCAATAATAATAAAAAAGGAACCCCTGTTCATGACTGGTATTGGTTTGTAGGGGAAGCTCAAGGTTCTCTCACACCCCTACTTAACCTCTAAGGAGGCAGAGTTGATTTAATTGGATGGATTCCAACACTCGGATTGGCCAGACCCCAATGCGGGAGCTCACATGGAGGTTAAAAGGCACCTTTCCATCTTTCTCTTCTCCCTTACGTCCTTCACCTCTCCCAGGACGCTGCTGGATCCAAGTCTCATAGTCTTGCCCTGAGACCCTTGGTACAAGTGGCCTGAGCCAGCTCCACTCCAAGACCTAGGACACATTCTGTCTCTACTCTTGGCTCTTGTGGTCCCTTCTGGGTTCTCTGATAAATTGATCTTACAGAGGCCAAGACTTAGGTTTGAGTTCAGGTTTGAATTTCCTTAGTCTTACCTAGTACAGAAGAAAGGAGTCCCTGAAGGCCTTGTGAGCTCTACTTTAAGATCTGGGGCAAAATTGCAACTAATAACAAATTGCCTCTGTTGGTTTTGCACTTTCCTTCATATAAATATTTTCTTGAGCGATCTCCAGGACAAGGACTCAAGCATTTCTGACCAAAAATGATTCAGTTCTCCATCTCAACAGTCTCTTAAACAAGAGGAGATACCAAGAGGCACAAAGAACGGGAAGGGAAAAGAAAGTACATTTCTTTTTTTGTTTGCGTGTTTTGTTTTGTTTTGTTGAGACAGGGGCTTGCTCTGTCACCCAGGCTGGAGTGCAGTGGTACGATCACAGCTCGCTGCAGTCTCCGCCTCCTAGCTTCAAGCAACCCTTCCACCTCAGCCTCCTGAGTAGCTGGGATTGAAGGCACATGCCACCATGCCCAGCTAATTTTTATTTTTTGCAGAGACACGGTTTTTGCTATGTTGCCCAGGCTGGTCTCAAACTCCTGGGCTCCAGTGATCTGCCCGCGTCAGCCTTGCAAAGTACTAGAATTACAGGTGTGAATCACCACACCCAGTCTCAACACATTGCTTGAGAGTTGCATGTGTATGCTGGGTGTGTCACACGCACTCTCTCCAATCCTCATGACATGCCATACAGAAGGTATCACTTGTTCCCATTTTAGCAACAATGAAACAGACCCTGACTACAGAGTAACTTCACCAAGGTGACCCAGCTGGACCCTTGCAGAGATGGGGTTCACACCAAGTTCCTCTCCCTTCTCTCCTCACTCCCAACTTCACTCCATTGACACCTCACCTTCACATGCAGCTAAGATAGAACTTGACTCATTCATTCATTCACCTAGCAAATGTATACTGAGGGCCGAGTTCTTCCTAGGCATTGAGGATACAGCTGTGAACATAAGAGATTCTGCTCTCATGGAACTTAAACTCTAAATCCTCGCCATCACAGCACTTAAATCACTGACTTGTAAATCCACGCTTAATTGCATCTCTTCCACACTTCACTGCATGCAAGGTGAGGAAATTTTGCTCACCATTATACCCCCAGGGCATAAACTGTACTTGGCATATACAAGATGCTCAATAAATACTTAATAAATGAGAGTTAACATTTATTGAACATTTACTCATGCCAGGAACTATTTTAAGGGATTTATCAGGCATTAATGCATTTGATCCTTGTAACAGCCCTATAAAGTGCATACTATTTACTACCCCTATTTTACAGAAGAGGAAACCAAAGGACTAAGAGACAAAGTGTTTTGCCCAGGGCAAGCACAGCACTGTACACAGTGGTCAATGGGTTGTTGTGACAGCTGCAGGGCGCAATCATCACTGTTGGTCACTGCAAACCCCTGCACCATACACCTGCTATTTCAGGAAAATGACTTAGAAGGGGCTGTGCAGCACAGATTAGAGCCAGATGAGAGACAGGAAAACCAATCAGCAAGTTGCAGGGAAATGTTGACTTCTTAAGGCTTATATAGAGACTGCTGGAGAGCTCCTCTGACCTCATTCCCCTGCCTCCGCTTTCAAGAGGGATCATACTTGTAGGTACCAACTCTACCCACCCACTGCCCCAATCCCTCAGGCCAGACAAACCAAGTCATCCTCAATGGATTCTTCCCTCCTCCTTCCTGCTACCTGAAAGAGCTTAAAAACCACACTCCCACACCTGTGGTCCTCATGACTCCCTCCACGACCCTTAAGGTGCATCTTTCAGGGTACCTATCCATGTCTGCCTGAGCCCAATGCCATCTCCGAGATGGACACCTCCCAACAGCCATGCTTGTACTTTGAGATATCCACATTCCCTGAACACAGCTGACTGGGGCAGAGGTGGACACTTGGCTCAAGGGTCACATATGCTGAGTGGCTGGGACACGGGTAATCAGTCCTGAGGCCAGCAGACATGCAGTTCCAGGGCTGAGGCTGCTGATTTTATTTTTGATTGACAAATCATAATCGCATGCATTTATGGGGTACAATGTGATTGTTCTGATTGTTCTGGATATCATGCCACACACAATGTGGCATGATTAAATCAAGAAAATTAACATATCCATCACCTAACTTGCCTATCATTTTCTTAGCATGAGACATTCGAAATTTACTCTCTTAATTACTTTGAAACATACATTATTATTGAATAATGTCACCCTGCTGTGCAATAGATCTCAAAGGCAATTCCTCCCATCTGAAACATTGTACTCTTTGATCAGCATCTCTCCATTTCTTCCTTACCCCCTGACTCCTGCTGTCCCCCAGCTTCTGGTAACCATCATTCTACTCTCTACTTCTATGAGTTCAACTTCATTAGATTCCACATCTAAGTGAAATCATGCAGTATTTGTCTTTCTGTGCCTGGCTTATTTCACTTAGCATAATATCCTCCAGGTTCATCCACATTGTAGCAAATGACAGTTGGCGCTGATTTTTATAGTGCGCTCTAAGGAACCCTGAGAAACAAAGACAAAGATTACATGACCCCAGGGATGAAGCTCCTGGTTCTGGTCCCTGGGGGATCTGGCATCCTGCCTTCCAATTCCATCTGCCTCCTTGTGTCCTCTAAAATTTCTCCTTTGTGCTTCAGCCAATCCAGGGAGGCATGTTACCTGCAGCCAGGGGTGAGTCAAGATATTTATAATTGCCTTGGCTCAGAGACTGCCCATAGACCAAACGGAATGGACAGCAGAGCCTGGCCGTGCTGAGAGTCAACACTTTAGTTACCATGTCATGGAGGGGATGTGGTAGGAGCTGGCAGAAGCAGGTGTAGGTAAGTGGAAGGTGGGGGGAAATGGCTCAGAGGACCCAGTGGCTATTCACCAATCGGTTTCAGAGTATTTCAATATTTCCACAATTGGTACAGTAGTGCCAGTGCATGCAGGTTAAATATCAGTCCTGCCTGGCCAGGCTCAGTGGCTCACGCCTGTGATGCATGATCCCAGCACTTTGGGAGGCCAAAGCAGGCAGATCATGAGGTCAGGGGATCGAGACCATGCTGGCTAACATGGTGAAACCCCATCTCTCCTAAAAATACAAAAAATTAGCCGGGCGTGGTGGCAGGCCCCTGTAGTCCCAGCTATGCCGGAGGCTGAGGCAGGAGAATGGCATGAACCCGGGAGGTGGAGCTTGCAGTGAGCGGAGATTGCACCACTGTATTCCAGCCTGGGTGACAGTGCGAGACTCCGTCTCAAAAATAATCATCATCATCATCATCATCATCATCATCATAAATATCAGTCCTGCCTTTAACCAAAATACGTTCCCTTCCTAGCCTTGAGGCTGTGGGTATTGACCAAGACTGTGGGTACCTACGCAGCCTGAGATGAGTCTGGGAATCCTCATGGCCTCCAAGCCATCACTCTCCCTATGGGGTTTGGTTTTGATTTCATTAAAAAATGCAGCTTCCTGGCTGGGAGCAGTGGCTCATGCCTGTAATCCCAGCCAAGGTGGGAGGATGGCTTGAACCCAGGAATTCAAGGCTGCAGTGAGCCATGATGGCGCCACTGCACTCCAGTGACAGAGTGAAACTTTGACTCAAAAACAAACAAACAAAAAGACACAGTTTCCATCTCTGCCTTAATCCCTCCCCCAGTCTCATTTTACGTCAGATCTTCCACCCAGGCCACACAGACTGGACCCCTCCAGGCCACCAGGAGCCTGTCCCATCCCTGGCCTAGGTCTTACTTCATGCCCAGAAGTCACAGTGTGGAACCCAGAAGCTATATCAAGCCTGTAAAGAAGCTACAATTGGCCAACATGGTGTTTCTTAGAAATCCAAATAAGTTTACCATATTTAAGTCAGGAACTATCGGATTAAAATGTGAAACTTTGGCCAGGCACAGTGGCTCATGCCTATAATCCCAGCACTTTGGGATGCCGAGGAAGGTGGATCACAAGGTCAGGAGATCAAGACCATCCGGGCTAACATGGTGAAACCCCATCTCTACTAAAAATCCAAAAAACTTAGCCGGGCGTGGTGGCACGCACCTGTAGTCCCAGCTACTCAGGAGGCTGAGGCAGAAGAATGGCACGAACCCAGGAGGTGAAGCTTGCAGTGAACCGAGAACGCACCACTGCACTCCAGCCTGGGTGACAGAGCGAGACTCCGCATCAAAAAAAAAAAAAGAATAAAAAATGTGAAATACTGGTTCCTTTTGAGAAATCACCAGCTGTGACAACACTGAACACTCATCACTCGTTTCTGTGGGCTGAGCAGTGGTTTCCCCCTTTAGATAAGTGATAAGCTTTCTAGTTTTCCACAGTCCCCACTCTTCTCTATTGTCTTACACCAGGCCTGCTTCACGCTTTCCCTTTTCCTGCCTGGACCCTTTAGGAATATGGATTTGGGACCTCTGCCAGACTCCCTATCCTCTTCCCAACAATGCTGGCATCCAACTCCATGAACACATCCCCTAAACTCCCGAGTGAGTTCATCTTAAGAGCTCTCAGAAACAGGTCTGAAACTATTACACTCCCGCCCCAACATCACCCCTTGATCATCCCCAGTCATCTCGCCCACCCCTGGAAATCAGGTTTCCACAGGATCCTGGCACGATTCCTCTTCCCAGTATTCCCTGTTGCTGAGGCTCCATCTCCACACGCCTGGTACTAGGCAAGCTTGGATTCCCAAATTTCCTTCCATTTCCAATCTTCATTCGAGAGATTGTTGAATACAACAACAACAAAATAACCATCGAATGTGACTTTTACTGCCACCAATTTTATTGAATTGAGCACATACTACCTGCCAAGCACTGTGCTGTGCCCTCTATGTCATGTCCCCAGATTCTCCTGACACCCCAGAGCAGTTAGACTGTTATCCTGGTATTCCAGATGAGAAAACTGAGGCTGAGAGAAGTAACTTGCCCAAGGTCACAAAGCAAGGACGTGGGAAAGCCAGGACTGGAAGCCAAGTTTGTCAGACTCCAGAAATGCAGCCAGCCAAGTGGGAACCCCTTAGTGTCCCCTGGCTGTCCCCCAGTGTCCTCAGCCTCCCCAGAGGGTCTCCCACCTAACAGGGGGGTTACAGACGATAACACTCTTCATCTCACACAAATTCAGCACCGGCCAGTGACAGAGTACTTGGGTCCCTGCCACCCCAAAACCAGAGTCTTTTTAGTGAAAACAGTCCCCAGCACCAAAGACAGGCAGATCCTAGGTCATCACTTAACCCCAGACACAGGCAGCTAACGGGGAAGGAAGCGCAGGTGAGAGAGATGGAGGAGGGTGGAGGGAGGGAGGGGAGGGAGGAGGGAGGAAGGAAGAAGGAAGGAAAGGAAGGAAGGAAGGAAGGAAGGCAAGGAAGGAAGGATGAAGGAAGGAAGGAAGGAGAAGGAAGGAGAAACAAAGACAGAAAAGAAAGAAAAGAAAAAAAGACAAAAAGGAGGAGGAGTCATGATAGGAGGGAAGGAAGGGAAAGAAGAGAGGGAGAGGGAAAGAGGAAAAGGAGGGAGAAGGAGGAAGGGAGAAAGAAAGAGAAAGAAGAAAAGAAAGGAGTCTCCTAGATCAGGCATGAGAGATAGAGCAAGAAAGAAAGAAAGAAACAAAGGAAGAAAGAATAAAAAAATAAGTAACAAGGCACACAGAGAGAAACACAAGCTAACAGCGTCCATAGAAGAGAAAGGAAAAGCAAATTGCAAGTTCAGACTGTGTCATCCCTGGGCATTTACAAGCTACGAAAGCTCCTGAGGCTCTATTCCCCAGGGGGTAGGCAGGCACGGTTCAACTGAAGGTCCCAGTTGGAAATACCCTCAGAACAGAGGAAGATTAACAAGCGCAGGCTCCAGAGTTAGCTGTGTGACCTCAGGCAAGTGACTTAACCTCCCTGAGTCCCCTGAGTCTCTGGTTCCTCAGCCATAAAATGGGTCTAATAACAGTACACATTTTATAAAACCTCAAGCACAGTGTCCTGCATACAGAACATAAAACCTCTTGATTTTATTATTCCCAAGAGAAAAAATCATCATGGCAACACTTCCCCAGCTTGTCATGAGCTGCCATAACTTTGCATGCCTGCATTCAACCTGTAATATTATTAGGTAGGTGCAAAAGTCATTGCGGTTTTCACCATTGAAATTAATGGCGAAAACCGCAATTACTTTTGCACTAACACAATATTTACTTGATGTTTTTCTTCAATTCAGTACTGCCATTTTTATTTAAATAAACCTATTTTAAAAAATGAAACTAAGAGTGTGAACTCATGGGATCAATGTGCAAACTGCCTTTTCTAATGCACCTTAAAATGAAGTAGACAATTTAAAATTTTACAGTGAAAATTTTAAATGTTCATCCCGACAGTTTCTGTTGAAACGCTGTGGAGAAACAGATACACATATTCCTGGTGAGTGGGCCAACTGGTGTCATCCTGTGGGGGCAATTTGGCACTATCTATCCAAAGTAGAAATGCTTTTTAAAAATTACAAATTCTTTTCACCTTTGACTCCATCACATTGGACGAAGGTGAAATAACCTGCATACACAGGAAGTAATATACAGATACAGTTATTCACTGAAGCCCTGTTTAGGGTAGCATAAGATTTAAACAAGCTAAGTGTCACTGGGAAGGGGTTGTTTAAATAAATCATAGTGTGGTCACATAATGGAAGACTACTCAGGTATAAAGAACAATGAGGAAGTTCTCTGCATTAATATGTAAAAAATCTCGTGGGTTTTTGTTTGTTTGTTTGTTTTTTCCTTTTTTTTTTTTTTTTAAGACAAGGCCTCACTTTGTCACCCAGGCTAGAGTGCAGCAGCGCAATCTCGGCTCACTGCAATCTCAACCTCCCAGGCTCAAGCAATCCTCCCGCGTCAGCCCTCCAAGTGGCTGAAGACTACAGGTGCGTGCTGCCATGCCCAGCTACTTCTTATATTTTTTGTAGAGACAGGGTTTCACCATATTAGTCAGGCTGGTGTCCTGAACTCAAGCTCAAGCAGTCCACCTGCCTTGGCCTCCCAAAATGCTAGGATTACAGGCGTGAGCCACCGCACCCAACCGAGGTTGTATTTTTTAAGTGAAACAAACAAACAAAAAATCAAGGTGCTGAAGCGTGTATATTACATGGTATCTCTTGTGTGTGTGAGAAAGGGAGGTGCAATAAGTTAAGTATGTATCCTTTCTTTTTAAAATTATTTTTAGAGACAAGGTCTCACTATGTTGCCCAGGTTGGAGCACAGTGGCGAGATCATAGCTCACTGGAGCCTCAAACTTCTGGGCTCAAGTGATCCTCCTGCCTGAGCTTCCTGAGTAACTGGGGAAAGTCGACTGTTAATTACACCTCTGGCAGGATACACCAAAAAAAAAAAAAAAACTAATAAGAGTGTTCATCTATAGAGGCAAGAGAGAATAAAGTAGACAGAGAGTAAAACTTCTCAGCACAAGACTTTTCTATACTTTTGATGTAAAGTAGAATATTTTAGGGTTTCGTGGGTAACACATCAGTACCGCCATGCCCACAACTGCAAACAAAAGGCCAAAAATTTGCAAAAGACAAAAAAAGTAGGGAACCCTTAATTGAGACTGGATGGACGGAGATTGCGTGAG
This sequence comes from Rhinopithecus roxellana, assembly GCF_007565055.1. Classification (NCBI taxonomy): domain Eukaryota; kingdom Metazoa; phylum Chordata; class Mammalia; order Primates; family Cercopithecidae; genus Rhinopithecus; species Rhinopithecus roxellana. The sequence goes on along the minus strand of NC_044568.1, from coordinate 854,252 downwards.
CATAAAAAGTGGAGAATGTGAGGAGCTGTAATTACACACGCATGGCACGGTTGAAAGGGGGACACTATAATTTGGTGACGATCTTTCATTTTGTTCCTGGAGAGGAGAATGAATAGAGCCAATAACGCCATGTAAACACTTGTGTGCTGGGTGATGATTTGCTTCAACCGCCTGAGACACCCTGCCCTCTTCTAACCCCGCCCCTTTCGCGAATACGTAATTACTCCATTTGAAGGATAAGCTTCTATTGTGTAAACTTTGGCAGAATTTAAAATACCATTTCCTGGGTTAAGATCTGCACTGCCTGCAGTCCATGTCAATATTAGGGGTGAATTAACAGCCACATCTAAGCTTAACTCTTGGCTCTTCAAGTTATTAACTTTTTGACTCTGGGGGAAGCTATTTAACCCTTTTAAGTTTTCGTTTCCTTGTGTGGAAACTGAAATAATGATAACGATTAATTCCTAGGTTAATAAGAGTTCAGTGAGATACTGCATGGAAACTGCATAAAGTTGCTGGTGAAGATGAACATTTAAGAAACGTTCTGCCAGGTCTGGCGGCTGACATCTGCATTCCCAGCACTTTGGGGGGCCATGGTGGGAGGACTGCTTGAGCCGAGGAGTTTCAGACCAGCCTGGACAACATAGTAATGTCTTGTCTCTATCTCTACAAAAAATTTAAAAATTAGCCAGTTATGGTGGACATGCCTATACTCCCTGCTACTTGTGAGGATGAAATGTTAGGATCACTTGAGGCTGGGAGTTCAAGGCTACAGTGAGCCATGATCACACCACTGCACTCTAGCCTAGGTGACAGAGCAAGACCCTGCTTCCAAAGCAAACAAACAAAAAAGAAATGTTCACTGTTATCATTAATTTTGCCTGTTTTAAAATTCAAGTTTGTTTCTTTCAAATTATTTGTAATAAATTTTCCTGTGTATTATTCAAGGATATTAACCCTTCACCTATGACATATGTGGTACATGTTTTCCCAGTTTCTTTTTCTCATTTGCCTTTTAATTTTGTAGATGTTCTTTTTTCAGCATATAACGCATGTGCGTGTCTATATATGTGTGCGTGTGTGTGTGTGTGTGTGTGTCTGTGTGTTTAATAAAGTGCAAATTTTTCCCTTTTCCTGTGTGGTTTCTGTCTCTGCTGTCGTATTTAGAAAGTCCTTCCTGATATTTTCTGGTAGTCTTTTATGGTTTCACTTTTTTACATTGAAATCATTATTTCCCTTGGCATTCATTTTAGCATGAGCTCTCAAGAAAGACCTTTATTTCTACTCTTAATGTTTAGACAACAAATGTATGAAATGCATCTTTTCCCTGCTGATTTGAAATGCCTCTTTTATGATACACAAATTTCTTATGTATTCTTGACTCATTTTTAATATTGTCTTATGCTCCACTGATCTGTCTCTCTATCCCCACCGTTGCACCATACCATGGTATAAGCTCTTGGTATCTAGAGGCATGCATTTTTATACCCCCTGGCCCCTCCCCTAGCATTCCTGCTTGTTTTCAATTTTTTCTTGGTTATTCTCATCCATGTATTCTCCCAGACTGTACTGCAAATGCCACTCATTGGCTGCTTGACTTATTGACCCTTCCAGAAAAATTCCAACCTACAGCACCAGCTCAGTGGACAGTAAAGCATCTGACCTCATGTTTCCAGCCATTGCTGAATAGACCAAGGTCGGGTCAGTGATGTGGAATTTATGAAGGAAGAACTGGGCCAATTAGAATTTAGAATAAGGAATTGTGCAGAGCTGGGTGCTGTGGCTGAGCTAAAGGGTGAGGTGGGGTGTGATATAGAACCACGACTGCCAGGAGAAAGACAGACTGGGGGAGCTAGCGGTGGAATTCACATGTAATTTGAGCCTTCTTGTGTTTTTCCAGAAAAGATTTTTCCCCCATAAATTCTTCTTAGTTGGGGCCTAAGTATTTTTTCCTAGGTATTTTACCTTCTTTATTGCTATTTTAACTGGGATTTTTTCAATTTTATTTTAACTGGTTATTGCTAAAATACAGAAAAGTTATCGTCATTTATATCTTTATTTTATAACCAGACATTCTTTGCAAAGGGTACTTGATTATTTTCTTGAGTCTTCTTGGTAGACAACATTTGCCATCCATGCTAAGCGAGTCTTTTCTGCTTGGAGATTTATACCTGTAGTTCATTAGCCAGGCCAGCAGCTCTGAGCCCGGGTATGCCAGCCTCTGTAGCACACTCGAAAATGTCTTCCAGAAATGTACTTCCAGCTTTCACCATGACCACCCAGGCCGCTGGGTGAAACTCACAGCCATGGTGAGCCACGATTTTGATGGGGAAGGCGGTATTCTCAGAACATTGGTTAAAAGCTGGGAAGAAATGGTGACCTCGGGCCAGTTCTCTTGATGTTATCCCTAGTTAACCTTAACTGTGAACTAGAAATAACAACCCTAGGGGTAGTTAGGATAATAACCCTAGCGGTAGTTATCCATAGGGATAACAATATTTGTTTTGTGAGGTTGTTCTAGGGAGTGAATTACCTACAACCTTTAAAACAGCTACCTGACACGGAGCAGGCACTCAGTAAATACCAGCTATTATTATTAACTATTAATTATTAATTATCGCTGCTCAGGGCATCCCTGTGCCTACTGAGTTGTGACTTTTTCCAATAAATCTCATATATATTTCCACTTCTTGGACTTCAGTCTTGATTTCCTGTGCCAATTCCCTCTACGACAGCTGTAAGCCATTCATTTATTTAACCATGTAGTCACCAAATATTCGTTGAGCACCTTCCCTGTGTCAGTCTAGTTGGGGAAAATAATAAAGAAGCATAAACCAATGTACACTTCCAACAGCTGCAAAGGAGACACTCAGAGAATTTACAAGGAGAGAGTCAGCTGGGTAGAGTCAGGAGGGCTTCCCTGAGAAAATGAAGTTTAAGCTGAAATCTTAAGGAATTAGAGAGTATAACCAGGTGACAGTCACCTAGCTGGGGCTCTGCCCGGTGGGAAGGGAGTAACTGCTCTGCTGCATGAGGTTCAGAGTCAGTCTGGGTAGACCTGGCTGACACCACCCCACCTCCACCTGCTGGCTTCAGGCTCTGCCTCAACCCCAGTGACCTGTTCCCAGCTTGGACCCCTCAGCCAAAAGACCCTAGTCCCCCTGAGAGGGAGTTTAGCATGAGATCAGGGGTCAGACCCCAAAGCTGGAATGTGCAAATTCAACACCAGCTCCGGTAATTTCCAGTAGTGCAGCCTTGAGCAAGCTACTTGAGCTATCTAAGCCTTGATTTTCTCACCTGTAAAATGGGGAGAAGAGCTGTCACATGGAGAGAAATAACAGTGCTGGAACAGGCACTGCAAGGCCAGACTGTCTGGGATTGACTCTCAACTCAATGACCTCCCAGCTGTGTGATTTTGGGCAGGTTACCTAATCTCTCTGAGCTTCAGCGTACTCATCTTTAAAATGGAAATAAGGCCAGGCGCAGCAGTTCACACCTGTAATCTCAGCACTTTGTGAGGCCAAGGTGGGAGGATCACTTGAGGTCAGGAGTTCAAGACCAGCCTGGCCAACATGGTAAAACCTGTCTCTTCTAAAAATACAAAAATCAGCTGAGCGTGGTGTCGGGCACCTGTAATCCCAGTGACTTGGGAGGAGCCTGAGGCAGGAGAATTGCTTGAACCCAGGAGGAGGAAGTTGCAGTGAGCCGAGATCATGCCATTGCACTGCAGCCTGGGTGACAAGAGCATGACTCTGTTGTAAATTAGTAAGTAAATAAATAAACAAGTGGAAATAATAATAATCACACAAAATCCTCATAGAATTACGAGAATTTAATGGATTAATATTTGTAAAGGACTCAGCACAGTGCCTGGCACATTGTATATGTACTATGTAAGTGTTTGCTGAATGTAACATGCCTGTTTTCTAGAGTTGTGCAGATTAATGAAATCACGATGATGGCGCTTAACTTGGTGTAGTGACTGGCATGTAGTATCCATATGATAAATGTTAGCTTAGAATAAAAATGACATCTGCGATCTTGGGCAAGTCACTGCCATGGTCTGGTCTCAGTTCCTCCTTCTGAAAACAAAGGGGTTAGGCTGGGTATTCCCCAGGGGGTCTTTGAGTTCTAGTGGAGGGTGTTCACAGAGTGACCCCACCTCTTCCTGTGTAGGCCGGGTTGTGCATTCATTGCTCAGGGTGTGTAGTAGTTTCAGGGAACAATCACATGGCAACAGATCACATCCACATTATAAATAAATCCTCCGTCACCCACAAAACCACACCCATCTCCTCCCCTCCCCACCCCTCTCCCCTGATAGTGCTGTAAGCCAACCAAGGGAAGTGGTCTGAGCACCCCTTTTTGCTAAGTGGGGGGTCCCGCAAATGCAAGATCAGAACATAAGATTATTCAACTTGCAAAGCCGCTGCCAGCTTGGTTTCCAGGTACAGCCCTGGGTGCCCAGCTTCCTGACAGCACCCTCTGTCACAGAAGCTCTTAGCACACCCAAGTCTGCATTTCAGAAGAGCAGAAAGATCCTCTGTGTAGAAGGACATGGTGAGTTTGTGAATTACAGAGAAGCCTCCCATTCCTGCAAAGGACGCTGTTGGAGCAAATGCCCGCCAAGTGGCCATCTGCCCCAGGGGTTCTGCACACAGCAAGACCATGCAGGCTCTGATCCTCATGACCGCTAGAAACAACGACCCTGAACCAGCAGGTCCACATAGACAAGGGCCTTAACTGAAAAAGGTGAATTCTGTGCAGGCCAACTCTGATGTCTATGCTGTTTTTTTGTTTTGTTTTGTTTTGTTTTGTTTTGTTTTGCAATTCCACATCTCATCTTTCATCTTTTGCCAAGAACATCACTAGGACACCACTCTGCTGAACAAACAGGTATTGAAGAGCTATTATGTTCATGCACCATCCTAGGTGTGGAGCAATCAAACAGCAGATGCTGACCCCACCTTCAGGGATTTACAGATCCTAGCAGGGGGTAATAATTACTAGTGCAGTAACAGCTAACACATACAGCATTCACAATGAGCCAGGCACTGTTTTAAGTGCCTTACATATTATGAACTAATTTGATCCTCAACAACCATGTGAAACAGGTTTTTGACTATTCCCATTTTATAGGGGAGAAAACTGAGACACAGAGAAGTTAAATAACTTGCCCAAGGTCACACAGCTAGTGATTCATTTTTATCCAGAATCTGGGTTCTTGGTCACCATGTAAGTAAATATTAGGTTGGTGCAAAAGTAACTGGTTTTGCCATTATTTTGAATTACTTTTAACTAATTACTATTGCACCATTATTATTCTTATTATTCTTCTTCTTATTATTATTATTATCATTTTTTTTTGAGACGGAGTCTTGCTCTGTCGCCCAGGCTGGATGCAGCGGCGTGATCTCGGCTCACTGCAAGCTCCGCCTCCCGGGTTCACGCCATTCTCCCGCCTAAGCCTCCAGAGTAGCTGGGACTACAGGCGCCCACCACCACGTCCGGCTAATTTTTTATAATTTTTAGCAGAGACGGGGTTTCACCGTGTTAGCCAGGATGGTCTCGATCTCCTGACCTTGTGATCCGCCTGCCTCTGCCTCCCAAAGTGCTGGGATTACAGGCGTGAGCCGCCTCACCTGGCCTGCACTGTTATTTGCAATAGCAAAAACCGCAATTACTTTTGCACTAACCTAATATTTAGCTGTTCCCTAAGATATGTGATAGCAAGAAGAGGTATGTAGTGCTCTGAGTACAAAATATTGGAAATTGGCCTAGTCAGGGAGGTCAGGGAGGGCTTCCCTGAGGAAGTGATGCTTGAGCTGCAGCCTAGAGGACCTGCATGAGTTGACCAGGGCCCTTAACCCTGCATGCAACTGACAGGTTCTGAATCAATCAGAAATTTGGACTTAGTTGGTCTGGAATGGGTACAGACACTGTGTTCAGTTAAAAAGCCCTGCAGAAGATTCTACAATGCAACCAGGATTGAGACCCACTGAACTCATGGGGAAGAAGAGAGAGAAGAGTATCTCAGCCGAGGGAGAAGTATGAGCAGATGCCTGGTGGCAGGAGGAACAGAGGAGTGAATGAAGGCACTCAGAGTGGTCAAGCAAAGGCTGGAGGGACCCTGAGGCCAGAGCATGCAGGGCCTCATGAGTAGGACAACCATATCCTGCATCTCCCAATTGGGGACTCTTGTGCGGATGACAAGGGTACCAATATTGTGGTACGCTGATGCAACAGAACAAACCAATTTGGTTTATAGGCAAGCTTGGCAGAGGAGGATGTATGTCCACCCTGCTTCACAGCCACTTCAAAGAATATTTACTTCGTCCCAAGAACAATGGGAAGCAATTGACGTGTTTTCAGCAAAGAGGATGACATGATCACATTTGGTTTTTAGAAAGGTGTGGAAAGTGTAGGCCAGTGAGACAGACAGGAAGCAGGGAGACAGGACCAGAGGCTACTGGTCCGGAGAGGGTTAGTGGAGTTGAACAAGGGTCCTCTCAGTGAGGATGGGACAGGTAGGCAGCAGCATATCATGGTGGCTAAGAGCAGGCTCTAGAGCCAAATTCAAATCCAGACTCTGCTTCTTGTTAGTCACATGACCTGGCAAGTCAGTTCACTTCTCTGGGCCTCAGTTTCCTCCTCTATAAAATGGGTGTTTGAAAAGCATCTTTCTCATAGGGTGAGGATTAAATGAGTTAGTATACATCAATCACTTAGAACAGCATGTGGCATATGATAGGTGCTACATACATGTTAGCTACAATTATTTAGGAGACACTGTAGGATATGGCCATGGAGAGAAAATTAGGGTGAAGGAATGTTTGGGAACACAGAGGAAGAGGCCCCAAGAATTGATCACTGCTCAGTGGAATTTGGGAGATTCACAGTTAAGGGGTGAAAAGGATCAAAGATAGAAAGTTTCATAAGGAAAGGCTGAGAAGTAGCATTAATAAGTGAAGCCAGGACCTAAAGACCAACATTGAAGGCAAAAGCAGGTTCAAGCCTCTGGGTCAAGCAGACATTTCTATGACATGCTAGGCACTATTTTAACCTCTTTGTGTAGGCTAGCTTATTTAATACTCACCCTAAGAAGTAGTACATTATCATCTTCACCTTGTAAATGAAGAAACAGGAACAGAGAGGTCAAGCGACTTATCTAAAGTTCATAGCTAAGGTGGGACACAATGGTTCATGCCTGTAATCCCAGCACTTTGGGAGGCTAAGACCAGGAGTTCAAGACCCATCTGGGCAACATAGCAAGACCCCATCTCTACAGAAAAATTTAAAATTAGCCAAGTGTGGTGGTGTATGCCTGTGGTCCTAAACACTCAGGAGGCTGAGGTGGGAGGATCACTTGATCCCAGGAATTGGAGGCTGCAGTGAACTATGATTGCACCACTGAACTCTGGTCCCAGCAACAAAGTGAGATCCCATCTCAAACAAAACAAAATAAAACAAAACAACGAAAACAATGATACACAGCTGGTAGGTAGCAGAGCCAAGAATGGAGCCCAGGCAGGCTGGTTCCAAAGTCCACACTCTATTAACTTGCAAGACCACAAACCTGAGCCTATGCATTTCACTCTGCTCTCATCCACAAAGTACCCCAGAAAGTACCAGAAGGAATTGTTTAAAAATGGGACAAAATCTAGTTCAGCCCAGAAACCAGGGAAAGGTACCAAGCAAATGCCAGAAATGCTTTTCAATAGATAGAAACAGTGAGACTGGAATTGTGGGAACGACGGCCTGGCCCAGTTCTTCCTACCCTACCTCCAATTTAAAAAAACATGGCAGCTTATGCCTGTGTAGTCCCAGCACTTTGGGAGGCCAAGGTGGGAGGACTGCTTGAGCCCACGAGTTTGAGAGCAGCCTGGGCAACATGATGAAACCCCATCTCTACAAAAAAATTAAAAAATTAGCCAGCCGTAGCGGCACATGCCTGTAGCCCCAGCTACTTGGGAGGCTGAGCCAGGAGAATCACTTAAGCCTGGGAGGAAGGGGCTGCGGTGAGCCGTGATGGTACCACTGCACTCGTAGGTGACACAATGAGATCTTGTCTCAAAAAAAAAAAAAAGAAAATATCGAGTGGCAAGGTCTGACTGAGGGAGTAGGTAATTGACCAAATATAAGGGAAGGCGAGTCTAACAGGAGCCTATGAAGTCACTGGCAAGAGCAGGCACTTGAGCAATATTTAAAATGATGAATCCTCCTCCCCAAACCTGCAGGAGAAGCAAGTGGCTTCCAGGCCCACCTGCAGATCTCACTGGACACGAAGAGGGTGCTAAAGGACAGCAGGGGGCGCTGTAGCCCCTGACTCCTAACCAAGGATGTGTCCCAGCCAATTTAGACCTCAGACACCAAGAGAGAAAAAAAGATTTCTGCATTCTTTTAAAGCTCCCTGCCTTGGACTACTGCACACTCTCTACTCTCCAAAGAAGGCCGGTTTGACTAAATTTACATTTTCCCTTCTCCCCTCAGACGTGGGGTGGAGAAGACCTCCCACTGACAGGCCCCACCTACGAATGCGGAAGTTGTAAACTGGAGGTTCACAGAAGGAATGCAGTCCAAAAATGTGTTTAAAATACACCACAGTTGTAATTCTTCTCTAGTCAACAATTCATCTCTAGTCAACAATGATGCATTTTACGCTTAAAACTTTGTTAAGAGGGTAGATTTCCAAAATAAAATAAAAAAGATCACTGGCGGGGAAAAAAGCAGGCAAAGGATTGCTGGTCTGGTAGTAGTTATTTTGATGGATGGGGAGGGACATGTAGAGATTATCTGTCAAAATCTAAATTTAGGGGATTTCAGATTTCTCTGGAAAAAAATGGGAAAACTTAGACCTTGGTCTTCTAAAGAGCAGGAATTAGGAAACGGAGCTGAGTGCCGCTGCCCGTTTCAGATAGGGCGTTCAAGCGCCAGTGGAACATGCCTGTGGTCACACATGTCACTCACCCACCTGCCTGGCCCCTGCTGGCTCTGAAGCTGGACATCCTGATGAACAGGATGCTTTGTCTCCTTTCAATATCATGTGGCCACACACACACACACATATCAAAGAAACCAGACAGACACAAGTCTACTCTATAACTCTGTTTTTTGGTTTTTGTTTGAGATGGAGTCTGGCTCTGTCACCCAGGCTGGAGTGCAGTAGCATGATCTCGGCTCACTGCAACCTCTGCCTTCCAGGTTCAAGTGATTCTCCTGCCTCAGCCTCCTGAGTAGCTGGGATTACAGGTTTGCACCACCACGCCTGGCTAATTTTTGTACTTTTAGCAGGGACAGGGTTCTGCCATGTTGGTCAGGCTGGTCTCGAACTCCCAACCTCAAGTGATCCTGCCCACCTCAGCCTCCCGAAGTGCTGGGATTACACACGTGAGCCACTATGCCCGGCCTAATTTTGTTTTTTGAGTGCTCAAAAGCAGGCAAACTGTTTTCCATAGTATCTGCACCATTTTTTATTCCCGCCAACAGTATATAAGGGTTCCAATCGCTCCGTATCTTTGCTAACACTTGTCTTTTAAAAAAAATAATGAGCCAGGTGCAGTGGCTCACACTTGTAATCCTAGCACTCTGGGAGGCTGAGGCAGGAGAATCACTTGAACCCAGGAGACGGAGGTTGCAGTGAGCCAGGACCAAGCCATTACACTCCAGCCTGGGCAACAGAGCAAGACTCCATCTCAAAAAAAAAAAAAAAAAAAAGTCATCCTAACAAGTGTGAAATAATATCTCATTGTGGCTTTGATTTGCATTTGCCTGGTGATTGGTGATGTTTAGCTTTCTAAATTTTCATATGTCTGTTGGTCATTTGTATGTCTTCCAAGGACAACGGCCTATTCAAGTTCTTAGCCCGTGTGAAGGTTCCTCAAAAGACTAAAAACAGAACTACCATATGATTCAGCACTCTCACCTCTGGGTATTTATCCAAAAGAATTGAAATTAACATCTTGAAGAAATGTTAGCAGTTCCATGTTCACTGCAGCACTCTTCACAGCAGCTAACTGTGGAAGCAATCTAAGCGTCCACTGACGAACAAATGAATAAAGAAAATGTGTTTTATGCATATGATGGAATATTTTTCAGCCCCCAAAAAAGAAGGAAGTTCTGCAATATGAGACAACATAGATGAACCCTGAGGACATTATGGTAAATGAAAAACACTAGTCACAGGAAAACAAATACTAGATGATTCCACTTATGTAAAGTAACTAAAATAGTCAAATTGATAGAGAATCAGAGTGGAAGGGTGGTGGCTACAGTCTGCAAGAAGGGGGAAATAGGGAATTACTCACCAATGGGCATCAACTTTCCATCAAGCAAGATGAATAAGCCCCAGAGACCCGCTGTCTAGTATTGCATCTCTAGTCAACAATGATGCATTTTACACTTAAAACTCTGTTAAGAGGGTAGAGTTCATGTTACGTGTTCTTTCCAAAATAAAATAAAAAAGATCACCGACGGGGAAAAAAGCAGGCAAAGGATTGCTGGTCTGGTAGTAGTTATTTTGATGGATGGGGAGGGAACGTGTAGAGATTAGAAGGAGCACAAAAGGGCTTCTGGGGTTCTGCTTACAAAGAAAAGTTCACTGTGTGAGAATTCATCAAGCTGGACACTTCCCGTACAACAAACAGTTGTCAAAAACTGTGTGACTAGTCCAGACTAAAACCAGCACCTTTGATTCCAAATTCTAAACTCTAGAAGAGGCCATTTGATTGATCCTGTGTGGGAGAGATGTCCACATGCATCTGGACCAAATCAGGCCAAGGCTGTAGGGTCACAGACCTTTGGCAGTGCATATCTGGAAACGCAGTTCTCAGGGAAGAGAGTTGCCTGCTTTAGGAACCAGAGCTGCCTGTTTCAGGAACGTTTGTCCAGGTACACAGGGTTGAGGTTTACCAGGCAGTTTGAGGTACTAGGTAAGAGCATAGCCCTGCAGGCCAGATGGCCTAGGACTGAACCTCTCACTGGTGACCTTGAGCAAGCCATTTAGTCTTTGAATACCTCAGTTTCCTCAACTATGAAATGGAATGATAACAATGATAATCTGTCTCATAAGGTATAATGAAGAATGAAGAGTTACTATATGTAAAGTGTTTAGGACAGAATTATATCTATAAATGCTGGCTCTTAGATTTTTTTTTTTTTGAAGAATACTAAGACATCCTAGAATCCTAGACCACTAGAGGTGGGGGAGCCCTCATGAGGGCATGAACCTCATGAGCACAAAAGAGCAGAGAAAGAAAGAAGACCAGGAAACATGATGTCTCTTGAGTCCAGAACCAGGGCCTTTTGCATTCCTTTCTGGCTGCCTCTCTCCAAAGTCATCTGCCTTTTGATTTCTCCACTTGCCCCCAGGCCTGCAGGCTCCAGAAATCAAGGTCTTCTGGGAAATTGTGAGGCTGGTCCTGCCTCCCAACCAGGAGAAGCTACAACAATATATAGATGGGATGTATCAGCTTCATTCAAGTCCCAGCAGCTCACCTCTTTGTGCACGGTTGGTTTCTGTTCTCTGGCCTTCCAGCTTCATGGATTTGCTTCTTCCTCTACAGCATGCAGCTCTGTGTCTTCATGACAGTGAGGGACAAAGGGATGTTTGGAAGCAATTCATTCTGACCTTTACAGGCGAGTTCTGCATTGCAGAAGCAGTCAGCCCGTGGCGAATGAGAGCAGAAGAATCATGCAGAATTCACTTGACAATCAAGAGAACTGCATCTTATCACATTTTGTCAGCCCCTCTCTCCAAGCAGCCCATGGAAGATGCCTTTCCATTTTGCAGAAAGCAAGACAAATGCATGCAATGCCAAAAATAAGGCTGGACTTTTGAAACGCACAATCCAAGACTTGAAAGGATCATTGGTGGCAATAATATTAACTAGCATGTTCTACGTGCCAGTCATGGCATAAAGCTCTTATCGTCTAGGGTAACTCATTTAATCCTCACGTGGACCCTATGAGGTGGGTGCCATTTTATCCTCTTTTTATAGATTAGGAAACTGAAGCACAGAGGTTAGACTACTAGCCCAAGATTATTAGCTAGTTAGTGGCCAACCTGGAATTCAAACTCAGTCATTCTGGTTTCAGAGCCTTTATACATATTGCCTTACATTGGCTTCTAAACCCAGCTATCCATCAGAAGTACCCAGGTCCTGATCTGTATCTCTTCAGGTGAAGCCTGTCATCCAACCTCTCTGAAATCTGCCACATAGCATTTAGAAATTGTAGCAAACACGCTGTTTCAATTGGCGCAACATCTATGCTTTCTTTTTTCCCGTATCAGTGCCTCAATTCTCCTTTGAAAAGCCATCCTACCCCCACAGAGTTTAGTCTTTGAAAGAATATTTTAAAAGCCCAACCCAAGAGTTTGTTAGGCAACTTGAGCTCAACCAAATAATCTCTCTCCTTCTGGCATTTGAATTTAGGCCGAAAGTAACACAAGAACCAAAATCAGATAGAGCCGGTCTGGTTGTTCGAGTTTGCTTTCAATGCTCTGAAGGACGCCACATCTTTTGCAATGAATTCCTTTCCAACTTGAGTTAACCAAAGATGGTTTCTGTTCCATGCAACAAAACAACAAAAGCTAGTTTCTGCCAACATGGTAGAAACCCACACCTACCACAGCTATCTCCTCTACAGCGTGTTTGGCAATTGAGCTTACTGTCCTCAGATGCGGACCTAATATCATTATGTAGCAACCAGTTGGTCAATATGGGCTGTTCTTCCTTAGCCTGCAGCGAAGGACCTCAGTCCTAATTCTCCTTTGGAACTACACCACAATAAATCTATACAAGAGATCTTTGGATATTTGATGACAGTGTAACCTCTAAGCTAGAGAGGGCAATCCTTGAGTATCTCCAGACTCCTTCTAAGGCATCCTCTTGGCACTTGGTATCGCCCGCGAGAACTTCCGTGTGGATGCAGAAGCTGTGGACTGCAGTGTTACGTGAACAGGATGTGATTTCAGCAGGATGGTGCACTTTCAGATGTAGGGAAATAATAGGTAAGTGAGAGAGGGAAGAAGGGAGGAAGGGAGGAAGGGAGGTGGAGACTGTACCGTTTAGACTAAATTTCCCCTGACATTACTTATCCTTGAGAGGTGCAAATGGGTCTTTTCGTCCAGGTGATGGTGATGCCAAGAGGGATGTTCAACCCTCATTGTTGCTTCACTCCCGGGAAGGAGCATTATTTTTGAAAGTGCCTTGTGGGCGCCCCCACTCGGGGTTACATGAGACAGAAGAAACCAGGCATTGAGAAAAGTGCAGTTGACTGTTATGTTGCTTTACTGAGCCAAGGAGACCGGATGACACCAAGAGGAGGAAGCAAGCCTTTGCCCTGAAGATCAAGATGATCTTCCTGCCACTCACACTGAGTCAGGAAATGGACAGGGCCTTGTTGGCAGAGCCAGGACTCCCCTTCTCTGGGGCCAACAGTGAATTGAAGTAAAGACTTATCAGAGTCCAGAATCTTATTAGAAGCACTTAAAGATGCTCAGTCCAGAAACTAAGCTGGCTCCCAGCTGATGGAGGACCTCAAGAGTAGCCACATTTGGAAGGAACTGTAAGTGACTCCCGATTATGCCAGAACCACCACTCAAGTTTGGTCCTCACTGAACTAAGTGGGAAACCTGAGTCTGCACTAGAGGTGAAGTGGCCCCAGAAACAAACAAAACTGGAGAAACCAGCTACAGAACATCCCAAAGTTGACCTTCAGAGCTCGGCAGGTAACAAGTCTGGAATAAGACAGTGAACAGAATTAAGTATTCACGAAAATTTATTTAGGGAATGTGACCTTTGGCTTTATATGTGTATATATTTTTATATTTTTAAATCTATCATACCTCACCTAATGTTTCGTTGCCTGCTTTTTTTTTTTTTTTATTTAATAATATATTATGACTGCATTCCCAGGCCAATAGCATTTTAATCACTGTGACTTTTCATTAAAGTATAATTTACATACAGTAATGTACAGAGTTTAAGCATACAGTTTGATGAGTTTTGAAAAATGTGTACACCTGTATAGGCACCATCCCAGTCAAGACACAGAACATTCCCCTTGTCCCCAGACACTGTGACACTGAATCACTGCCTAGCATTCCATCATATGAGTGTAATATATTTTACTTACATAAACCCTAATTGATAGTGACTTGGGTCACTTTCAAATTTTTGACGTTATAAACACTGATGCAATGAATCTCACTCTAGATAAAACTATGCACATATTCTTAAATGGTTTCTTACCAAAACTTCCTAGAATTGTCATTCTTAGGTCAAAATGATTAGATCTAGTAGTTCTTAGATCAAAAACGTGTTTAAAGCTCTGGATATGTATGGAAAATTTGCTCTTTAGAAAACATACTAATTTGCCACTCACCAGTAATGTATTAGAGTTCATGTTTTCTCCTTCCTCCTGTTTTATGTTTTTGTTTAGTTTTGTTTTTTTTGAGACAGAATCTCACTCTGTCACCCAGAATGGAGTGCAGCAGTGCAATCACAGCTCATTGCAGCCTCTGCCTCCCAGGCTTAAGTGATCCGCCCACATCAGCCTCCTGAGCAGCTGGGACTACAGGTTCACGCCACCATGCCTGGCTAATTTTTTTTTTTTTTTAGACTGGGTTTTGCCATGTTGCCCAGGCTGGTCTCAAACTCCTGAGCTCAAGTGATCTGCCCAACCTGGCCTTCAAAAGTGCTGGGACACTTGCCCCGTTTATGTTTTTTGTTTTGAGTCCTATTTCTTTTGATACTACTATTAAGACCATGCTTCATTTTTATATGTGTATTTTCACAATATACCTTTGTTCCTTTTATTTTAAAAACCTGTGCTTTAAGCTTCTTTTATCCACTGCCAAGAGTTGTACATTGCTCTTCCAATCTCATAGTCTTTGCCCTTCAGTAGAGAATTTCCATCTGTTTACGTTGGTTGGGTAACATTCTACTGTCACTTCTGCCATCTAAATTTATGCTTTCCAGATTTCACATGTTCCTTATTGGCATATTTTTATCTTTATTGCTACATTTGGTTATATTGATCATAATTTTCTTTGTTGTTTTATCTCTAGATTGTTTCCTATACATTATTTGAATCAATAATGTCCATGACAACAATAAAATAGCATTCAATATTTTCTCTGGGATATACTCGTCTAGACTCATGCACGAGACTGGCTTATAGTTTACTTTTTATGCCAACTTTACTACGTAACACCGATTATTGTGGTTAAGCTAGCTTATAACAATTAGTTATTAATTTCATCAGCTCATCAACGTTTCTCCTTCACTCTTCTTATAACATACACTGCTCCTGCGTGAAAGGGATGCCATGGGATCCAGGTCTGAGGTTGTAAGAGTTTGTTCTCCCAATGATAGAGAACTAATCTCATTGGAACCTTTTCTGAGATCGATTATGAATGCAGGGAAGATGGCTGGGTGCAGTGGCTCATGCCTGTAATCCTAGCACTTTGAGAGGCCGAGACAGGCAGATCACTTGAGGTCAGGAGTTTGAGACCAGCTTGGCCAATATGCTGAAACCTCATCTCTACTGAAAATACAAAAATTAGCTGAGTGTGGTGCAGCACGCCTGTAGTCCCAGCTACTTGGGAGGCTGAGGCAGGAGAATCACTTGAACCCAGGAGGCGGAGGTTGCAGTGAGCTGAGATCACACCACTGGCACTCCAGCCTGGGCAACAGAACGTGACTCTGTCTCAAAAAAAAAAAAAAAATGAATGCAGGAAGAAGGTTAATTCCTCCACTAGGATTGCCATCTTTCCATGGGGTCAACTGTAATGATGTTTGCAGACATGTTCCATCTACAGCAGGAGCAAATGAGGCAAGACAAAGCAGATGCATCAGTCAGGGGCCCCGCAGGAAACAGATGGCAAGCTCAAGTGAAGAGTGTTTAAGGAAGGTTCAAAGAAAGGATTGTTTCTAAAGGTGTGGGCAAGGTATTGGGAAAATATAAGGGATTGGAGGCTGGTAAGAGCCAGGGGACAAAGGAAGGGAGTAGCTCCTGGAACCCAGAAGGAGAGAATTATATAGAGAAGATTATCTGTAGAGGAGCAGCGAGCTATAGTCAAAAGGTAGAGTGAAGATGACTCCATAATAAATACTGACTGACTCAGGGAGAGGCTCACTCTTTCCCCTCCCCCAGTCTCCTATTAGCCCCTCCCCTTGAGTCCAACCAGAGGTCAGGTCAGAGGGTAAGGGAGCCCCAGTCGAAGCAGTCATTATGGCTCAGTCTCTCAGAGAACGCAGAGTGGATTGGAAGGGCAAACGAGGCAGCTGGCACAGCAGATAAGGGTCAGTGTGTAGACAGCACAATGACCACCAGTGTCTCCCATCCCTGCATGCTCCTTGGCCATGTGACTTTGCTATTCTTCCCATCCAGAGATGATGTTTGTTTCTCCACCCCCAAATCTGGTCTTGTCCATAACCACCACAAACAAAGGCTTAAAAAACACCTGTGCTGGCTGGGCGCAGTGGCTCACGCCTGTACTCCTAGCACTTTGGGAGGCTGAGGCAGGCAGAACACTTGAGGTCAGGAGTTCAAAACCAGCCTGCCCAACATGGTGAAACCTCATCTCTACAAAAAATACAAAAATTAGCCGGGCGTGGTGGCAGGCACCTATAATCCCAGCTACTTGGGAGACTGAGGCAGGAGAATCGCTTGTATCTGGGAGGGCTGCAGTGAGCCGAGATCACACCACTGCACTCCAGCCGGGGTAACAGAACGAGACTCCATTTCACACACACATACACACACGCACACATACACACACATACACACACACCCCTGTGCTTTGGGATTTCCCTCTCTTGCCATGCTTGGAACCCTGAAACTAAGCTAGCCTGCTGGAGGAAAAGAAGATGCATGGAGGAAAAATGAAACGCCAGGATCAACAGCCTGCCAGCCCTCAGTCAATGTTAGCAAGGCTGTCCTAGGTAATCCAGCACCAGTACAACCACTAGCTGACCAAGACCCAGGACAGAGCCCAGCCGGGATCACCCGAATAAACCCAGGTCAGAAGAATCACCCAAGTAACCCACACAATCATGAGAAACCACAAATAACTGATGTTTCAAGCCACTCAATTTTGGAGTGATTTGTTACACAGCAAAATAACTAACCAATATAGCAGAAAATGGAAAGCATCTTGCCAGTACTGGAGCTTCAGTTCCAACCTTTGAGGTCCTTGGTCCTGAAGCTCTTATTCTACTTCCAACGTCCTTCTCAGGAGTCAATGGGCCCTTTTTTCCTACCGCTAATTTGAGCTGGATTTCTGTCACTTTCATTTAAAAAAAAAAAAAAACTGTAAAGCTTTATTTCTTCTTTGTAATCAGATACAATTTTAAATGAACAGAAATTCTTCATCGCTCTAAAGTTTAAAATTTTTACCCATGAAACCCATCTGTCTGGGGTCTTAGGAGAAGAAAAGGTCCTTGAATAATGTTTTCATTTCTTTCTTGGTTATTTGCCTATTCTGGTTTGTAATATTTTTTTGAGCCAAACTGACAATTTTACGAGAAAATCATCCATTTCAACCAGAGTTTCACACATGTTCTTATTTACATACACTTTAATGTATATATACATTTAATACTTTCATTTCCATTTTATCAAATCTTCAAGATTTAACAAGTTTATATTTTTCATCTATCTTTTCACAAAGTGAGACTTGAGCAAAAGGATAAGGTCAACATTAGTGTCCACCATCTTTAATGGACCTGATTTAGTGATGGAATTAGGAGAGCACAGGACCTAACAGTGGGTTTTACTCAGTACCTTGACTATAAATGATAAGAAATTATTTCTAAAGCCATAAAATGTTAAAAAAAAGTATCTTTAGACAAACCAGACAAAGAGTCCTTTTGTACCGCCTGCCCAGAGCCCCTGGTCAATAAAGTTAGCTATTATTATTAGCTATTATTTCTTGGTAAGTCAGAGGGTCACCTGTATCCCTTATAGAGCAGGAGAGACCCCTCCAGACATTAATAATGATTTTAAAACCATGTATTGAGTGCCTTCTTTGTGCCAGACACTATTCTAGGTGTGGTTCAAGCAGTCTCCTATTGAACAGTTACAAAAAAAAAAAAAAAAAAAAAAAAAAACCCTTTATTTAGGTATTATTTTCTCTATTTTAAAGATACAAACTAAGAGTCACAGAACTTAAAGTTATTTTCTCAGAGACCATTTGGAATTTGACACCAATGTTTTCAGGCTTCAAAGTGTGAGTTCTTAGCATTGCATCACAGAATTTGAGGTTTGTGTGAAGTAATGGAAATGGAAACCATAATCACCTCATAAGGGCATGCTCTGGGTGGAAGAATGTAGAGAATTATCAGTATATTCTTGATTATGGACCTAGGTGGAGCAGTGGAAATGGCCTTAGTTACTTGTACCAAGGGCTTTCTATGCACTTTACCAAGCGCTTTCATGTAAGGGCTTTGAAATTCATTTGTCTTTTGTTTGTGAACTCTTTCTCATTTTAAATATTTTTAAAATTATCACTATAAACTTATGTGGTTGGTACTAATATCCTATTTTATATATAAGGAAACTAGGGCATAGAGAAGTCGAACGACATGCACAAGTTTTCCCAATGAGTGTCTGGGCAGAGTCAGGACTCAAATTCAGGTATGTCTGATTTCAGAGTCCATACACTTAACCACCACTGACATGATACAATATACTGCCACATTAACCAGTTGTAGCTAGAGGTGGTTAAGTCCACCGGCGATTGAGGCAGGGAATAAATTAGGTGCATTCTTTTGATGAGGCCATCTATGACTCTGAATCGCACTATAACATGCAGATTTTTATAAAGTCCAGTGTGATGGTCTCCAGGGGTTCTGTTCTGCTGTGGCCTCTTGGGTTAACAGGATCTCCAATAGATTAACCACAGATTCTTCCTCTCCAATGAGGCACTGGAATCTATTTTTCTACCACTTGAAACTGGACTTGGCCAGGAGACTAGCTTTGTTTAGTGGGACATTAACAAACGTGATACAAAGGCTTAAAAAGCACTGGGGGATGCTCTCTTGCTCTTCATGGAGCCTGGAAACAACCATGTGAACAAGCCAGAGCTAGCCAATTGGAAGGAGGATGAGGCCACATGGATGAGAGCCAAAGCACACAGGCCGACAACCTGCTTGTTGCCAGTCATGTGAAAACGGCCATCGTAGATAATCCACCCACCAGCCAACCAACCAGCTATCCCCAGATATGGACAAGAACCCCTTAAACTGTGCCCAGGGCAAGTACCTCACTTGACTCACTGTAGTCCCAACCCTCAGAGACAACTCCTCTGTTCCTTGTTCTAAGATGTCACAGGAGGCTGTGTATGTGGTCAGTATTCCAAGTGCTGAGTAACCTATAATGTCCCTAAGTAATGCTTATGACAGTACCAGAGACCTGGTCTCTCTAAGAGGTATGAGAGACAGATGAATTGAGGATTTCCTACCTGGTGAGACCAAGAACCAGGAGGATGACTGTGGATGACCAGGAGTATCATCCGTGAACTCTGCCACACTTTGTGGTCCTCCAATGGTGAGTGCCCAGAAATGTTGTCCATTCTCATCAGTATTGAATGGTTGGCTCAGTAGCTAGGTTCACGGTACAGTGCCTGGTTCATAAAATTGCCTCAATATGATATGATGTGAACATATCTGTAGGATAATGCCAACAACACAAAACTCTACTAATATCCATAATATTCCCTGGTTCAGACTCGGCTTGGAAGAGCAGAGGGTAGAGGAGGCATCCAAGCACATCCATTATCGTGGAAGGAGCCTTGTCCAAGGTCACCGCCTGTGTGTTTCTGCTTCATGAACTTGCTGCACACCAGTTCCTCCAAGGTCATGCAGAAGGAGAGGGCACCCCTCCATACCTGCATGAGTATCAGGGGCAGCTAAAGGAGAGTCTGGCCAGGTGGGCAAGCAGGTGTGGCTAGGTCTTTAATCATGCCTCCAACCATGAGCAGGAAAAGGTCAATGAACTGAGTCAAGCCAATTCAGGTGTCTGAACCAATTCATCATCCTTGGTGCCAACCAACCGTTTTGGAACCGTATCCAGAGATAGAGTCATTTCAGGTAGGCTGCCAAATCCTATGCATGCTGGCTGCAGGGAGTACTTCCTGCTCTCCTCACGCTCAAGGCAATGAATGGCTGCACTCCTTCATTCATACAGAGAGGGGTCTCATGCCACTTACAGAGTCTACACACTTCTAGGAAGGACTGCCAGGTGGCAGACAGAGAACCTGCTCATTCCTCACCCTTTCCTGGTCTGTCTGACAAGACACCTGTCCTTGCTGGCTGCCCAGCATGTGTGCATTGTTATTCATTATCATTGTCGTCATCATCATCATCATCATCACATATATAGCCCTTGCCATGCACCAGACACTGTCCTAAGTGCTTTTACAGATATCTATGTATTTGATACTCAAAATAATGCTATCAAGTAGAAACTATTATTTTACTCAGTTTTTAGCTGAGGAATCTAAGGCATAAATGGATTTAAGTAATTTGTCCAAGGTCACACAGATCTGAGCCTAGAATTATGGCTCCATAATCTGTGATTTTAACCAGGACACAAGTTTCTCTAGCCTTCCTCAGAGAAACTACCTCTTCCTCACTCTCAGTCCATGGAATGGGCACACAGGCCCTCATCTACAGGTGTAGACATAGTGTATTAGTCAGCGTTCTCCAGAGAAAAAGAACCAATAACGTGAATTGGTGTACATAATTATGGAAGCCAAGAAGTCCTACAGTCTTCCATCTGCAAGCCAGAGAACCAAGAAAGCCAGGGGTATAATTTAGTCCAATGTTCTAAATCTGAGCCCAAAGACCTCAAAACCAGAGGTGCCAATGGAGTATGTCCTGGCCCAGGTACGAAGGACTGAGAACCTGGAGCACCAACACCCAACGGCGGGAAAAAATTAATGTTCCAGCTCAAAAAGAGAGAGTGACTTTACCCCTCTTCTGGCTTTTTGTTCTATTTGGGTCCTCAACAGATTAGATGATGCCTGACTATGTCAATGAAGGCAATTTTTCTACTCAGTCTACTGATTCAAATGATAATTTCTCCTGAAAATACCCTCACAGACATGCCCAGAAATCATGTATTACAAGCTATCTGGGTACCCCTTAGCCCAGTCAAGGTTAACTGCATGTGCAAAATTAACCATCACAAGTCCACCTTTCTCAACTTGGCATCCATAAATACCTCCTTAAATAAAGAACCTCCAAATAAAGAATAACAAGGACATAATTCCACCTGATGTGATACAATTAGACTTTGTACAACTGAAAATGCAATAATCCCTTCCCCAGAAAAGGAGATGAAGTCCTTGAGTAATGATTCCTCTTGTCCTGGTATCCTATAACTTAAATACTAAGATATAAAATTAACATTACTTAAATACTGATATAAAGTCAATACATCTTACGTTACATGATAAAGAACTAAAAGAGCAAAGAAAACAAAGACATTTGCTCACCATATGTATATATACACACAAACATATCCATAACAAAATAATGAGGAAGTACTCATGCCAATCACAGTCCTTGTTTCTGTAACTGGTTACATGGTCATAGCTGGTATTTGTAACTACTTTCTTCTGCTACCTATTCTGTATTCCCTTTACCTTCAGTGGGCACCTCAGCTGGTGGTGGTTCCTCACCTGGCAGGATGACCCAAACCATCATTCTTAAAGGGTCTGGGCCATTCATAGTTTTGCCTGTATTGAGTTGTTGTAGTTTTTCATTTATCTTAATGATAGGTCATGGTAATACTAAGAGATGCCTTTAGGGATCTCCTGTATTCAGACACATTTTTCCTTTTCTCCATTGTAGAGTAGTGTCCAATTTCCCCTTAGTAGTCCAAATCAATCACCCCCGCCAACTTCATAACTTCTTTCTTGGCCTGTTAACTCAGAGGCATGAGAACCCCAAAGTGGCTGGGTGGTAGTCTTAACTATCAATAGAATCATTGTTCTGTCTCTTGCTGGAAGTATTCCTCCCTCTGAAACTAAGACCTCCATGCTGGGAGAGATAAAGTCATGGGAAAAGAAAGCAAAAGTTTTGCTGGTGGTAAAATTACTAGGGGTAATGAATGGTACCACTCTCATTCTACTTCCTTGATTCCCAGATCCATAAATTTCTGGCTATCAGAGAAAAAGCACCAAATACTAGATGCTGATGCAGAGCATATACAGCCTTCTGGAGAATCTTGCCCAGTCCTGCAAGGTGTTGCTACCTAGCTGGCAACATAACTGAGTCTTCAAAAGGCCATTCCACCATTCTATCAAGCCAGCTGCTTCAGAATGATGGGGAACATGGTAAGACCAGTGAATTCCATGAGTGTGAGTTCATTGCCCACTTCTTTGGCTTTGAAGTGATTTCTTTCATCAGACACAATGTGGTGTGGAATTTCATAACAGTGAATAAAGCGTGCTTTAGGTCCTTGAATGGCAGTTTCAGTAGAAGCACTGTATGCAGGGAAGCAAATCTGTACCCAGCATGTTTATTTCCATAAGGATAAAATACTGCCTCTTCCATAATGGAAGCGGTCCAATGTAATCAACCTGCCGCCAGGTAGCTGGCTGATGACCCCTAGGCATGGTGCCATATCAGGAACTCAGTGTTGGTCTCTGCTGCTGGCAGATTGAGCACTCAGTGGTGGCCGTAGCCAGGTCAGCCTTGGTGAGTGGAAGTCTATGCTGCTGAGCCCATGCATAACCTCCATCCCTGCCACCATGGCCACTTTGTTCATGAGCCCATTGGGTGATAACAGGGTGTCTGAGGAAAGAGGCTCCCTGGTATCCAAATAACGGGTCATTCTATCCAGTCAATTATTAAAATCCTCCACTGCTGAGGTCACCCTTTGGTAAGCATTCACCTGGGACACAAATATTTTCATGTTTATTGCCCACTCAGAGATGTTTATCCACACACCTCATCTCCACACTTTTTTGTCACCAATTTTTTCAATCATATTCCATCCAAGTCCCTGCCCATCCAGTAAAATAATTGGCTACAGCCCATGAATCAGGATATAGTCACATGTATGGCCACTTCTCCTCCCAAGCAAAGGGCACAACCAGGTGCACCGCCCGAAATTCTGCCCACTGGGAAGATTTCCCTTCACTATTGTCCCTCAGGGATGTCCTGAAGGGACTACAGTGCTGTAGCTGTCCACTTCTGGGTGCTGTCTGCACACCATGCAGAAACATCTGTAAAATGGGCCCTAGTCTTCTCTTCCTCTGTCAACTGATCACAGGGAACTAACTCCTCATGAGCCCAAAGGTGCAAGTTGGGAGAGAGAAGACAGGGTAGCAAGAGTCGGGAGTATGGGCATCCGAGCCATTTCTTCATGTATCGTACTTGTGCCTTTAGAGCCTGCTCAGGCTTGATCACATACATACCACTTCCATTTGATGATGAAGTGCTGCTGTGCATGCCCAACTTTATGGCTCAGTGGTTTAGATAAGACCTAGTTCATGATGAGCAATTCAGGTCATATGGCAATTTAGTGGCCCATGGTCAAATGGTCAGTTTCCACGAAGGCCCAGTAGCAGGCCAAGAGCTGTCTCTTAATAGGAAACTAGTTATCTGCGGATTATGGCAGGACCATATTTCAAAATCTTAAATGTCTGTGCTGCAATTCACCTATAGAGGCTTGCCAAAGGCCCCACACAGCATCCCTCTCTGCCACTGATCAACCACCACTGGATTTGCTGGGTCATATGGCTCAAGTGGCAAAGTAGCTTGCACAGCAGTCTGGACCTGTTGCAGAGCCTTCTACTGTTCTGGGCCCTACTGAAAATCAGAAGCTCTTGGGGCCCCTTTGTAAATAGGCCAGCATAACACACTCAAATGAGGAATGTATCGCCTCCAAAATCCAAGTAGGCCCAGAAGGCCATCTGTCTCTTTCTTGGATGTAGAAGGGCCCAGATGCGACAACTTATCCTTCATGTTAGAAGGGGTATCTCAACACGCCACACACCACTGACCCCTAGAAATTTCACTAAGGAAGAAGGTCCCTAAATTTTAGTTGATTTCCCATCCTCTAACACACAAATGTCTTACCAATGTCTAGAGTAGTTGCTACTTCTCATTCACTAGGACAAATCAGCATAATGTCATCAATGTAAAGGACCATTGTCATAGCTTGTGGAAGGAAAAAAATGATCAAGATCCCTGCAAACTAAATTATAACATAGGACTGAAGAGTTGATATACCCCTGAAGTAGAACTGTGAAAGTGTATTGCTAGCCTTACCAGCTGAAATAAAACTGCTCTGGTGGGTCTTATGGACAGAGATGGAGAAAAGGGCATTTGATAAATCAACAGCTACATACTAGCTACCAGAGGATGTATTAATTTGCTCAACCAATGAAACCACATTTGATACAGCAGCTACGCTTGGAGTGATCACTTGGTAAAGCTTATGATTATCCACTGTCATTCTTCCAGATTCATCTGTCTTCTGCAGAAGCCAAATAAGAGAGCTGAATGAGGGATACGGTGGGAATCACTACCTCTGCATCTTTCAAGTCACTGATGATGGCACTGATCTCTGCTATCCCTCTAAGGATGTAGTATTGCTCTTGGTTGGCTGTTTTCCTAGGTTGGGGCAGTTCTAATGACTTCCTCTTGGCTTCACCCATCATAGTAGGCCTCACTCTACAGGTCAGAGAACCAGTGTGGGGATTATGCCAACTGCTAAGTATGTCTGTTCTAATTATCCATTCTGGAACTGGGGAAATAACTGCAGGATGGGTTTGGGGATCCACTGGATCCACTGTAAGACAGACCTGAGCTAAAATTCTATTGATCACCTGACCACCATAAGCCCCTGTTCTGACCGGAGGGCCACAGTGACATTTTAGGTCTCCTACAATCAGTGTCAGTTCAGAGCTAGTGTTCAGTAGTCCCCAAAAGGTCTGATCATTTCCTTTTCTCTAGTGCACAGTTACCCTGATAAAAAGCAGTAGGTTCCTTTGGGGAAGGCTGGGAGAAAGATTAACAGGATAAACTTGTAGTAGTATAATCACTTTCTCAAGGAAAGTTTGCCTCCCCTTCATTCAAAGGGTTCTGGGTCTATAAACTGGCTCAAGTCTGGGAATGGATTGAGGGGCTATGATTCTCTATTTTTAGGATTCAAGTTAGACTTCTGTTCACTTCACCTAGAATGTTTCTGCTTATACAGATCAAGTAAGAATTTAGTAGGCTTCCCACCTACTTCACTTCCAGGAACACCATGATTAAGCAGTGCCATAGGTCTGCATGAGTCAGGCTATTCTGATTGTTGTTTTAACTCTGCGGTCCATTAAGGTAACCGCACCCACCTTGCCTTTAACAGTTGAGTGCCACCAAATGGCCCCTGATACTCCAGGACCCAATTATTCCCACTGCATTTAAGTTTTCCAATTAAGTGGCTGTGGTTCCCACTGTAAGTTTTGGTCTATAGAGAAGAGGGATCACAGAGCTCTTAAAGGATGCTGGGGCTCCTCTCACAAATTTATTTCTCAAAGTATTGAGAAAGACATACCTTTCTTAAAGGTATGTCTGACCTTCCCAGCATGGGTGAGCAGGTATTAAATGACAAATCCACTCTAGCATTCTAATCTCCCTAAGCCTTTGAATCCTTTCCTCTACATTAAACCAGGGGAGGTCAGGCATCTCCAACTCACTCTGGATAGGCCATCTTTTAATCCATGTTTCAGCCAACCAGCTAAACTGTTAGAGCCCTTCCTAACTCCTTAAGCTGGAACATTACATTCAGAATCTCTGCTTAGTGAACTTTTATCAGTAAATTCAGTCTGATCCAAATTTATGTTACTTCCACCTTAATATCCTACCCCCTTAATATCCATTCCTATGCATAGTCCCTATGGTTCTACTTGTATAAATTAGAAAACTCAAATAGTTCTTTTGGGGTATAGCATACCTCCCCATGGGTCACACTGTGCATCTCACCTGTAGAAGCCTGCTAGGACTTGAAGGGGTGGTGGGATTGGGTGTTGAGAAGAATCAGCATTGTCTGGCATGGGAACTGCCTCAGAGAAACCCATTACTATTTCCTAGGGCAATGCAGGTGAGTTCCCTTAGACAAGGTGGAAAGGCCAATGCCACCCTGAGTGGGGATGGCACTTTTGCTGGAGGTAAGGAGGCCAATTCCACTGGTAAAAAGGACTCGTCAGAATTTAGAGGCTCAATGTCCCCAGCTTCATCAGGGTCTTCATCAGAGTCTTCCCACCTCACAGGATCCCATTCTTTTCTGATCTATGTCCTTGCCCTTGCTTTTACAGCAGACACCCTGTGTGGTGGGGAGTTCAATTTTCATTGTAACTCAGCCAATTGCAGGATGAAGTTGTGCATTTAATTTTCAGAAATTTCAGCCCTGCAACTACAGGCTAGAAGGCTTTCCTTCAAGGCACACCTACAAGCTCTTAGGTCGTTTATGAAACACTTTGAGCTGGGAATTCAAATCCCTGAGTTCATCTTTTTCTTTCTTCACTTTGTCCAGAGACATTAGAAGCAAGTCATTATATGCCTTAGTTTTCCAAAAGTGTTTGGGTATCATATATGGAATCACTTGGTTCCTTGCTTCTTATAAATGGTTGATTAGGAGTACCCAATGCAGATAATTTGTGTATCTCTATAAACAGATCATGCTGTGGACGATCTTTGCTCTCTTTACTACTAGAAATAGGGTAATTAGCATTCTTAAATCTAATCAGACTCGGCAGCCAATTGCCAAATCCCCAAAACCAATTCAGAAAACCCATCCTTAAAATTTTGTTCCTCTATACACTCTTAGCGCCAAAATTTTTCTGTCCTAGTCCCTTCTGGCTGCTGTAACAAAATACCAAAATCTCAGTGGTTTTTAAATGATAAATTTATTCCTCACAGTTCTGGAGGCTGCAAACTACAAGATCAAAGCACTGGAAGATTCAGTCTCTGGTGAGAGCTCACTTTCTCGTAGACAACTGTCTTCTTGTTGCAACCTCACATGGTAGAAGAGGTGAGGGGTATCTCTGGGGTCTTTTTTTATAGGGGCACTATCTCATTTATGAGGACTCTTCCCCCATGAACTGACCACCTCCCAAGGGGCCCACCTTCTAACACCACACCTTGGGTGTTAGGATTTCAGGATATAAGTTTCGAGAAACAAAACATTCACACCACAGCAGCATATACCCAGGCCTGGCCAATCAGCATAACCCATTCTCTGGCAATATATGATTCATGGTCTAATGAGACTTTAGCTCTTGTTACTGCACTGCAGCACTGATAAGACACAAGATTAAAGGTGTTGCAGCCACCATGCTCGCATAGGAGACAAACATTCCTGAAAACAAAATCAAAACAGACAAAGGCTAAGCCAAGAAAGGGAGAAACAAGTTCTGGATGACATTATTTAGAACTTTGATTCACTGTGCCTCAAGCCAGGTCAACCCTTAAGCCTTTTCAATTTCAAGGACCAAAAATTTTCCTTTTCATGTAAGTCAGTTTGAGCTGAGTTTCTGTCTTAGGCAACAGAAACATTCAGCAGATACATAGAATATTGGAAACACCATCTTCTTGGCTGCAAGTTGAGTATCAAGCTTCAGTCTGCATGAACACTCAGAGCTGCATACTGGAGTCAGGCAGTCTCCCCAGACTTGCCTGCCTGTTTTGCTAGGGAGGAGAGAAGAAATGCACTACAAGGGCTAGGGCATAGGATCTGACAGAACGTGACAGTCTCAAACTTTGTCTTTGCAAACAGATTTTCAAGGACTTTAGTTGTTCCATGTTTCTTGGAGTTCTTAACCTCAATTACCACATTTTCCAAGCAAAGAATATCCAACATATGCTCCAGCATCTTTGTGTTGCTATGGCAACAGATATCCCCCCCCACTCCACACATACACACACACACACACACACACACACACACACACACCTCCCATCCCAGTTTGCAGCAAATTGGCAGATGACCATTTGCAGAAGACCAGCAGGAGCTAAAGAAATTCAATGACAGAAGATAGTGACTACTCACTTTGGGCAAGCTGTCAGCTGTCAAGTCTAAGTGGGTAACAGGACCAATGATGGAGACAAAGCCAATGCGAGAAATTTCAGGAAGAGGAATCAAAGCAGGAACAAAGTAAGAGAACTAGAGGTGATGGCTGCATTGGGGTATGCTGAATGTAGTTCATTATTGGGCAATGAAAGACTGTGAATGGTAGAAAGCCTTCTCAGCTAGGACAGTTTCAGGTGCATGTAAAAGAATGCCCCCAGGGTCAGGCATGGTGACTCATGCCTGTAATTCTAGCACTTTGGGAGGCCAAGGTAGGAGGAGGGCATCAGCCCAGGAATTCGAGACCAGCCTGGGCAACATAGGGAAAACCTATCTTTACAAAGAAATAAAAAATTCGCCAGGTGTGGTGGCATCCAGTTGTAGATCCAGCTACTTGGGAGGCTGAAGTGGAAGGTTGCTTGAGCCAGGGAGGTTAAGCTGCAGTAAGAGAGACATGATCGTGCCACCACACTCTGGCCTGGGCAACACAGCAAGACTCTATCTCAAAAGAGAAAAAAACAAAAATAAAAAAGAAGGCCTCAAACAATAAGACTTTGCCAAAAAAAAAAAAAAAAAAAAAAAAAAAAAAAAAAAAAAGCTTCTTATCCCATCTATCCAGCTTGGGGATAAAAGGACTGTGAGTGGTCTCAGCAGCTCATCAGCATCATCACGGACCCATGCTTCTTTTAAATCTTCCACTCTGTCATGCTCAGGATGTCGGCAATATGTCCCTCATTGACCCAAAAGGGCTGCCACAACTCCAAGCATATAACCTTGCACAAAAATGCCCAAGAGGACAAGGGAAGGGATGTTTCTCTCTTATCAGAAAGGAAAAATCTTTCTTAGACTCTTTCCCAGGTCTTCCCCTCAGTTTCCATTAGCAGAATTGGGTCACATTCTCATTCAGCAGCTACAGGAGAGCCGGGGAAAGGAAGTATCAAGCATTTTCAGCTTCCAGCACGAGAGGTAGCCTCTGCCAGAAGGATGAAGTCTGTGAATGGCTGCTGGGTAGGCCAATCAACAATGTATCCTAAACTTAAAACACATTTGTACCAAAACTTTTGCCATATCCTTTTATCACCCTTACTGTCATTCACTTAATATTGTCCTCAAATCAATTTATCTTTTGTTTAACCTAAATACCTTTACTTAGGTAGGAAATTCTATATCCTTATCATAAGCGCAAAACCATTACTAGATACGTTTTTCCCAATCCACAGTAAAATACATTTATAATGATTAAAATACGAATTTTTTGCACATTTTACCTATGAGCATCTCTTGTCCCACTAGCAGTAGTCATATTTTGAGATTCACGGTAGCAGGATAAATTCATTTCCTCCTCATTCTTGGTCCCTGATATTAAGAACACCTTAACAAACAGGGTGCAGTGGTTCAAGCCTGGAATCACAACACTTTGGGAGGCCAAGGCGGGAGGACTGCTTGAGCCCAGGAATTCGAGACCAGCCTGGGCAACATGGAGAGACTTTGTCTCTTAAAAAATAATAATAGGCCGGGCGCGGTGGCTCAAGCCTGTAATCCCAGCACTTTGGGAGGCCGAGACGGGCGGATCATGAGGTCAGGAGATCGAGACCATCCTGGCTAATACGGTGAAACCCCGTCTCTACTAAAAAAAATCCAAAAAGAAACTAGCCGGGCGCGGTGGCGGGCGCCTGTAGTCCCAGCTACTCCGGAGGCTGAGGCAGGAGAATGGCGGGAACCCGGGAGGCGGAGCTTGCAGTGAGCTGAGATCCGGCCACTGCACTCCAGCCTGGGCGACAGAGCGAGACTCCGTCTCAAAATAATAATAATAATAATAATAATAATAATAATAGGCTGGGCACGGTGACTCACACCTGTAATCCCAGCACTTTGGGAAGCCGAGGCAGACAGATCACGAGGTCAGGAGATTGAGACCATCCTAGCTAACACGGTGAAACCCTGTCTCTACAAAAATACAAAAAAAAATTAGCCAGGCATGGTGGCAGGTGCCTGTAGTCCCAGCTACTCGGGAGGCTGAGGCAGGAGAATGGCATGAACTCAGGAGGCAGAACTTGCAGTGAGCTGAGATCGCACCACTGCACTCCAGCCTGGGAGACAGAGAGAGACTCCATCTCAAAATAATAATAATAATAATAATAATAATAATAATAATAATAATAAAGAACACCCTAACAAAGTGCTATAATGTGCACTGTAAGGTACCACCAAAATTACCTTTTTGCAGCCACACTACCAAGTAGGCCCCTGCCTATCACCCTCCGTGCTCCACCTTTCAAAGTAAAGACATTAGCAAACTCATAGTAGACCAACTAACTGGTTTCCTATCCAGCCACACCCTCTCTCAAAATGTTTTGTTTCGTTTTGTTTTCCACTAAAAGGAAAACTGTCTCAAAAGCTATAGGGACCACCACATGCCTTAGAGTGAGATCTTCTGCACTTACTCGTCTAAGAATGCTCACTCACATTTAACCACAAGGCAGTATTGACTGTGGACAGAGAAAAGTGATCGATGCTCATTACTTACATCAGAGGCTGGACCCTTGTCAGCGCCAGGGCAGGAGAATGTGACAAATTCATGGCACCGCTTGTGCACCACAAAGCAGCAAACTGCAAAAGAGAAAATCAGGGTGGGAGGAAGGGAAGAAGGAAAGCGGAGAGGAGGAAGAGAGAGAAAGGAAGGAAGAGATCATTAAACTTGAACATCACCAACAAGTAAAGCCTTTATGCCAAAATAAACAATAATGTCAGCTTCTTCAGCTTGTCCTTTGCTGGAAGTCAAACTCTTGGGTACATAGATGTTTCATCTTGCATAGGAGTTAAACTTCTAAAGTTAGCTAGGGTTAGAAAGATTCCATATGCTCAAAATTACACTCCCTTGAAGATCCCTTAAAGTGCCTGGTCTTCTATTGATTTTGGAACAGAATGTTGTTTCTTGGATCAGGTGCCAGATGAAGTAGTTGGCTTGTGTTTAGGTGCATAATGCATAAGAAATATGTATCTCTAAATCATAGAATCACACTTAAGAGAGGTGTTCATACGATGAGGGTCATGCGGAAACAGAGGGAACAGGATGGTGGACTCACGCCCCATCTCACCAAAAGCAATGTCAATCTAATAGAAGAGTGGGAAAATAGGCAGCAACGTTTACATTGTCGCTTCAGTAGTTTGCAAGCAAATACATACATACATGTATTTGAATTGGTGTGAATTTAATGCATCTAGGCTATGGCTCCCCTATTTGGAGGTTATATCACTCTGGCGGAGGTACAATGAAAGAATGTATCCAAAATAAAACTGTTTTTTTTTTTGTTGTTGTTCAAATCATCTTTTGCAGTCTTGGTGTTCAAATCTTCTTTTACAACCTCAAGACTGTGGGTTTCTGGAGGACGAGTGCCATGCTTCAGGGACCAGCTCAGAGCCTTTCTAAAGTGCATACTTAGTAAATGAAAACAGAACAGGAAACCTCAAGGCCATCCATAGTGACACAATGAGTCTGGGTGACAATCATCTATGGTTGCTAAGGTCACAAAAAGATACCACTTGCCTACAGAGAAAAGCTCACTTCACTACCTATGAAGCACACTTGTCAAACAATCAAACATGACTGGTTCAAGTCTCTTGATGCAACTACAGATTTACAGAAAATACAAGTCATAGAGGAACATATTAAATGACACCACAGGGATGCGATCAGCAACCACCACCCCCTACAAATACCCAGAATGTAGAAAAAAAGGCAACCAATATGGTGTCTTCAACAAATAAACTATAAGAGGGGACTGCAAGTGGGGAGAAAATAAGAGGAGAAACATATATTTCAAGAAACGTATCAACTAATTTTTTCATTTTATAAGTTCTGGGATACACGTGCAGAACGTTCAGGTTTGTTACATAGGTATACATGTGCCATGGTGGTTTGCTGCACCTATCAACCCGTATCAACTAAATTTAACATGTGGACCTTGTTTGGATTCTAATTGGAAAAAAACCAATAGTTTTAAAAAATGATAAGGCGATCAGGGAAATGGATATACTTACTTTCTGATGACATTAGGGAATTATTGTTACCGACATTAGGGAATTAAAAATATTTAGTGTGATAATGGTCTTTTTTTGGTTACAGAATCCTTATCTTTGAGGATACATTAAAATCTTTATGAATAAAATAATTTAAAATAATTCAGTATGCTAAGGTGGGGATAGAAAGGGGAGGATTACAGATGAAAAAGAAATCAATCATGATGGGTCATTATTGAACTGGGTGATGCACACATGAGGATGCATTATACTAATCTGTTACTTTTATATATGTTTAATTTTTTCTGTAATATGTAAAGTTTTCAACAGAGGAAGAGATAGAGCAGTAGAGAAAACCCAAGTCATAAGAAATGGGAGTTGCAGGAGGGTTACAAGATTAAAATGTGCTGAGTCTTATATTCCTCAAAATATTATAGATATTGAGAAATTGCATATAGGGCATTATAAGTTTAAATATATGTGTTAACAATTAAGGATTAAAAATAAGAATAGGAACTGGGTGTGGTGGCTCACATCTGTAATCCCAGCACTTTGGGACGTCAAGGCAGGAGAATCACTTGAGCCCAGGAGTTTGAGACCAACCTGCGCAACATAGTGAGACCCCACCCCTACAAAAAGTCAAAGATTAGCCAGACATGGTGGTGCACGCCTGTAGTCCAGCTACTCCGGAGGCTGAGGTGGGGACTTGAGCCCAGGAAGTTGGGGCTGCAGTGAGCCATGACTGCACCACTGCACTCCAGCCTGGGTGGCATAATGAGACCCTGTTTCAAAAGTAAGTACATAAATAAAAATATAAAAACTACTATGTATTCCTTTTAAACCACTAAAAGGGAAAACTGGACAAAGGAAGATAGTCCCAGTACACCTCAAACAGCCTTCTTCATGCTCCAAGGTCATATAAATATTTCTCTTTGGAGTTTTTTTGTACTTTTATATGGCATCATTTCCACTTTAAACTCTGTGATCCATGCGTAATTTCTTGGAATCTGATGTGAAATGGGAATCCAATTTGCCACTTTTTCCCAAAGAGGTAACCAATTGTCCCAGCAGCCTTTATTGAATAATTCATCCCTTCCCCACTGATTTCAAATGCCAACTTTATTATATGTTTAATAATTATATACACTGGGGTCTGTCTTTGCGCCTTGTATTCTGTGCCACTGATCTGTCTTCTAGTATAGCAATATGGGCTTTAATTATAGTAGCTCTGTAATATGTTATATCTTGGCAGGGCAAGTCCTCCCTCATTATCCTTATTTTCAACATTTTCTTGGCTATCACTGCATATTTATTCTTCCAAGTAAACTTTAGAATCAGTTTATCAAGATTTTAAAAATACCAATGGAATTTTTATTGGGATTGTATTCAGTCAACCCCCAGCCTCCAAAAAATGATTGGGACTTTGATTGAAATTGTGTTAAATTTAGAAATTAAATTCAAGATAATTGACGCCTTGACAACAATGAGTCTTTCCATCAGGAAATGATTGTCCCCTTGTTGAACTCCTATTTTTTCCATACAAGTCCTACACATTTTCCCTTTAGTATTGTCTAAGGGAATCTTTTGTATGCTATTGTAAATTTGACACGTTTTCATTTTGTTTCCCAACTGGTCATTGTTTAAAAATAGGAAAGCAAATAGCTGTGCGCGGTGGCTCACGCCTGTAATCCCAGCACTTTCGGAGGATGAGGCAGACAGATCACTTGAGGCCAGGAGTTCGAGACCAGCCTGGCCAACATGGTGAAACCCTGTCTCTACTTAAAATACAAAACTTAGCTGGGCATGGTGGTAGGTTCCCATAGCAGTCCCAGCTACTCGGAAGGCTGAGGCAGGAGAGTGCTTGAACCTGGGAGGTGGAGGTTGAAGTGAGCCAAGATCATGCCACTGCACTTGAGCCTGGGCAACAGAGTGAGACTCCATCTCAAAACACAAAACAAACAAACAAATAAAAACAATAGGAAAGCAATAGATTTTTAGCATATTTCTTTTAAAGCATTTTTTTAAAAACTCAAATAGCTTTTGTGGGGTTTTAGTTGCTTCCTTTGAGTTTTCCAGATAGAAAACCATATTACCCCAAATAATACTTTTATTATTCTCTCTTTCCCCTTTGTCATATTTCCATGTTTAACTTTCCCTTTTATTCAACATGGAAAGTAAAGGGATGACAGCATAGTCTCGCCCCATCCCTGAGCTTTCCCCAGCTTCACCTCCTTCTCCCTCTCTACACTTCAACCACACAGGAAAGTTTTCCACCTCTACTCAAACTAACTTTTGGAATGTATATTTTCCTTGGAAATTATCCACAGTGTTCTTCTCAACGTGTTTAAATTGTAGCATCTTATCTCTTATGATATTACACCTTTTCTCTTTCTTTCTTCATATTGTATCGTTAGGTAGTCTCTCATTTTTTTTCCAGAAGTTTGTGTTCTTTCTTGTCTATTTTTATCATTCTATGACATTAAAGAAGCAGATTATGATTATATTTATCAACTCTATCTGGTTTTATTCTTCTTTATTAATTGGTACTTTAACTTTTTTGTTCTATGTGCCTGTGATTGTATTGCTTACTTGTATTTGTATTACTTATTGGTTGCGAATGTGAATTCTGGAGTCTGATGGCCAGGTGTACATCCCGTGTCTATCATTTGCAAACTCTAAGACTAGGTATACCACCTCATCTTCCTGTACTTTGGTTTCCTCTCTGGAATATGACAGCGAAAACAGGACCCACATCACAGTGGTGTTGTCTGAACTAAATGAGTTATTCCATGCTCAGAACCATGCCAACCATATCACGACTATTCTACAAATGTCAGTTAATATTATCCACTGTTCTTTTTAAAGCTTCTTGAATTGACTCCTCAATTAATTTATTCCCATTCCTCTTCATTAAACATTTAAAGATGTTATAGCTGAAAACTTTTCTTTCAAGTACAGTTTTGGCTGTATCCTATGTTTCATATTTAGTCCCATCATCGTATCAAGTTTCTAAGAGGTCTATTAGTATAGTTGTAATTTATTCTTTAACCCAGAACTATTTAGGAAAGTACTTTCCCCCATTTTCAAGTAGCTGCTTTATTCTACAACCTTTCTTCCAAACATCCAAAATATCAGTTATTCTCTTTAAAAAATACAAAAATTAGCTAGGTGTGGTGGCGGGCCCCTGTAATTCCAGCTACCTAGGAGACCGAGGCAGGAGAATCACTGGAACCTGGGAGGCAGAGGCTGCAATGAGCCGAGATCACGCCACTGCACTCCAGCCTGGGTGACAGAGCAAGACTGTCTCAAAAAAAAAAAAAAATCAGTTATTATCTTATTCATCTTTATCCCCTTTGGAGACAGAAGGGGTAAAGATAGCTCATCTCTTGTCTTCTAGTGTCTACCACAATTCCTGGTACAAAACTGATATTCAGTAAATAAATGTTTGGTGAATGAATGAACCAAAAAATGAATATTATCAGTCATAGAAAAAGGAGAAAACATAACCAACTTAATGGTAGACGTAGCTCCTGGCTGATCCCCCAACATTCCAGCAGCATGAATATTTGTCAATCCAACCATTGACAAGGTCACTTTAGGCAGCCTTCCAATTACCCACAGAAATGAATAGTCCATCCCCAGTGAGGCAGAATCAATAAGCCAAGTGAACCCCAGCATGATCTGCAGAGAAGCTGAGAACAGACTTTGAAAAACCTGATGAGTTTCTGGTGCAGGTAATTCCTTTACACAGTGTGTTTCTGAAAAGTTGTGCAAATCTAATTTCCCATTAACTAAAACACTTAGAAGAAAATAGTAGGGCTGCCTATTTAAAGAAATCAAATCCTTTTGTGGCACAAATAAACACCCCCTCATTTCTATTTGGCAAATTCAGAGTAAGACCAGTTTTTGTTTTTTGTTATTTTTTAAAGAAGAGGCAACATTTACTGAGCTGCTGAAAAAATGTACTAGACCCTACTTTCAAACAGGTACCCAGTTAAGAGCCCAGAATCTCCAGATGCTTCATAGTTTATTCAGTAACTCCTTGCTCTACAAAGTTGAAAGCCTGCAGCCCTCTGACCCCAGTCTACAGCAAGGTTTTACTAGAACTACACAATGGGGTCTGAAACTCAAATGCTTAGGGGCCAGGTGAGCAATGAAAATGTCTGAAAGCCAGACAGGGGACTGCACGCTTGACCTGTTTAAAAGGGGAAATTGCTACTCAGCTCCAGCAGAGAATGAAAAAGATGTCTCAGGCTCTATCCACTTCCCACCCTCCCTTATTACAGGCAAGATCAGAAAGGCCACTTGCAGCCAAATGCAGTGGCTCACACCTATAATCCTAACACTTTGGGAGGTCAAGGCAGGAGGATTGCTTGAGCCCAGGAGTTGAAGACCATACTGGGCAACACGGCAAGACTCCATCTCCAAAAACTTTTAAAAATTAACCGGGTGTGGTGGTGTGCACCTGTGGTTCCAGCTACTTGGGAAGCTGAGTGGGGGGGATTGCTTGAACCTGGGAGGCTGGGAAGTCAAAGCTGCAGTGAGCTGTGTTGGTACCACTGCACTCCAGCCTGGGCAACAGAGGGAGACCCTGACTCAAAAAATAAAAAATAAAATAAAGAAAAGGAAAGAAAAGAAAACAAGAAAGGCCACCTGCCAGCTGTATAGGCAGAATAATGTTCCTACTCCTGACCCCCAACCCCCTTCCACCACCACCAGATATCCATGTCCTAATCCTGGGACATGTGAATGTATTACTTACACAACAAAATTGACTTTGCAGATGTGATTAAATTAAGCATCTTGAGAAAAGGGGTTATACTAGAATATCTGGATGAGCCCAGTGTGATCACTGGGGTCCTTACAGGAGGGAGGGAAAAGAGTCGGAGTCAGAGGATAAGACATGATGATGGAAGCAGAGGTTGGAGTCATGCCATTTCTGGAAGGGAACGCAAGCCAAGGAATGTGGGTGGCCTCTAGAAAAGGTAAGAAACAGATTGTCCCCTAGAGCCTCCAGAAGGAATGCAGCCCTGCTGACACCTCGATTTCAGCCCCGGAAGACCTGCTGTTCAGAATGTCAACATCTAGAAGTATAAGATCATAAATGTGTGCCATTTTAGACCAGGAAATTTGTGGTAATTTGTTACAGCAGCAATAAGAAACACTAGATCAGCAAGAATAAGAAATGCCTGGTTAATCCCAGATGGAAGGAGTAGACTGTAGCCAAAAGCTTGGGTGACAGGGGCCCTCTTGGAGGTTTCTGCTCCAGGAAAAGCACTGAGATCTCAACTCTGCTTCACACTGCATTTCACCCCTAACTCCCAAATTTTAGTGGTTTACTCCAACCACTAAAATTTACTCATTGCATTTCAAAGAGGACTAAATTAAATCATCAAAAGATATATATATTCTTTTCTGTTTGGAGTTGATTCCCCTCTTGTACACAATTCTTCCTGGGGTCTATAGTGGAAAACTGACATTCTTAGGAAGCAACCTTTGCCCTTAAATCCGTGTCAATCTGGGATAGAAATTATAGCACTAGCTGCAGATATCTGTGGTGGGAAAAGAAATGAGAAGCCCATCACCTACAAGAATTACAGGCTAAGTTTCTGGAAACAGGTGGACCTTGGTTTGAATGCTCATTTTACCAACTATAAGCTGAAGGAGATTAGCTCAGTGTCTCCACTTCTCTGAGCCTTATTTTATAACAGTACCTACTTTTTTTTTTTTTTTTTTTTTTTTTTTTTTTTGAGACGGAGTCTCGCTCTGTCACCCAGGCTGGAGTGCTGTGGCCAGATCTCAGCTCACTGCAAGCTCTGCCTCCCGGGTTCACGCCATTCTCCTGTCTCAGCCTCCCGGGTAGCTGGGACTACAGCCGCCACCACCTCGCCCGGCTAGTTTTTTGTATTTTTTAGTAGAGACGGGGTTTCACGGTGTTAGCCAGGATGGTCTCGATCTCCTGACCTCGTGATCCGCCCGTCTCGGCCTCCCAAAGTGCTGGGATTACAGGCTTGAGCCACCGCGCCCGGCCAACAGTACCTACTTAAATAAGGTTGTGCAGCTCAAATAAGACAACACATGCAAACTGCTTGGTGGAAAAGGGCGTTGGAGTTGGAGCCAATGGCATGCAGATTTTGCTCTACAGCTGCTGGGAGAACTCCTCTTTCCTCCTAGGTCAAAGCTGACCCACAGGCTTATCCACATTAAACTCTGCCAAGTGCCCAAGATGAAGTGGGGTTCCCCCAGGCAATTTCCTGAATTGTTTCCATGATCGAAGACAGAAAGTTCCGGTCACCATGTCTGCCCAATGGCTGGTCTCACTAGCACTAAGAGGAGTGACTCACAGGGTTATGTAGGTCATGCTATTGAGTTTGCAAAGGGCTTTCATACCCGTGCTTAACCTGAGCCTCATCACAGTCCTGTGAGGAAGGTGCTATGATTCTCAACATATCTTTTATAGAGACAAAGTCTTGCTCTGTTGCCCAGGCTGGAGCGCAATGGTGCAATCACAGCTCACTGCAGCCGCAAACTCCTGGGCTCAAGTGATCCTCTGGCCTCAGCCTCCTGAGTAGAGGGGACTACAGGCATGCATCACCATGCCTGGCTAATTTTTTAAGTTTTTTTCTAGAGACAGGATCTCACTATGTTGCCCAGGCTAGTTTCAAACTCCTGACCTCAAGCAATCCTCCTGTCTTGGGTCCTCATTATATCAACAGGGACACCGATGCTCGGAGAGAAGTAATTTGCCCAAGGTTGTTCAGCTAGTCCGTTTTAACACTTGTATTTGAAACCAGTTTGTCTTCCTCTAGAGCCCACACCCTCAACTCACACAGTGCAGTTACATGTGTGTTTGTCATTCATCTCACTGTTCCAGGAGAAAGCCTCCCCCGCTTTCCTCACCCCCGCCATTCAGTCAGTTGCTAAATCCCACTGATTCTTCCTTCGCAACACCTTTCATGCCATATCTTCCTGTACATGCCCCCCTGACTCCCACAGCCTGTGATTCCCCCACAGGCATGGAATTTTACAATAAAGCTTTAACTGGTGTCCACAGAGATTGCAGTCGCCTTGGTATCTCATCCCTACGAACCTAAGTTTCCATAACCACAAAGGATCTAAGTCCACCAATGGCACATGAGTGCTACAAAATCTAAATGAGATGTCACGTGTGGATGCACAGCACCAGGGGACGGCACAAGGTATATTCTCAATGAAGGTTCATTTATTTCCTTCCAGGATGGGGGGATTTGTGGTACAAGCTCTGCAGCTGAGCTGCCTGGATTCTACAGCGTGTGCCACTGTTGATTAGCTGTGTGACCCTGAATATGCCCATTGTCTTTGCTGTGTCTCATTTTCTAGTCTATAAAATAGGGACAATGATAGTACTTTCCTCATAGAGTTGTTATGAGGAATAAGTGAGTTATCTCAGCACAGTGTGTGGACACAGGAAGTGCCTAATAGATGCTAAGAAGTGTCAATACTATCCCTACCTACTTCCGCCCGCCCCATGTGGCCTGTACACTCCTGGAAAAATCACCTTCTGAAGATTCAGCTTCGATATTATTTCCCTGCTCCAACATATCCACTGGCTATTGCCTAAATCTGCAGTGCCCAGTGTGGTAGCCACCAGCCACATGGAGTTACGTAAAAGTAAATTAATTAAATAAAACCTAAGATGCCACTAAAAATCTTCATTAATGCCAGCTCCTTCTCAAGTACTTGATGCCACACGCATCTGGAGACAACATCATTGGATAGCACAGATAAAAGAAATTTCCAGCACCATAGAAAGTCTTATTGGACAGCAGTAGCCTAAAGGTTAGAGTTCCAAATGCTTAGCCTGGCATCCACCCACAGTATACTCATTGTCTAACTTGTTTCTCATCTCTTGTCACTCCACTGCCCCACACTCCGGCCAGGAGGGATAACTGTCCATTTCCATGACGTATTTTACACATTCCCTATTGTGCACATTTTTTCCACAAACAAATCAATACCCACAGCCCATCCCATGCATCCACAAATGAAACTTAAAGCAGAGGAGCTTGGTTTTCCAGCCAGCAGAAGGAGGGCCAGATTGGGACAGAAATGGCACATTCCATAGGACAACTCAGCTCAGTATCCCTGCGGGACAGACGACATTCACTCATCCTACCTACCTTAACACAGCGGTGACAAACGCAAATGCCTGTAGAGGCTAGGCCTGTGACTGAGTAATGCAAGGCTGGTGTGACACAGAAGGGAAGGGATATGGGGGGACTGGGCTGAACTGAAGGGCATATGCCCTTCCAAGGGACACTCAGCTCTAGCCAACAAAGGCCCTGGGTTCACTGGTCCAGAGTCGTGAAATAGGATTTTTTTTAAAAAGCTCTGTACAGGCCATCCAAACACATCTAAGTGCTGCCAGTTTACAAGCTCTCTTAGCTGGTCATTCGGCCTCAAATATTTCCAGCTTGGTTGTATGAATTTCTGTGTTAAAATATCCCCAATCTTAGAATGGAGATAAGACCACCAATTTCGGCCAGGCACGGTGGCACAAGCCTGTAATCCCAGCACTTTGGGAGGTCGAGACGGGTGGATCACGAGGTCAGGAGATCGACACCATCCTGGTTAACACGGTGAAATGCCGTCTTGACTAAAAAATACAAAAAAACTAGCCGGGCGAGGTGGCGGGCACCTGCAGTCCCAGCTACTCGGGAGGCTGAGGCAGGAGAATGGCGTAAACCCCCGGAGGCGGAGCTTGCAGTGAGCTGAGATTTTACCACTGCACTCCAGCCTGGGTGACAGAGCAAGACTCTGTCTCAAAAAAAAAAAAAAAAAGGACCACCAATTTCACATACGGTTGTGAAGGTGAAATCAGATTCACGTGCCTACCACGTGCCTGGTTTATACCTAATTCTTACTAAAAATATGAATGAATGAATGAATGAATGAATGGGCTCTTCTGGTCTCTCCCACACTCAGAAATCACTCATTGCAGCTGAGTAGAAGAGGGCAAGCAGAGACCATGGGCAGGGAGATGGTTTGTGAATCTGTGGGCAGCCGGCCCCAACACAGACAAGCTGTAAGAGATCAGGGGTCATCTTACAGCCCTGCCTGGTCAGCTTTAAGTACACAGTGAGCATTTATGCTTCTGGCTTCAAAATTCCAACATTACAAATGAGTATACAGTTGAGAATCACCGCTGTACTTCCTCATCAGAGAGAACTGTTCTTTCCAGTCTCCTGTGTATCCTTCTAGAGACATTCTCTGTATGTGCGACCACATGTGTGAGGCTATCTGTAGGTATGGACTGAGATATTCCCTATCTCATTTTTCTTTTTTCATCTAGGTCCCTGCTGTTTTGCCCATATACAATTCTACAGCACTGGTTCTCAGTCCTGGCTCCCCAGGAGTCACCCAGGGAGCTTTTAAAATGAAAAGTGCTCAGGTCCCACTCCCAGAGATTCTGATTTAATGGGGCTGTGGGGAGAGGGAGGTAGGCAGGCATCAGTACATTTAAAAAGCTCCTGGGTGATTCAAATGTGCTTGGGAGAGCTGAACACTGCTACTCTGAATGCACCTCCACCACCTGCTTTTCCCCACACTAACACATGTGGGAGGGTCTGTTCCATCTCCATATGTAGAGAATGACCCCATTCTGTTTGCACAACTGCATCTGCTCCACCGTATAGGGGCTTTCCTTTAATTTGCCCAGTCTTATGGGAAACTCTTAAAGTTCTGATTATGATTATTTCTTCCTGGAAGAGGAGAGGAAGAAATAGCAAACTTCATTTGCTTATTCACAGGCCAGCACTAAAGAGGAAAAACAAAGGAAAGAGCAATAACCTTGCAGTGGTCAGCAACTGCGGGAAAAGACTGTTTTCCTTTCTAATGTTACCACATTTGTTTAACTAAGCAGTTGAGCCCACAAGAGGAAAAGCACAGGCCTGAGAAGTAAATAAATCCACCAGAAGAAAGCTGTCCCCTACCCTTCCTTCTGCAGTAACAACCCTGGGAGAGCCAGATCCTGAGCAGAACACCTGCTGGGGACATCCTGCCTGTTTGGGTGGCACGTGGAGACTGTCCTTGACCCCATGACTTTCCGCTTTTGATCAGGCCCCCAAAGATGCAGACAGCAGGACACAATGCCACGGTCTAAGGGGATGACACATCAACATCTCTTCACTCGCCAGCCATATCCGGCCCTAGATTGCTCAGACCAGCAGCAGGCCTAACCCCAAAATCAAATGTGGTGGCATGTCTTGTTTCTGCCTGACAGCATCCATCCTCCATGCTTCTCCTGTGAGGGATCGCTCTTCACTGGCTCACTGTGTGGGCCGCTAAGGCTGCCCTCATCCTCTGGCTCTAAGGGTGGACATGGGACCTGGGCCACAGTGGAGATTCAGGCATGGACATGTGACTCAGGACACCCAAAGAGAATCAACTTCAGGACTTTTGCTGGAATTATTAGGAAAGAGGGTTTATTTTCCAGCAGAGTTGTTAAACTGGTAGGGAATAAATTTGCATCTGCCATCCTTTTTATGGGGGGGGCGGTCCCTGCTGTTTTGCCCATATAAAATTCTACAGCACTGGTTCTCAGTCCTGGCTCCCCAGGAGTCACCCAGGGAGCTTTTAAAATGAAAAGTGCTCATTCACTCATCCTACCTACCTTAACACAGCGGTGACAAACGCAAATGCCTTTTTTGAAACCGAATCTCACTCTGTCACCCAAGGTGGAGTGCAATGGTGCGATTGTGGCTCACTGCAACCTTGAACACCTGGATTCATACAACTCCCACCTTAACATCCCTAGTAGCTACTACAGGGGCACACCACTACACCTAAATTTTTTCTTTTGTAGAGATGGGGTCTCGCTAGGTTGACCCGGCTGGTTTCGAACTCCTGGCCTCAAGTGGTCCTCCTGCCTCAGCCTCCCAAAGTGCTACATCTGCCATCTTTATCATCACTAAGGAAAAGCTTTTTTGAGAATGAAGCCAACACAGAGAAAAGCAGAGCCAAGAGATGCCCCATGACCATACTGGAGCACCTAAATCCAGCCAGACCTGAAGAACTTTCAACTTCTCTATATAAGCCAATAAATGCCTCTTTACCTAAACCAACTTGAATTGGGTTTTTGTCTCTTGTGACCAAAGGAGTCCTGACTAACAAACCGAAGGTAAGAAGTTGAAAGGTGGGCCAT
Source organism: Rhinopithecus roxellana (assembly GCF_007565055.1). Classification (NCBI taxonomy): domain Eukaryota; kingdom Metazoa; phylum Chordata; class Mammalia; order Primates; family Cercopithecidae; genus Rhinopithecus; species Rhinopithecus roxellana. The sequence goes on along the minus strand of NC_044568.1, from coordinate 810,976 downwards.
GGGGGCCCTTATTTCTCTTGTGCTTCATACATTCAAACAAAAAGTAAGCCTTTTGTTTTTTATTTAGGAGCTTGGTGTTATGAGCACTCAACTCCATCAGTCCATATTGGTGAATTCAGGAAAGTTGGGATATAGAGTTTCATCCTTCCCTTAATTCCTCTAGATATTGCAGCCCACAATGAAGACATATGCACCTAGGAGTTTACTCAGGTGAGAGAAAGTACCAGGAACTATGAGGTTTGACAGGTCTACTGTGCCCATGAGTGTCTGTTACTCGGGCATCTTCTTGATAAGTGCTTTTAGGATGGGTCAATCTTGCTGATGTAACAGAGATTTAGACCCTTTGCCACTACCAGCATCCTACCCTTGTTGGTAAAGGAGAGGCCACAGAGCCACAATCCGCACCCTTTCTTGACGTGACAAGGAGTGACAGCCACCAAATTTTGCCTCCTGAGGTGCCACAATCTCTGGGCTACCTTGAAGCCCAGAGACAAATGCATGTCAATCCCAGGCCCCCAACTCACTCTAAAAAAAGCAAATGGAAAAAGCCATTTCCCCAGCCAGGAAAAACACTAGCAACAATTTGCAAGGAGGGGTGACTTGCTAAGTGAATATTGCAAAAATCACTGAATCATTGCACCATGAAGACTACAAAAAGTGTCTGTTGATTTTGCCTGTCCAGCATTCACTCCCTCTTCTCTGGTAGCTGGAATGTTGCTTTTCCTTTGGGAAGCCATCCTTTCTCCATGGTATGCAGTCCTGATGGGGCTGTCAATCGAGGTGCTCGGCTTTCCCCTTGCACATGACTGAATTTCGCAACATTGGGGAATCACACTGTTCTCCCTGGGATTTGATTCTTGGGCAAAGAAACGCATGCACAGAAAACAGCTGGAGCTGATTCATCCTGATGGTGTCACCCTGTGAAGGTCATCCATTAGCTCCTGCCACCCAGATCCCCAAAGTCACCCTGGGCCCTGTACTTTCTAAGGCTCAGCACTGCTCGTGTGCCACTCCATAATATTTCCAGTTTTTTCCTCCTATAGATAACTGCAGTTTATTTGTGTGCTTACAAATGACAAAAGAACCTGAACCAATTCAGACACCTGATCTCACCCCAGATTGATGCAAATATCTTTTCCATGACATTCCCGAAGGATGGTCACCAAGTAGCTCCCCGCACACTTCCAGGACGAGGGGCTCTCTGCCTCCTAAGGACAGTTCTGACATTAGAGTTCTTCAACTGTGCAGGAGTCGGCCGGCCTCCCAGTGAGTCCTGATCCTGCCCTCTATGGCCCCTTCCTCCTCTCATTGGCTCCTCCTCCTGTTCTCCAGCCCTTCCCTATCCTGGAGGAAGTTCTCGAGGCTCTGTCCTAGGTGCTGATCTCTATCCTGTGGACGCTCTCTCACTGAGGCATCTGGTCAATCCAAGGGACTTCAGGAATTCTATTCCTGCTGGTACCTCTCAGTCCTGCGCTCCTCCCTAAGCCCCACACCTCTCTGTCCACCTGTCTCCTCAGCACTACCATTCAGATGAGCAGAACATGCACCAAGCCAAGTTCTCATTCTTCTGCCTCATTTCTCAGGATGTACCTGCATCCCTCACCCTGGGACTCACCCTTCTCTCCTCCCTCACCACTACCACCAGTCCAGTCTAGCCTCTAATTATCACCCAAAACTAGCCCACTGCCCTGAGCAAATATATATATATATATATGGAGACCTCATATATCTGGTCTCTGACACTTGATTCTTGTTTAACTCCTATCATCCTTCAGATATCAGATTAAATATCATTTCCAGCTAGGCAGTGTGGCTTACACCTGTAATCCCAGCACTTTGGGAGGCCAAGAATGGTGAATTGCTTGAGCCCAGGAGTTTGAGACCAGCCTGAGCAACACAGCAAAACCCCATCTCTACAAAAAACACAAAACATTAGCAGGGCAAGATGGTGCACCCCTGTACCCAGGTAGCTGGGGTGGGAGGATCACTTGAACCCAGGAGGTTGAAGCTGCAGTGAGCTGTGATCATGCCACTACACTCCAGTCTGGGCAACAGAATGAGACCCTGTCTCAAAAAAAGAAAAAAATACATTATTTTCTTGGGGATTAAATATCACTTCTGTCCTGACTTCCCAATCTAGGTTTAACATGCTCACTGTATGTTCCCATTTGACTTAATGTCTCCAAGCCACTCTGTTATTTTTAACCATAAAATGGGAATAAGAAGAGTACCTACTCATGTAGTTGCTGGGATTAAATGTGACAACACATTAAAAACACTAAAAGAGGCTGGGCACGGTGGCTCACACCTGTAATCCCAGCACTTTGAGAGGCTGAGGCAGGTGGATCACCTGAGGTCAGGAGTTAGAAACCAGCCTGGCAGGCCGGGCACGGTGTCTCACGCCTGTAATCCCAGCACTTTGGAAGGCCGAGGCGGGCGGATCACAAGGTCAGGAGATCGAGACCATCCTGGCTAACACGGTGAAACCCTGTCTCTACTAAAAATACAAAAAAATTAGCCGGGCACGGTGGCGGGCGCCTGTAGTCCCAGCTACTCGGGAGACTGAGGCAGGAGAACGGCATGAACCCGGGAGGCAGAGCTTACAGTGAGCCGAGACTGCACCACTGCACTCCAGCCTGGGCAACACAGCGAGACTCCATCTCAAAAAAAAAAAAAGAAGCCAGCCTGGCCAACATGGTGAAACCCCCATCTCTACTAAAAATACAAAAATCAGCCAGGCGTGGTGGCAGGCGCTTCTAATCCCAGCTACTTGGGAGGCTGAGGCAGAAGAATCGCTTGAACCCAGGAGGTGGAAGTTGCAGTGAGTCGAGATTGTGCCATTGCACTCCAGCCTGGGCAACAGAGTGAGACTCTGTCTCAATAAAAATAAAAATTAAAAAGATTTTAATTTGACTTAACGTCTCCAAGTCACTTTATTATTTTCAACCATAAAATGAGAATAAAAAGAGTACCTACTCATGGAGTTGCTAGGATTAAATGTGACAACACATTAAAAACACTAAAAGAAAAAATTAAACCTTAACACCATAACAGGCACTAGTTCATCATAAATATTAGCTATTGCTACTGTTGTTGCAAATAACAAAAATATCTTTCCCTCCCAGACTGTTAACTCCATTAAATCAGAAGAGCCACATGTTTGGTTCACTACTGTCTTCCTAACACTGACACATAACAGGAGTTCAGTGTTTAATTGACTGATTGGTTGTGATTTAAAGCTCACGACTATAGACCCTATTCTCCCTCACTTTTCTCCCTGATGTCTCCCCTTCACCAGGCTAAACGTTTTCACTTCCTCCCAATACATTTTAGTTATACAAGACAAAACCTTCTCACCATCACACTGGATGTCGTTAGGCAAGGTAAACTTATAGCAAAAAGGCCTTTGTATGGGAGGCTTTCCATTTGCTTTCTTTTTTATTTAAATAAGACAGTGAAGGGGAAAACCTAAGTATAGGAAAAAATTAAAAACTGAAAGGAACGAGATAAAAGGTGGATGGTGATGGTTGTCTCTAGTCAAAAGGACTTTCAGGCTTTCTTTTTCTTTTTACAATTTTGCATTATCTGATATTTTAATATAATAAAGCAAATACAAATTTTCATATACCTGAACTTCATGAGGCATACTTAAAACAAGAAAATACAAATGTATTATACCCATGTACCACCAAAATGGAGATACAGAGCATGGGTACCACCCAAAAACTTTCCCTGTACGCACCCCCAGCCTGTGGTAGACAATGATCTACTTTCTGTTACTTTAGCTTAATGGCCTCGTACAGTATGCCCTATTTTGTGTTTGCCTTCTTTCACTTAAAATAATGTTTTTGAGACTCACGCATGCACGTGTCTGTATTAGCAGTTAGTTCATCTTTACTGCTGAATAATATTCCATTATATAATTATTCCAAGTTTGCTTATCCATTCATCTACTGATCAATATTCTGTCTTTTTTTCACATTATCTGGTTATTATGAATAAAGCTGCTATGAGCATTCATTTATAAGTCTTCATTTATTCGTTCATTTCTTTGTGTGGGCATACGATTTAATTCCTCTTGGATAAATACCTAGGAGTGGAATTGCTGTATCATACTGTAACTCTATGTTTAACTTAATAAGAAACTGCCATTGTTTCCAAAGTGGTTGGATCATTTTTTTTTTAAGGAAAACAATCCAACACATTATCTTATAATATGTTTTGCATTCTAGATGTCCAATTAAAGACACTTAACTGTGGAAAACTGTTCTGTACCTAGAGCTAAAGGTACAGTCCCATGAAATGATGTAACAGGGGCGAGTAAGAGAGGAAACTCTGAGAGAGGGGCCACCTCGCAGGGGCAAGCATCACAGAGCAGGACCAGAGATGGACAGAGGGAGCTGCAGGTGGAAATACCCCAAACTCTCTCTCCTCCCACCCTCTTGTCTCTTGCTGCCACCTCCCTTTGGCTTAACTCAGACAAAAGTCAACAAGCAAGAGAGTCCAGGAGATACAGTGGTCTACCAGGTAGACCATGGGGGTCTACTTCCTGGGACACAGAGCAGGACAAAGAAGGGAGGAGAATGGTGGTACCAGAGGAGGGACCAAATGGAGAGGAACCATCACACCATCCGTCCTCAAAGGGGAGAAGAGAAGGAGCACAGAGCAAACACTCCCAGAGGCCAACACTCGTAAACCAAACCCCAACATGAATCTCTGGTGGCGATCACGATTGCCCGCTACACCTACAACAGGTACTTCATCCACAGGGAATTTTTCTGTTGACAATGGGTCAGTTTTGATTAGAGCTGATCTGTGGAGATGGTGACAATGATGGTAACTACTGCTGCTGCTTCTAATAGTAATAATACTAAAACAGTAGTGAATACTTCATTGCATATTTACTGTAACTCAAACACATACTAAGAATTTATAGAACTATCTCATGTATATGTAATCTTCACAACCACAGAAAGCAAGTCTACTATAATCCCCCCACTCCATTTATGCATGAGAAAAACTAAGCCAGAGGCCCAGAAAATCTGCCCATGGACTCCAGAGGTTGGCCAAGCCCTGACCACTACTCTGCACTGCCTCCCTCAGAGGAGAGTTCAGTGACTCAGCCTTCAATCCAGCTCCAGCATTCACCTCCTGTGTTGTTATGGACAAGCCACTCTGCACCTCAGTCACCTGTTTATGAAATGGCAGTGTTATCTGGCAGTGTTATCTGTTCATCCTCCCCTAGGGACTATTGTGAGAATTTAACACAAGACAGGGGTTCAGCAAACATCTTCTGAGTTGCAGAGGCCCTGTAACACCACGATCTCTAAATCTCTCAACAACCCTGAAAGTGTGATCATGATTCCTTTTAAATAAAGCATTGGAAAGATTTAACCACTCACTGAAGAAGAGGGATTTGAACTTAGGTCCACCTGACTCCAAAGTCATATTCTGCCCTTCAGAGAAGAATGGGAAGGATAAACGAAAGTAGAAAAGGTGAGGGTTTGGTGCCTTCACTCTTAGACCCACATTTTCGCACACAATTCGGTCTGGCTCCAGTATCTGCCTGCACATCAGCACACAAAAGCCTGGAGCTCCCAGGTGGCACCAACCCACTTCACTCTGTCCTCAGGTGCTTCCCCCTGCAGAATCCTGTAGCTCAGAGCCCAGGTGGTGCTCTGGGACAACCGCCCACTCCACTGGCTGCATCCTCTTCTAATCTTGCAGAGTGTATGTACAAATGGGGGTGAAGGAGTGTTACTACCCTTTGTTGCCTTCTTGGAGATGACATTAACCTTGGGCAACTCCACTGATTTCCCAAGAAATCCAGCAAGGTCCAAATACAAACACACAAGCTGCCTGCAGTCTCTCAACTCAGCATTCTTGTCACGTTTTAATACCCTGTCATTCGAGCAACACTCATCCTCCATGCACTTTGAAATCTCTTTTGCTTTAGATGCTGCCAAAAGGTTTCAATTTTTCTGCACTGGCATTGACATGATGTAGAAAGGAACATGTGAGCCATGAGGGCTCAAAAATAGCCTGGAACTTTTCAAGGAAGGGGCCTGTAGTGGGATGACAGGCAAGCTATTCTGCATAACAAAGCACTCTGTCCCTGGAGTCAGGCACAAGCCCACCCTTCCCCACGTACACACACACACACCTATCAATCACTCCCTGAAATATCATATCTGTGGGAGGATGAGAAGATAATGGTATGATCAATGAAGCTCCTGAGGGGCCTGGTGGCATGGACTTCATCCACAGAGAATTGTTGTATTGACAATGGGTCAGTTTTGATTGGAGCTGATCCATGGAGATGGTGACAATGATGATGATGATGATGATGATGATGGCAATTACAATAGCTAACATCTATTGATTGTCTACTATATGTCAGACATTATGTTAAGCTCTTTACATAGATTAACTCATTTTAATCCTCACAGCCCTAAGAGGTAGAAACTACTAACATCCCCATTTTACAGGTGAGAAAATAATGCATGAAAAGTAAGTGACTTGACTGTCAGTGGCAATTGGGGCTGGAACCCAACTCTCAATAGTCTCCAATACAGACACGTGCATGCATGAGTCTCAAAAACATTATTTTAAGTGAAAGAAGGCAGACACAAAATAGTGCATACTGTATAAGGCCATTAATCTATAGTAACAGAAAGTAGATCTGTGTCTACCACACTGATAGACTACCACAGTGTCTACCTACTTGGTTCTAGGGTCTTTGCTCTTAGCCACTACACATTCACTTTAAACTCCTCATGGAAGACGCAGCCACTCCCATTGGGCCCCACTGCAGGGGAAGGAGGAGAATGTCTTTTTGTTTTCTGTTTTTTGTTTTTGAGACAGGGTCTCACTCTGTGGCCCAGGCTGGAGTGCAGTGGCGTGATCTCAGCTCACTGCAACCTCCACCTCCCAGGTTCAAGCAATTCACTTGCCTCAGCCCCCTGAGTAGCTTGGATTACAGGCACCCACTACCACACCCAGCTAATTTTTGTATTTTTAGTAGAGATAGGGTCTCACCATGGTGGGCAGGCTGGTCTTGAATTCCTGGCCTCAAGAGATCTGCCCACCTGAGAATGTCTCTTGATACTGAAACTGAACCCCTTTCTCAGGACCTTTAGCTTCTAGAAATGGTTTGAAACCCACACCGAATCTCAGCATTTATGAGTACTTAATATTGACCAGGCCCTTCCCTTTGTGAGTACACGAGCCACCCAATAAACTTCTGAGGTCAGTTACCTCATCCTCCTCCACTTTCAAGGTAGGGAAGCTGAGAGTTGCGTGCTGCTTGTTCCCTGTTTCACCTCTTAGATCCATTTTTTTTTTTTATCTGATTCTGCTGTGAGCTGAGCCCCAAAAGCTGACCCTTACAGAATTCATCATCTGGTCCTTTTGGTTTCCAGTTGGGTTCAGCCAGTGGGTGAGGCCAACAGACAATGGGAGAGAAGAGAGACTGAGGTATTTCTTCCTCCTCTTCCTCCCTGCCTTGGTACTGCCATTTGGGAAGCGGTTCATCCCTCCAGGACCATGGCTCCTGCTGGCGATTCCTTCCTTCTTAGCCCCAGCTCTCAATAGACTCCAAACTATTCCCTCTGCTTGCTTCTTCCTCTTTAGAGACGGCAACAGCCTCCTGCTGTTGCAAGGCCGCAGGTGCTTCCACATTCCTTATTTGTAATCTTAACCTTGCCCATGTCTCCCTAAATAGTCCTTTCATGAAACTTTCTTCCTTGCAGTCACCTGAGTGGTTTCTATTTCCTGCGGGGTCCTGACAATCTCAGGGGAGGAGGAACTTGTCCACAGCCACACAAGTCAGTAAAGTGCAGACAGGGCAGGTAGGTTTGAACCTAGATTCCATTATCTCAAGCATGCTTCCTTCGGAGCAGAGGGCACCAACTCAAAGACCCACAAAGGCCAGGTCAGTAAGCATAACGGAGTCAGGCAAGTGGGTGAAGCACAACAGGGAGTGGTGGGGCTCGGGGAAAACCAGAGAGACTGCACCCCACTGAGAGGCAACCACACGTAATTTTAAACAAGCATTTCAAAGACACTATAAAAGGCCAGGCGCAGTGGCTCACACCTATAACCCCAACACTTTGCGAAGCTGCGGCAGGTGGACCTCACCTGAGGTCAGGAGTTCAAGGCCAGCCTGGCCAACACGGCAAAACCCTGTCTCTACTAAAAATACGGAAATTAGCCGGGTGTGGTAGCAGGTGGTCCCAGCTACTTGGGAGGCTGAGGCAGGAGAATCGTTTGAACCTGGGAGGTGGAGGTTGCAGTGGGCTGGGGTTGCACCACTGCACTCCAGCCTGGGTGACAGAATGAGACTCCATCTCAAAATAAATAAATAAATAAATAAATCATAAATAAATAAAAGAAAAAAGAAAAAAAGACACCACACAAAAATTTCCAAGGAATTTCACCACTGCCTCTCCAAAAACCTCCTGCTGTTAGGACTTGTTCCTGATAGCATCCTAAACTTCTTTTCTCCTCAATCCCATTCTCAATCCTTCCCACACAAGCTCTTAAATCACTTCTCCACTTTTAAAAGATTCAGGCAACAGAGATCATTAATTTTCTGGCTTCAAAGGCAGCTGTCCTGACCCAATGCATTTTCTCCACATCACCATCACCACTCTATCGCCCCCGTGGGTGACTACGAGGAAGCTGCTTCCATCCTTTTGTCATCTGCTGTCAGAGGGCTGGGAACCCAGCCAAGGCCACCATCCAAAAGGAAGGATAAGAGAAGGAATATTCGAACTCACTGCCTGCAGTCTGCAGGGTGGCAGCATCATCTGCTCTGTGGGCAGAAAAAGCCACAATAACCTCCACGCAGGAGAGGGAGGAGGCGCCCTCCACGCCAACGACCTTGAAATCCGACCAGCTGCTGGTTTGCAGGGCAGAGACAGGCCTCCTCCCAGAGCAATTAGAGGAGTGTCTTAAGGCAGGGGCTGCAAACTGGCTCTTGGGTTCACAGCATGTACTGTGCTTTAAAAAAAAAAAAAAAAAATGGAAACTACTGCCAATTCTCAAGCTAGGAATGTTCATGGTTTTTACAAATCCAGGTTTCCGGCTTTTCTTTTCTTTTCTTTCTTTTTTTTTTTTTTTTTTTGAGACGGAGTCTCGCTCTGTCGCCCAGGCTGGAGTGCGGTGGCCGGATCTCAGCTCACTGCAAGCTCCGCCTCCCGGGTTTACGCCATTCTCCTGCCTCAGCCTCCCGAGTAGCTGGGACTACAAGCGCCCGCCACCTCGCCCGGCTAGTTTTTTATATTTTTTTAGTAGAGACGGGGTTTCACCGGGTTAGCCAGGATGGTCTCGATCTCCTGACCTTGTGATCCGCCCGTCTCGGCCTCCCAGAGTGCTGGGATTACAGGCTTGAGCCACCGCGCCCGGCCGGTTTCCGGCTTTTCTTACAGAAAAATCGGAAGTTTTGTCAGCAGTAGGCTCATATTCTAATGCAGCAACAGAGTCATCAGAGCTTAGTCCACTACAACATCAACTCCAAGGGGGCAGGGAATTTTGCCTGGTTCATTCTCTGCTATGTCCCCAGATACAGAACAGTGCTTGGCACACAGTAGGTGCTCAGTGTGTATGTGATGCATGAATGAGAAACAGTTCCCCTTTCAGACAGCTTTGCATTCTCTAGTTTACAGAAATCCACACCTAGTTCAATTCACTCATGTCAGTTCCCTTCTAGTCTCCTGCAGATGGTTGGGCTTGAGACCCCCAACTTAAAGGGATTTAAAGGCAGACAAGACACAGTCCTTGCTCCTCTGATACAAATTAGAGGGATTTTAGATACGTGGGGATAATAATAATAATCACTTATAGAGAAGCTATTACGCACTACACTGTTCTAAATATTTTCCACATTTTGGCTCCTTTAATCCTCTCCTTGGCTAGGTGGTAGGTCTTATTACTGTCCTTATTGTACAGAACAGGAAACTGAGGCACTGAGAGAGAAGGCACTGAGAGCCTGAAAGAAGCCCCTCCCAGGGCAAGAGATGGAACTGTGACTTCATGGATGGAAGCAGTTACGAACTGGATTCATTTAATGCATCTTTGACTTAATTCGATGTGAAGCCACTTTGAGCAGATGTTCCACGAGAAGCCATCTCAGAAGGTGCCTCAAGAGCAGAGTTTTGCTCAACCTCTAGCTTAATGGCCCTCTTACCCCATGGCCCTCTTAGTTTTGCTGTAACGAACGTGTAAAATCACAGATGGTCTCAACCCCAGCTTCATAGATTGAAGTGGCCAAGAGAGAGATCATTCAAACTTGGCTGACCTACTTGGACTCAAGTGACACTGGGGCAGAGCTTTGTGGTGCCACAGCACCAGAAATGAAGCTTCAAGCCCAAGGGTGCCACAAAGCAGCTGAAGCTGGCAGCTGGTGAAGAAGAGAAGCAGGAGCTGAACAAAAGTCAGGCTGCAGGACAGAAAGGAGGCATCAGCCCTGCACTTTGGCAGCTCCCAGAGAAGGCAGGATGGTGGAGCGGACAGCTTAGAAAATACACAAATGACTTCAGCTGGAGCCCCAAGTCTATACTTTCACAGCTATGTTGAATTTTGATGAGGCACTTTCCCTCTACAGGGCTGTTTCCTCATCTCTACAATGGGGCTGATCTAATTTTCATATTTGTTCATAGAAATTAATCATTGATGATATTGATTATTGATTTATACATAATTGATTCCTAACTCTTCCATTCATTGCTCAACAAACATGTCCTGAATGTCTATTATGTGCTAGGCACTGCTCCAGATTCAAGAGTAAGTGATGCAGTAGCAAAGACAAGAAATCCACCTAGATGCCCATCCATGGTGGATGTGATAAAGAAAATGTGCTATGTAAACACCATGGAATATTATGCAGGCTTAAAAAGAATGAAATCATGCCCTTTGCTGCAACATGGACACAGCTGGAGGCCACTATCCTAAGCGAATTAACACAGGAACAGAAAACCAAATGTTGCATGTTCTCACTTATAAGTGGAAGCTAAACATCAGGCACTCATGACACAAAGAAGGGAATAACAGACACTGAGACCTCCTTGAGGGTGGAGAGTGAGGATCAAAAACTATCAGGTACTATGCTCACTACCTGGGTGATGAAATCATTAGTACACCAAACTCCAGTGACATGCAATTTACCCATGCAACAAACCTGTACATGTACCCCCTGAACCTGAAACTAAAGTTGGAAGAAAAAAGGAGGTACGTGATTAAAAAAAGACTCATGAGACCAGGCGTGGTAGCTCACACCTGTAATCCCAGCACTTTGGGAGGCCAAGGTGGGTGGATCACTTGAGGTCAGGAATTCAAGACCAGCCTGGCCAACATGATGACACCCTATCTCTACTAAAAACACAAGAATTAGCTGGGCGAGGTGACAGGCACCCATAATCCCAGCTACTCAGGAGGCTGAAGCAGGAGAATCACTTGAACCCCAGGAAGCAGAGGCTGCAGTGAGCTGAGATCGCGACACTGCAGTCCAGCCTGGGAGACAGAGTGAGACTCTGTTTCAAAAAAAAAAAAAAAAAAAAAAAAAAAAAAAAAAAAATTCATGAGGTGTTTGCCGCCGCCTGAAAGTGACAGTACAGAATTCCAGTCCCAGTTTTCTCATCTCTTTATAATACTTACTTTAAAAGGTTATGTGGAGAACTAAATGTGTATTATTTTCAATAAATAAAAAGTCCCAAACATGTATTTAACACTTACCAAGAGCCAGGCAATGTTCTAGACCAGAGGCTGACAAACTTTTTCTTCAAGGATAGGAGACTGAATATTTTATGTTTTGCAGGCCACATGGTCTCTGTCACAACTACTCAATTCCATCCTTGTAGCACAAAAGCAGCCATAGACAAGGCATAAACAAACAGGCACAGCTGTGTTCCCACAAAATTCTGTGTGTACGAATTCAGTCCATGGATCCACAAGCCACAGTGGACTGAATTCTGTTCTATCTAGATCAGCACTGCAGAAGAATTTTCTGTGATGATGAAAACGTTCCCCATCTTCACTGCCAGCTACATCAGCCATGAGCACATGTGGCTACTGAGCACTTGAAATGTGGCTACTGTGCACGATACACTGAATTTTTTCTTTGTTTAACTTTAATTAAAATGTATATCTCAGTAGGCACACATGGCTAGTGGCTACCCTATTGGACTGTGGGGTTATAGATGCTTCATACCTCATTTAATCCCCGCAGCAGCCCTGGAGTATACTAAATGTCTAGCCCTACTACTGTCCACAGTAGACACCCAATAAACCAGAGCCAACCAGAGCTGCTGTCATGGCTTGATGACAACGGTGCTGATGGCAATGTTCAAGGCAACAGCGATGCCAAAGGATGGCCCATTCCCACGGCTGGCAAGAAAGAGAAACATCATGTACAGATCAATAACAACTTACCGGAGACAAAATGAGAAAAGGGGAGTTCCTTATGTGGCAGCCCTAGGCAGTCCTTGGAACGTCCCAGGAACAAGCCCCTCACTAACCTTAATGAGGCTTTTCCCTAGGAGGGGCAAGGCCACCCTCATGACATCACACAAGCACACAAGTGCTGGTGACACATCACCTCGGCATCTCAGTGACATCAGAGAAGACCACCTCCAGCTACAGGAGGGGTGGCTCCAGCCCCCAGTGGAAACTGCACATCCCACCTGGAGAAGGAGAATGCTCTACCTACTCCTAGTAGATGTGGGGCGAGGGAAACATCAAAGACTCTTTTTGTTAATTTCAAACTTTCAAAAAGAAAGCTTCAGTGATCCATGAAGCATACTCTGCTTCAGGTTCCATTCTTGGCTAATAATAAGAGCTGTCATTTGTTGAGAGTTGATTGTGTGCTACACACTGGATGAGGTAAAAATAATATTCATAGTGAGTATAATAAATGATCATTGGCACTGATTCAATGCTCATGGTGTTCCAGGCACTGTGCTGAATGCTTTGTAACTGTGATCACCACTTACTCCTCACAAGTGCTCAGTGAGGGAGGAATCTTCATTGTCTCCATTTTAGAGATGAGAAAACGGGTTTGGAGTGGTGAAGAAACTTGCCAATGTGCTCACAGCTCAGGAGAGGTGGAGCGTGAATTCAAAGCCTGGTTTATCTCTAGTGGATAAAGAAAATGTGGTATATATACACGATGGAATACTACTCAGCCATAAAATGGAACGGAATAATGCCCTTTGCAGCACCTTGGATGAATCTGGAGGCCAGTGCTCTAAGGAAAGTAACTCAGGACTGGAAAACCAAATACCGTATATTCTCACTTGTAAATGCTATGAGGATGCAAAAGCATAAGAGTGATATAATGGACTTTAAGGACTCGGGGGAATGGTGGGAGGGGATGAAGAATAAAAGACTACATATTGGGTACCATATATACTGTTCCAGTGATGGGTGCACCAAAATCTCCGAAATCACCGTGAAAGAACTTATCCATGCAACCAAAAAACCAGTTGTTCCCCTAAAACTATCAAAATTAAAATACGATTAAAAAAAACAAAGCCTGATTTGTCAGACACCAGCCCAGACTCAATTGTCAGGCTGGACTGCTGGAAATACAATGGTGAATTACACGGATGTGGCCCTGCCCTTATGGGGAAGGCAGGCAATGGAGCCAGTCATTGGAGTCTGAGTAAGAAGCACCATGGTGAAGGAGATGAAGGCTTAGTAGAGCTCAGGGAAAGAGCATCTAACTCAGGCGTGGCAGAGATGGGTGACCAGGTTAGAGGTCCCCAAAGAAGTGACTTCTGAGCTGATATCTAAATATGGCCAGGGGTTCAGCAACCCAAGAATATGCTAAAGAGAGTTAACAAAACAAGGAAAAGCATTGCAAAGGTGCATTAAAGGAATCAAAAGAAGCACAATGGGGCTGGAAACTAGGCTGGGGTTGGGAGGGATGAGGGAGAGATGGAAACCCAACTGGCACCACTGACAAAGACAGGGGCGTTAGGGAGAGAAACCAGGTGGGAGGTGGCGAGGGTTGTGGCACACTAAGTTTCAGGTCTGCACGGCACCACCAAATGGAAATGCCTAACTCTCGAGGGTGGGGGAAAGAAGGCTACAACTCAGAAGTGGAGTCAAATCTGGAGGCAGGAGTTTCAGAGTCCTACTCAGGCAGGCGGGAGCGGAAATCATCAGATGATTCACAGAGAAAGAGAAGAGCAGATAAATGAACCCAGAGACGTGGAGTGTGAACATCTGTTGTTTTTGCCTCTCCAGTACCCATCCCCTCATGTGACAGTACTTCGACTTTCCTTTGTGAAATCACCTCTCTCCACTCTCAGTCCTTATGGAGTGCGGCTCAACTCTAACCTTAGCTCCAAGGGTGACTATGTGACCCAGCCCAGGAAATGAGGGTACCCCAAATCCAGGAACCCAAAATGTGAAATGCTCCAAAACCCAAAACCTTTTGAGCACTGACATGATGCTCCAAGGAAAGGCTCATTGGAACATTTTGGATTTTAACTTTTGGGATTTGGGATGCTCAACTGGCAAGTAAAATGCAAATCGTTCAAAATCTGAAAAAAAAAAAAAAAATCCACACTCAGAAATGCTTCTGATCCCAAGCATTTTGGATAAGAGATATTCAACCTGTACTACATCTCCGTGGCAACTGTGATTGGTTTAGAAATGTATACATCACCCAACACAGGCCAATGAGAATGAAACCCAAAACTTACAGTGGGACTCTCAGGAAAGAAGCAGTCCTATACCGCTGATGTAGTTAAGATGCCATTGATGAAGATAAGATTGGACCTGCAAGTTGCTGTTGCCTCATTAGTCAAGCACATGCCTGAGAATCAAGCAATTCAGAGGAAAGCTGCATCATGACGGAGAGAAAATCAGATTGCTGAACACCTTGAACACACCTTCCCCGAAGTCACCTATCCTAAGATTCCCAAGTATGTGATCCAATAACTTACTTTTTTAAAATGTAAACCAATTTGAGTCAGATTTTCTGTCACTTACTAAACTAAAATACTGGGATACTGGAGGTACCTAAAACTGGGTGGCTGAAGAAAGGAAAAGAAAGATGGGCACAGTAGCTCACCCCTGTAATCCCAGCACTTGGGAGGACGAGGTGGGAGGATCGCTTGAGCCTAGGATTCTGAGGCCAGCCTGCGCAACATAATGAGACCTCATCTCTTAAAAAAATAAAACAAATAAGGCCAGGCGTGGTGGCTCATGCCTGTAATCCCAGCACTTTGGGAGGCCGAGGTGGGCGGATCACGAGGTCAGGAGATCGAGACCATCCTGGTTAACACGGTGAAACCCCATCTCTACTAAAAATGCAAAAAATTAGCCAGGCGTGGCGGCAGGCGCCTGTAGTCCCAGCTACTTGGGAGGCTGAGGCAGGAGAATGGCGTGAACCCAGGAGGCGGACCTTGCAGTGAGCCGAGATCGCACCACTGCACTCCAGCCTGGGCGACTGAGTGAGACTCTGTCTCAAGAGAAAAAAAAGAGCAAAAAATCTAGCAAATTTTTTAAAAAAGAAAGAGCTGCCAATTAATGAAAAAGGAAAGAAATAATCAAAGTAGAAGAAGAATCCTATTAGGTGTCACAAAAGCCAAAATGGGGAAGAATTTTAAGAAGGGACATCCATTAGTAGTGACACTGCCACAAAGAGGAGAAAGACAAAAAGGGCTGTTGAATTTAGCTAAGACCTTGGGCAATTATCTTAGTTTGGGATACCCCAGACCCTTAGACAATGATTAAAGCACAAACAGCTTGTGTGAGAGGCAATCCCAGAGAGCAGCAGTAGGGAGTGGGGAAGTAAGACAGGGAAGGGAAGGAAGCCTATAAAGGCAGCGTTTTACTGCGTGTTCTCACTTATAAGTGAGCGCTGAATAATGAGAACACACGGACACTTGGTGGTGGGTAACAACACACACTGGGGCATGTCGGAGTGGGGCGGGAGGAGGGAGAGCATCAGAAAGAATAGCTAATGGATGCTGGGCTTAATACCTGGGTGATGGGTTGATCTGTGCAGCAAACCACCATGGCACATGTTTACCTACGTAACAAACCCGCACATCCTGCACATGTACCCTAGAACTTAAAATAAAAGTTGAAGGAAAAAAAAAACCCAGACACAGACATGAAACGACTTCAATCCAAAAACACAAAGTCACCATAGAGTAGGGAAGGAAAGGTGCTGAGAGAAAGCAAAGAAGTAAAAGTGGTCCAAAGATTACATCTCAAGGGTGGGAGAGAAGAGGGGAGGAGAGGGGAAAGTTGAAGTATTCTGAAGATACTACCTTACTGGGATGGGCTAACGCAAGGAGGTAGGGGTATAATAAAGTCTTTTTGTGAAATTAAAAAAAAAAAAAAGGAAGTGTTTGTGAGCTTTTTACCACTCTGGGTAACTGGAGCTTAATACAACTCTAGGAGGTGGTTTCCCACAAGTCAATGGTTGAGGATGGACCCTGGGGGACATTAATCATCTTCTCCTCTCTCCTGCACCATCCCTCCCCTCTCCTCCTGTACTTCCACAGCCTGACATGCCTGTGGACTGAATGGACTACAGCAGAGCAAGCCCTCAGGTGAACAGGTGCAGGTGCTGCCCGTTGGAAGCCAGGCCAGAATGCAATGAAATAGAAGGATGAGGGGCACAGCAGAGCACCAACAGTGCTACGGCACGTCGCTTCATTTTCCTGCACCTCGGTGTCCTCATCTGCAAAATGGGGGGAAATCACCTAGAACTACCTTGAAGATTAAATGAGAATAAATCATGTCTACACTTAGCCCAGCACCTGCAAGATCATGCCAATAAACACACACTAATATTTTCCCTTTTGGTGACCTTCTGGGGGAGTGATTTCAACACAGAGTTATGGAAAGCAGAACCGGTGAGGAAGTGACACCCAAGATTGCAGGCTGCTCATTTGAGGCAGTACCAAACCCAGGAGACTCCAGCTGGATAAAAGATAATCGCTAATATTCTATTTAAACAGTAAGCAAGTTTGTATCTATTTCTGTGCAAAAGTCCTCAATTTAGCAAGAAGGCTTTCCTGCGAGGCGCTGCCTCTCCACCCCTGCCTTTGTAAAACATCAGAGTCACTCCCACTATAGGAAACAAAGCAGCAACCGTACATTCACCCGGTTTTTCTTTGGTCCTACCCCAATGACACATTAGTGAAAGATTTAGGAAGATCAAATGGAGCCAGGAAGACAGCGTCAGAAACGACCCCCTCCATGGTGTCAGTTTCTCAATGATCAGAGCTCCTCCCTAAAGATTGGCCGGGGTTGACTCTAAAAGAAAAATGGAAAGTGGTCAGGAGAATGACGAATCACCATAACACCTCTGATACACAGCACAGCGCATGGCGGGATTTCAAGCACACTGTTTCTTTCATCCTTGACATAATCCACAGGAGGTAAGGGATGTATCTAAGTGAGATTGTTTATTTTGTAATTATTTTAACCAACACTTCCAATACTTACAATGAGCCGCTTGCTTTGCTTTACAAATACTAATTCATTCAATCTTCCTAACAACTATGTGCAGTAGGTACTATCATTATCTACATTTTACAAATGGAGAAATGGAGGTGAAGAAATGTTAGGTAACTTGCCCGAGGTACCTACAGTATTAAGTGTAAAACGAGGATTTGAACGAAGGCAGACTGGGTCTGGCATCTGGCTGGGAACCACCACAACTCTGTTACCTTGAAGGCAGCAGGTGAACTTGAACTCCTCTAGACCCTGGTACTAGGTCAGTCTATTTCTGCAGGTACTGGTAAGGAGGTACTTAAAATAATAATGAGGAGAAGGAGGAGGAATAAGAAGAAAGAGGGGGTGGAAGGGAGTGGGGGAGGAGGAGGAATAAAAGGAGAAAGAAGAGGAGGAGGAGGAAAGGAAGAAGAAATAACAGCAGCCAATAATAGCTAACATATATTGAACATTTCCTAAGTGCCAAGTGCCGTGCTAAGTATAATTTTTAAAAAGGCCTGGCGCAGTGGCTCACATGTGTAATCCCAGCACTTTGGGAGGCCGAGGCTGGCAGATCAGGAGGTCAGGAGTTTGAGACCAGCCTGTCCAATATGGTGACACCTCATCTCTACTAAAAATGCAAAAATTAGCCGGGCGTGTTGGCGGGTGCCTTAGTCCCAGCTACTCGGGAGGCTGAGGCAGAAGAATCGCTTGAACCCAGGAGGCAGACGTGGCAGTGAGCCAAGATCTCACTGCTGCACTCCCACCTGGGTGACAGAGTGAGTCTCCATCTCAAAAAGTAGTAATGAAGAAAGAGAAGAAGGAGAAGAAGAAGAAGAAGAAGAAGAAGAAGAAGAAGAAGAAGAAGAAGAAGAAGAAGAAGAAGAAGAAGAAGAAGAAGAGGAGGAGGAGGAGGAGGAGGAGGAGGAGGAGGAGGAGGAGGAGGAGGAGGAGGAGGAGGAGGAGGAGGAGGAGGAGGAGGAGGAGGAAGAGGAAGAGGAAGAGGAAGAAAGGTCAGGCGCGGTGGCTCACACATGTAATCCCAGTACTTTTGGAGGCTGAGGTGGGCAGATCACCTGAGGTCAGGAGTTCAAGACCATCCTGGCCAACATGGTGAAATGCTGTCTCTACTAAAAATACAAAAATTAGCCAGGCATGGTGGCACACAACTGTAATCCCAGCTACTCAGGAGGCTGAGGCAGGAGAATCTGTCAAACTTGGGAAGCAGAGGTTGCAGTGAGCCAAGATCGCGCCACTGCACTCCAGCCTGGGTAAGAGTGAGATTCCATCTCAAATCATAATAGCACAACATAATGACAATTAATAACACATAATAATAACAGTCTTCACATTAATGCTAGGAAGTGGGGCCATTTCATTTCATCACTGTTTTTCAGATGAGGAAACTGAGGCATAGAGCTGTGTGAGGTTATTGAGCTAGGAAGTCACAGGGCTGATATTTGAAGCCAGACCCTTACGATTCGCAATCCCTGAAGGCGCAGAATAAAGGAACTGTGAGTTTACAGAAAGCGAGGGCACATACTCAGTTTCAACAACCACAGTACCCTGGTGATGGCCAGATGAAGGGAAAAGTACAAAGGGGTGTCTTTTTGGGGGGATTGATTCAGAGGGTGGTACAAATACTAAGGTGAGGGGTGGGGAGGAGGGGCTTGGCTAAAAATCTCCAGGAACAAATGAGAGACTCAGACTTCAAGGGGGCAAAAAAGGCAGATGCTTCATGTGGGAATAAGAGCACTGGCCCCCAGTAAACACTGGAGCTTGTGGCGGAAGCTCCTGTTTTGATGGCGTGTTTTCATTGTCCTCTCTCCTGGGACAGCTGAGGCTTTGGGTGGGTACTCAACTTTCTCAAAATAACAAAAAATAAAGAGGCAGAAAACAACATTTCCTTCCCTTTTTCTTTACCCTTCCAGAGTTTACAAGGTTTATGGGCTACACATCTGCTAGTTTACTGCACGTGCACTAGGTCTATCATTCATCCCTATTTAGAATAAATATTGCAGAATCTCAATCCTTGAACAAAAACTCCCTGACATGTCCTAAAACTTTCTTTTCTTTATTAACTTCAACTTTATTCACACTGGAAACCATCGTACATTATCTACTGGACCTATTTTTAATAGTCTTTCTTATTATATAAGCAATTCACGAATACATTCTCCTCTTAAAAGATTAAGTTATTTTTACATAATTGAAACTGTCTAATCTTTTTCTTTATGGCTTCTAGATTTCCCTCACTCAAGGCTACAGAAGTATGCTCCTAAAATTTCCTCTAATATTCTTTATTTTTGTTTTTACTGTCTATAGCTTACTCTACCTGTAATTTATTTTTGTATGAGTTAGGAATCAAACTCAGCATCCTTCCACATGGCCTCCCAATTATGCCAGCACCATGTATTAAATAAGCCATTTTTTTCCTACTAATTCGAAATGTCACCTTTTTAAGCTTCCCTGCATCCCAAGACCTTTCAGTCCTCTTCAGGACTCTTGTCTCTTATGCCACGGCTAGAAAAAATTTAGCAATTATTTGAAATGTGTTTCATGGCTTAACAACAGGTATTTTATCTTTTAAAAGATGTTTTCTAAGAGGCACTTTCATGCACTGTTGGTGGGTGCATAAATTGACACAACCTTTTTCAGAGCAATTTAGCAATATCTATTACAACTAAAAGTGTTCGCGTCCTTTGCCCTAAACACCCCATTTCTAAAAATTGTTCCATAGAAATCCCCACTACAGTGCCTAAGAGTGTTCGCTGATGTACTGTTCATTATGGAGAAAACCTGGAAATAATCCTAATGCCTATTGCTAATGTTTTAGTCAAATTATAAATATGAACATAAATAATACAGTGGCCATATTATGAAATAGTCTGCAGCCATTTAAAACATAAGGTAGATCTAAATAAGGTATTGATATGGGAAAAAGTGACTAGCCTGGGCAACGTGACAAAATCCCATCTCTACAAAAAAAATTTACAAAAATTAGCTGGACGTGATGGCGTGTGCCTGCAGTCCCAGTTACTCGAGAGTCTGAGGTGGGAGGATTGAGCCCTGGAGGTCGAGGTTGCAGTGAGCCGAGATCACACCACTGCACTTCAGCCTAGATGACAGAGCAAGGTCTTGTCTCAAAAAAAAAATTATTTAAAAAAGTATATACGATATGACCTCATTTTCTGTTTATTAGTAATAAAGTCATATTTATAAAATTTCACAGGATAATACACATAAATATTAAGTTTATTGCTTCTATAAGGTGGAGATTTTCAAACTAGGTTATACAGTTATACATCATCACAGGCTTTTATGATAAGTTCTTCTTTTGGTGATTAAAAAAATACAAAGCTGGAATGAGACAACAGCCTATGAATCAAGATGAGTATCTCACATTGAATGAAGAGGAGATGACACAAAAAGCCAGTGCAGGGACAAAGCTCAAATCCAAAAGAAAATGCCTCTCTGCTGTGTGGTGGGATCGTGAGACACTTCCAACGGAAGCCCCTGGTCACTCATGGGCAGTTCAGGACAGAAGTGACAAAGGGAGAGGTAAAGGACGCATCCAAGATCTCACCCATGGTGGGAGAAGTAAATGCTTCACCAGTTATCAAGCAGCACATCCTACCCAACATCAAAGAGCCAGACCTGCACCTTCTCTCTCCATGCACTTTTCTGTTATTATGGACAACCCTAACTGTCAGGGCAGTAACCCCCAGGGGACAGCCTCCCACACTTATGAACACAAGTCCCCAAACGCAGAACACTCAGCTGGGGATGAGGGCAAGTGCGGACACCCCAAAACCATTGAAGGACTTGCCTGGGAAGAACAATGGATTGAAGTTGTCAGAAAGGAAGGCTGGAAATCACAAATTTGGCACACAGGGGCATGGGTACAGTCGGTCGAAGAAAGAACTGTCGGAAAAGTGAGTCTCAAGCAGGACTGGTTGATACCAAGTGACAATCATAATACACACACGAGTGGCTCACATTTATTAACTGCTTCTCTTCATCCTTTGCCTGGCAGTGTGTGTGTGTGTGTGTGTGTGTGTGTGTGTGTGTGTGTGTGTGTGTGTGTTTGAGACAGAGGCTCGCTCGTCCAGGCTGGAGTGCAGCGATGCCATCTCAGCTCACTGCAACCTCCACCTCCTGGATTCAAGTGATTCTCGTGCCTCAGCCTCCCGAGTAGCTGGGATTACACATACACCTGTGTGTAATTTTTTTTCCTACTGATCCAAAATGTCACCTTTTAATACATTAAGCTCTCCTGCATCCCAAGACCTTTCAGTCCTCTTCAGGACTCCTGTCTCTTATGCCACAGCTAGAAAAATTTTAGCAATTATTTGAAATGTGTTTCATGGGATTACACACTTATGTGTGCGTAATCCTAGCTAATGTTCTGTAGTTTTAGTAGAGACAGGGTTTCACCATGCTGTCCAGACTGTTCTCAAACTCCTGACCCCAAGCCATCCACCCACTTCGGCCTCCCAAAGTGCTGGAATTACAGGCGTGAGCCACTACACCCAGCTCAATTGATTTACTCTTCACAGTAACCCTATGAGATGAGTATTTTATTCCCAGCTTCAGATGGGGAAACTGAGGCATAGAACAGTTAAGAAACCAGCCCAGTATCACGTAATAGGCAGTGCAGCTAAGCTGAACTAAGGTGTTTGGGCTCTAGTGTCCATGCTGTCCTGTCAACTTAGAATGTGCGTGCTCGTCACTGACAACTCCCAAACTCCTTCACACTTCCTTTACTCCTCAGTCTAAACTAACTCTCATAAATGGAGCCGGTAAGCTCATTCCCAATGGATGAAATGACTAGCCATGTCTCTTGATAGAACGTGCCTCCCAGGACAGAAAGTGCACAGAGCCCGAGGAGCCCGTCATCCTTTCTGAGGAAGGGTCTTTCTGCAAGAGTTGCTGAGGCTTATGTCTTATGAAACCAACAGAGCTCTGGTGGTCACAAAGATTAGCCAAGGAGACCACCTCTGACACCTCCTTCAGATACCTAGACATCACTAAGTCAGTCTAAGATTGATGCCTTCCCTGGTCAGGTGTGGAGGCCCATGCCTGTAATCCCAGCACTTTGAGAGGTCAAGGCAGGTGGATCACCTGAGGTGATCAGGAGTTCAAGACCACCTTGGTCAACATAATGAAACCCCATCTCTACTAGAAATACAAACAATTAGCCAGGCATGGTGGTGGGTGCATAGAATCTCAGCTACTCAGAAGGCTGAGGCAGGAGAATTGCTTGAACCTGGGAGGTGGAAGTTGCAGTGAGCTGAGATCACTCCACTGCACTCCAGCCTGGGTGACACATGAGACTCTGTCAAAAAAAAAAAAAAAAAAAAAAAAAAGATTGATGCCTTCTCTGTAACGTGCATCACAGTTGACGTCTGACTGCCCTCTTTGATTATATGCTCTTTGGGAGCAGTGACTGGATCTGTCTTATTTATTGCTGTACTCCCACTGTTGTAACTTCAACATCCAATACTCAATGAATATGTTGAACAAATGACTAAACAAGTGAATGAATGAATGAATGAATGAATGAATGAATGAGCTCATGCATTATATCTCCTGTTGCAGCCTTCCTTTCCTGCCATGAAGATCTTCACTCAACCACCCACAAATTCCTTGAGACCACAGAAAGAAAATCAAAAGAATCTCAAAAGCTCTAATCGGCAAATGGAAACACCAGCTAAATTAAATGTCATGTCTAACAGGATGAGGAGCTCTCAACAGACAATTCTCAATTAATTCAAGGAGCCCCTGGGTGTGATACCCCGTGCTTTCTCCCCAGCTGCAACAGGAGGATGCCCAGCACTGACTGCAGAGCTGATGCCCGGCTAACCTGGATGGCTTCTCGGGAGCAGCCACTAGGGAAGCCCCACTCAATAGCCAGATCGTGCACATTTTCAAGAGAAGCTGGAAATTGTTGATGGTTTCTAAATGTCAGCTCCGAAGTCAATATTGGAAAATAAAACCCGAGTAGACAGCTGGTTAGCTTTCTCTGGGGTAAATCGCAGTGAGAGAAACAGCTGAGCAGGGAAGGATCAAGCTCTAGAGAACAGAGTCAGGGGGTTCTACCATTCATTGACTGCGTACCTTCAAGCAAATTGCTCAAACACTCTGTGTCTCAGTAAAACAGGGAGGATAATGGCACCTTATTGGGTTGGCATGATGATCAAACGCAATAATGTGTGGAGAATGCTCTGGGAAGCACTCTGCACATGGGAAGCAATGAATAACTGTCCCTCTAGATACAGGTTGACTGGGGACCAAGTGTTTCAGCCTCACCCAACCACATTGTGATTCTAAACCCATGGCACTCACTCCTAAACCTGCCAATTCAGGCGGCATGGTATCCAAACACTCCCATAGCTCCTGAGCCAGCTTCCCTCCATCATCCAGACTCACGTGCAATGCATTTCCATGGCAATAACCTGTTCCACAAAAGGTACAGTAAATATTTACTATTTTTTCACACATTTCAGATTATTTGGGTCTAACAATCTAACTGGCACTCTCTACTACTTCAGAAAAATGGCAACGAGAAGCCAAGCCTCCAGAAACAAAACAGAAGTGGCTTCAGCAACAGGGACACCAGGGAACCACGTGGACAACCAAGAACAGCATGTGGCCACAGATAAAGAGATTTCAGGAAGCTCCGCTCACAAGGGCGCCTCCGGGAGCTATTTAACCCCCTCCAGTCGCCCCATCCTCCCAGCAACAAATGCAATACATTGCAAAGATTCCAAACACCCCCTCATCTCTTTTAACTCTCTCTCTATGCAGCCCCCAGCACTCACACACATACACAGGTCCTCTGAGAGATTTTTTAAAGCCTTGTTCACACATACACAGAACATGCAACACTAAGAGTTTTAAATGCTAAACCCCTGACGTGCGTGCTCACACACACACAGAGTTTGATAATCAGCAGAGCTTCACTGTGCCTGCTCAGAGAGGGGGAGGCTCTCTTGGAATGAGGGGGGCTTCTCTGCCCAGGGCTTTTGAAATGTCAGCTGAGCCACGGAAGAGCTTGTGATTCACTCCCTGACTCACTCCCATCTCTGCAGCAGACCCCATCTCTGCAGGGAGGGCAGGACAGGGCTTTTTCATTCATTCCCTCATTCAGTCACAAAACCTGTTTTAGACCACGTATACAAACAAAAAAACTCATTCAGGCACAAAACTCTGTGCCCAGCCTTGCACTAGTCCTTAGAGAGACAGAGAAGAATAAAATACAGCCCCTGCCCTCAAGTTTCTCACAGTCTGACAGCCAGGGAAACAAACAGGTCACCACCAATCAATGTGATATATCAAGGAGATATACACAAGGTACCTATATCTATTTAGAAGACTGATAAACATTTGACTGTAGAAATGTGATGTTCCTGCATTACAAAAGAACTCAAAAACCAAAAGAAAAGACATAGGATAGACCAAGGGGATTTATTTTTAGACCATATCACGGATTGGCATCTGAATATATAAAGAGAGTTACTATCAATTAGTTAAAAAAAAAAAAAAAAAAAAAAAAAAGACAGGGGACCAGGTGCAGTGGCTCATGCCTGTAATCCCAGCACTTTGGGAGACTAAGGTGGGAGGATGACTTGAGCCCAGGCATTTGAGACCAGCCTGGGTAACATGGCAAAACACTGTCTCTACAAAAAAAAAAAAAAAAAAAAAGCCTGGCACGGTAGTGTGTGCCTGTGGTCCTGTAGTCCCATTTACTAGAGAGGCTAAGGTGGAAGGATCACTTGAGTTGAGGCTGCAGTGAGCTGTGATCGTGACACTGCACCCCAGCCTGGGCTGCAGAGGAAGACCCTGTCTCAAAAAAAAAAAAAAAAAAAAAAAAGCCACTAGAAAAATTGACAAAGTAATATGAAGAGAGAATTTCCAGAGAAAAAAATACAAGTGCCCAAAAAGCGTATGCCTAATCTCATGAATATCTGGGAAATGCAAATTAATATAAGATATTTTATCCATTAGACTGGCAAAAATGGAAAAGACTGGTAACTCCCAGTGTTGGCAACCACATGGGCTGAAAAAGTGAAGGAAGAATGCAGGTCTAGTAGAGCACCCTGGATGTGAGGGATTGGGCACTCAATTGCTCTTGTTATTCATCTTTCTTCCCACGTGCTTTGCACATGGCACTCACTCAGCAACCCTCTGCAGAACTGAGTCAAACAGGAAAAGTAATGCTGCATATCTGAGCTGCAGAGGGTTCTTGTTATTAAAATCCCCATCCCTATGGCTCTTCTGGGATACTGGAGATGACTGCCAGCAGGATAACAGGTGTGGGAGCAGGAGCCGGGGACAAGGCGGGAACAGGGCTTGCTACCCAGGGACTAGAGTGTGTCCTTGATGCCGGTCACTCTTCCTTTCCTACCAGGGAAGCTCAGGCATTCCACTCCTTCACAGACAGCAACCTTGCCATGAGAAAAGAAAGACTTATGTGTGATTATTCACTATGGAGAATAAGGAGGAAACAGATCAGGAAACAAGAGGCAAACTAAAGTTTCACTTGCTAAAGTGAAACTGCAAAGAGGCACCAGCCTGAAAGGCAAAACCAAGGCCTAGATAGACAAGAAAGCAGCAGGCCCAAGATGCCACGGACACTAGGAGGCCCCTCCGTTCTACCCAATAATAGAAACAGCCAACATGTGGGTTTACTCTGTGCCAGGCACTGAGCTAAGACCTCAGGTACCTTATCTCTACAGACCTCAGCCTATTTTAAAAGGAACTCAGAGAGGTTAATCAACTTGTCTGAGGCCACACAGCTTGCCCACAGCAGCACTGGGGTTTGAACTTAGGTCTCTCTGACTCCAGAACCCCGTGCTCTTACCCATACTGCTTAGCTTTTAGCTGGCCCAGTGTTGGGAAGTCAGTCCTCCAGGAGGAAGTCCTGCCTGACAGTGGGTTGGGACTGGAAGGAGATTTATGACCCCCATTCTGAGGAAAAGCAGGAGCACCAGTTGGGGAGTGGGAGGACCCAGTGGGTCAGCCAGCCAAGAAGAGAGTCACTATTACCATTCAGGGACACACAGAGTCTGGAACCTAGGTTACTTCCAGGCTGAAGAGAGTGTGGGTGTACCCACCCTCCTCCCCACCCACATCTGGTGCTGCTAGAGGGACCAACAGAAAAAAACAAAAAACAAAACAAAACAAAAAACTTCAAATCATAGGGGCTGATGCTGCTGTTGGCAGAAGCAGGAGGAAGTGGGCCACTGGGGAGGCCACATCCGCCCCATGGCGAGGATCCTTGGGTTAGCATGGGCAGCGGGCAATGCAAGGAGAGGGAAGGAGGTGGTTTCTGGGCCCAGGTGAGGGAGAAAGGAGAGGCTCTGTGTGTCATCCCAGCCTGAGGCACAGGGAAGAGGTGTGGGTGGCTGGACCCAAGTGGCTCTGGCACTCCTAGATCTCACAGAGATCCCAGCCTACTTGTGAGACCTCAGGCAATTGATTTAAGTTTTCTGGCCTTGGTGTCTTCATCTGTAAAACGGGGATAAGAATGTTATCTTCCTAGGACTGGGTGGAACTACCACCACCTCATCAACTGGCACCTGCCTGGCTTCATGCCCACTGGACCACCCCACTGCCACTAAATTGGAAACTCTCTGGCAGCTTGTCTGGCTAGTTCACTGCTGTATCTCCACCACCTAGAACTGTCAGTGGCACCGAACAGACACCCAATAAATATTGGTTGAATTGTTAAACAATAGGTGCTCAAAAATACTTGTTGAAGAAAAATAAAGGAGACATAAGAAAGAATAAAACGATAGAAGGTAGAGGAGAAAGAGGGGCAGAAGGGAGGAAGGTGAACCCCCAGGAAAGTTCCAAGACCATGAGAAGCAGCTGAGGTTGACCTGTTAGCCAAACTGCTTCTCAAAGAGCTCTGCCCAAAATAGTACTAACTAGGTTGTCAGAGTTAATAGAACCAAGCACTGCTTATCACTAGGTGACTGGGCTTGTGTTTTAGCCAGTTTCTGAGCTTGAGCCAAGGTCTCCTCTCTCTTCCTTATCTAAGGAAGCCCCAGGGGCTGGCTCACTCTTCTGCCCTTCCTTCCTCCCTTCCTTCCTCCCTTCTTTCCTTTTCTTTCCTTCTTTTCTTTTTTTTTCTTTCTTTCTTTCTCTGGGTTACAATCTCATTCTCTGTCCCTGGCATCCACCTACAGACTCCGGAAGAGTGTAAACATTCTAGTGTTCACCTGTGGTCTCACACAGTGCAACCTCTGGGCCAAAGCTAACTGTTTATGCCTGAAATACTGTCACCAGAACAGTTGCCTCTGATTATCACTCCTCGAAAAAATATGCATTGTCAGTAAAAAACCAACAGGCATGCCCAGCCCAGGTGTGGATCTCATGAAACCCTTTACTACTGACAAGTGATCTGCAAGGGCCTTTCCATACCCACAAATCTCTGACAGGAGATGCATGGTGGTTAAGAATGTGTGCTTTGGAACCAGAGGATCTGGACTCAAATCCTGGTTCCTCCACTTGTCAACAGTGGAACCTTGAGCAAGTTAGTTCATCTCTTCTCGCCTCAGTTTCTTCAGTTACAAGAAGAGGATAATAACACCTACCTTGCTGGGTTACTGTGAGAATTCAATGAGGGCCAGGCACGGTGGCTCACACCTGTAATCCCAGCACTTTGGGAGGCCGAGGCAGGTGGATCACTTGAGGTCAGGAGTTTCGGACCAGCCTGGCCAACATGGTGAAACCCTATTAGTCTCCACTAAAAATACAAATATTAGCCGGGCATGGCAGTGGATGCCTGTAATCCCAGCTACTTGGGAGGCGGGGCAGGAGAACCGCTTGAACCTGGGAGGTGGAGGTTGCAGTGAGCCAAGAGCTCACCACTGCACTCCAGCCTGGGGCGACAGAGCAAGACTCCACCTCAAAAATTACAAAAATAATTCAATGAGATAACACACATAAAGTGTTGTAAGCAGTCAAGATTCTTATTTATAAACATGGAAGCCCACTCTGACCAGTTTAAGCAGGAAAGACTTAATCTTTGGGAGGCCCCGAGAATCCAATTAGGACACCTTTAAACAGCCAGAAGAAGCATCTAGACCACAGGACAGAACCCGTTGCCACCGCTTCAGAGTCCAGATGAGGCAGTCTGCACTACAGATGCTGTGAATATTCAACATTCACAAGGGACAAATCTTGCTAGAAGCCTCGCCACAGCTGACTCTGTAGTCTGGACATACTTAACGCCTCCCTCTCCAGAACAGATCAAACACAGTGGCAGCTGCTTCTAGCCACCAATTCAAAGTCCAGCAAGGACTCACCTGATTGACAGATCCTGGGTCCCATGTCTGTGCTCTAGCTGAGAGGGAGGTTGGGCGAGTGGGTTTCTGAGTTGTACATTAAAGAGACATGGGTTTATGAGGTGGCAAATTCACAAACATTTTTTTAAAAGTGGTTCTAGAGTGTGTGGCCAGAAAGAATGACAAATGTCTCCCATTAGCTCTTGGCACAGTGCCTGGCTCATATATGCCCAATGAGTAGCCATTCCCTGGAGATGTCATTTAGGCCCCAAAGCAAGAAGGTTCCTGTGCCCCAATCATTCTTCATCTCTCTGGGCCACCCTGTTACTATTCCAAAAGGTTTGGATTAAACCCTTCCCTTTACTCCTCCTAACTCTTGTCCTGACTATATGCATCTAAGTGTCTCTGGAGACCCCCACTGGAGCCCAGAAATAAAGGCAAGTACTGCTTATGGCCTGGCAGGAAAATGCACCAACCAGCTGGTATCACAGATTCACAGAACTTCAGAATGCCTAAACTAGAAAGTGACTCTCTCCTACTGTCTTGTTTTGCAAATCAAGAAACTGAATCTAAAAAGGGGAAAGGACATGACAAAGATTGCCCAGCAAAGTCCTGGCAGAACCAAAACTAAGATCAAGGAGAATGAGGAGAGGGGCTCAGGTTGCAGATCCTCTGCAGCAAACCAGTATTGCACTGAGCAAGATGCCTTTAGCAGGGCTCAGCAGCTGCTCCAAAGGAACCAGTGCAGAACAAGAAGGATGTTGTCTCAAGAAGAGCAGTCTTAGAGGTCATGGGAACAGGCAGCAGAGTAAGTTGAAGCTGCAGGACCCCAAAATGCTATGTCAGGATCCCTTAGCCCCTTGCTACTCAAAGTGTGATCCACGGGCTGAGCACGGTGGCTCACGCCCGTAATGCCAACACTTTGGGAGGCCAAGGCGGGTGCATCATTTGAGGTCAGGAGTTTGAGACCAGCCTGGCCAACATGTGAAAATCCATCTCTACTAAAAATACAAAAATTAGCCAGCTGTGGTGGTACATGCCTGTAATCCCAGCTACTCAGGAGGCTGAGGCAAGAGAATCACCTAAGCCCAGAAGGTGGAGGTTGCAGTGAGCCAAGATCACACCACAGCACTCCAGCCTGGATGACAGTGCAAGACTGTCTCAAAAAAAAAAAAAAAAAAAAAAAAGACAAAGAAAGAACAAAAGAAAAAGTGTGATCCATGGACTAGCAGAATCAGCACCATCCAGCAGCTTGTTAGAAATGCAGGATTCCAGGCCCCTCCCCGGACCTACTGGATCACAGCCTGCATCTTAATTAGATTCACAGGTGATTCTTCTGCACGCTAAAGTTTGAAAAGCCTGTCTTAGTCAGTTCTGGCCTAAAGAGGAATTCAAAAAGAAAAAGTTACCCTGCCCAGAATCAGCATTTCTCTGGATCCATTGTGTCTGGCACTACGCTAGGTTTTTTACGGACTTAACTCATTAAGTCTTATAAACCCTACAGCCCTGTAAAGTAGACTTTCAGGGTCCAGTTTTACAGGTGAGGAAACTGAGGTTTAGGCAAGAGATACAACTTACCCTTTACCGCTAGGTCTACCTGGTGACTGACAACTGATATGATGGATGACAGACAGCAAGGTACCGGCATCTGTCATCCATCATACCAGCTGTACCTCCATGTGTCACTTCAGGGTACCTGGTGACTCACAACTACTCATTCTTTGGGTGGTCTCTTTAGCAAAGCGGTGCCCCTGAATGAAGCTCCTCTTCAATACTATCCAGGCAGAATTAGCCAGCCCTGTCATTCTCTAATAATCAGAGGTGGCTTGTGTAACTCATCCCTTAACCTCTGACAGCCCAGTGAAGTGAGTAGAGAAGGCACAAATCTTAGAATCCACTCTGCCACTGATTCGCTATACAATAACAGATACATTATTTAACCCCTCTGAGCCTTGGCTTCCCCACCTGTAATGAGGAAATAAATCTTAGGTTTCAGAGTTGCTGCAAGCGTAAAATGAGAGGATGTATGTCATATACATGAAGTCATGCCAGGAGAAAGAAGCATGAGTGTTTCTATTGCCATCAGTCATTGCCCAATATGTATTCCTCCTGGTGGTGTGGTAGGGCCAGCTTATGAGTCAACGGTGTGGATCTCTTCCGTATTCTGTGTTCAATGATGGCACATGTAATTGACCGTGGTGAGAGTATTTACACCATGGAAACTGACCAGCGGCAAGCACTGCATACCAGGGTTGTTCATTGTTTGTTTCTTTTGTTGTTGTTGTTGTTTTACCAGAGAGCTAATTACTAAACATTTATCAGCACACCATTGCTGCTTCTCTCCCTCCCTGATCCTCAAATCAGGACTTTCCACCACTGAGATTCCACAGCTTCTGGCCTGTGACTTCTAGGAAACTGAGAGGTCACTCAGCACCTCCACCCACCCCAAAGAAAGCCCACAGTGTAGGCTCCTCGTTTTCTCATTCAGCCAGTACTTATTGGACCCCTACCATGGACACACACAGCCTCCCATCCCTCCAGAAGGGCTGCCAGCACCCTGCCATCTGTCATCCATCATATCAGAAAAAGCATTTTCATGGCTGTGATAAATGAGGGAAGGAAATTAATAAGAAGTCCCAACGGTGGCAGGGGAAGGATCACACACATCATTTCCGTATCATCCCTATGCATGGTAAATTACCTCCTGACAATAGGATCACCTTCCCCTTGGCTCACTTGCACTCACCACACATAGCAGGAATTCAGCGAAATAAAGACGAGGCCTTTCATGTTCTTATTGCCAGAATTGTCAGGATGCCCCTGTGGTGTCAAAAAGCTGGGAACTTTGATCGTTAAAGTGAAATGGCTACTGTCCCGTTCCCCTAGCCCCCTCTCTGTCCTGCAGCCTCTCCATGTCTCTAGAAGTCCCCTCTGGCCCTCAATATCTTCATGCTCTTGATCTCTGGTCTCTCCCCTCATCCCCCAACAGCCTCCTCTCTGACCTTCTTTCTCTTCCATTTTTGCTCATTGGAACCTCCTTGGCCCCCTCAGTCCCCTCCTCTCTCTGTCCCTCATTCTCTCCCCTCATTATTTCTCAGCCTGCAAAAGCAGAAAGCAAGCACAAAGACCAATCAAATATTCCCTAAAATGCTGACATGAAGCTAGTCGATTCACATGAAATTCAGCAAATCAGCTTTTGGAAGACTGATGACCTAGGGCTGCACCATGACCCAGAACCCCATGAGAGTTTGTGAGCAGGTGATGGAGGAAAATTGAGACCCATCTCCCATCCGCAGACACTGATTCCTTTGTGAGGTTTTTCTTCCAGTCACCCAAAGTGGCAGTAGGAGGGGACCTGGCTTGAGCAAGGCATGCTCTCTGGGGCCCATCTGCACTCCTAAGTCCTGCCAAGAAGGAATGTTGGCAAAACACACAGATCATGTGAGATAATTATCCCCATAAGTAGTGTTAGATTCTTGGGCCATGGAGACCTTAGCTTTCCCATAGGGGCTAAAATGCCCTAACATTTGACTTTGATGACTCAAGCATTTGTCATTCTGACTCCCACAGCAGGGTGAATAAAAAAAAAAAAAAAAAAACTAAAGATTTAACTTAAAAAAGTTTAACAAGTTAATTTTCTAAATTTAAAATGTTTCAGAAAGAAACACAACCTACAGAAGGATAATTTTAAGCTATATTAAAGCTCAAAGATGACATCATGGAATTCTAATTATATAGACTTTGAGGCAATGGAGTCAAATAACCTTTCTGGATACAGTTATAAATTTTTCACAATAGGCAGATACTATGTTAGTATCACATCTTACGGATACACTAAAAGTCCCTCTCATAGATTATTTGGAAAAGTGAAAATAAAAGCACCCTTTATTCTGAGACCTCAGGCAATACTACAGCTTTTCAGTTTCCGTGTTGACTCTGAATTTCTCTCCTAAAATGAGATTATTTCTAACAGCATATATGAAGATGAGACTTGAAACCAGACCAAACCAATCATGAGCTTAAAAGTCCATAAGGAACCAAGCCCTTACCTCTCTACAAAATGCCAGGAGCACTTGAGGCAAAGTCCAGGGACCTGGTGCCTTCCCCATGTGATCTTTTCCCCTCTATGTTGTTATGAGAAAAAATGAATCAATTCATTAACAAGATCTTAGAACAGGCCTGACACATAATAAGCCCACAGTAAAGGTTAGGCTTGATGGTACTTGTGAAACAAAGCACTGCACTCCTATCTGCCTAGGCGGTTCACGCTTGTTGCTATTTCATGCAAGTATTGTGTGATTTTAAAAAAATTAAATCATTCGACTCAACCACTTTTCCTATGTAAAATGCATTGCCTTTACATTTGTACAGGTGCAGAGTCTGTATATTATATGAGCTAATAATAAACAGAATGTATATTTATATGTATGTGTAACATAGTTAAATAAGATACAGTCACACATGTAGTCTTTAAAAAGACAGAGGGAGAGAGAGTCTCACTCTATCACCCAGGCTGAAATGTAGTGGCACAATCATGGCTCATTGCAACCTCCACCTCCTGGGCTCCAGTGATCCTCCCGCCTCAGCCTCCCAAGTAGCTGAGACTGCAAGTGTATGTCAACTAGCCCAGTTAGTATTGTTTAACTTTTTTTGTAGAGATGGGGTCTTGCTATGTTGCCCACGTTGGTCTTGAACTCCTGACCTCAAGTGATCTTCCCATCTCAGCCTCCCAAAGCACCAGGATTACAGGCATAAGCCACTGTGCCTGGCCACACATATGTAACCTTTACAGCAACACCCTAAGGTAGATGATCATTTTTCTCCTTTTATAGTGGAGAACACTCTGAAGCTTCAGAGGTTGACTGAATTTTCCATGCAACAAGGCTGGTGGATGACAGAGCAAAGATTGGAAGGGCAACAGTTCTGCCACCCCTGTCCATGGCATTGCCTCTTGTTTCTGAAGTCCCTCTTTCCTGGGTTTTATTTCTACACTCCTATTCCTAGAGTTGCTCTGGATGCTGTGGGCGGGGGTCCGGGGAAGAACAAGATAGAAGAGACAGTCACTGCCCCTCAAGAGACAATAATTGTGAATAATTCATTTGTCTCCTTTCCTGAAATGAGAGCAAAGTTGAGAAACAGGTAGAAGTTGAACCAGACTAGGGGCAGATGTTAAGATGCCTCAAACTCTGGGACCCAATGCTTAGTTTCCAAAAAGGAGTTTAAGGCTAGGCTTTCTGATGTTTTCAAAGAGTCAAGGGAGCTAGCCAAGCATAAGAAGGCAGCAGAAAGGTAACTAACTTTTAACAAGCAGTTGTTGACATGCCTTCATATTTTTCATCCAATCATATTTACTGCTACAAGACCCTAAGAGAAAGGTTTAATTATCCTCAGTATGTAGGCAAGGCAACAAAGGCTCAAAGAAGTGGAGTAAGTGCTTGAAGTAAACAAAATTAGAAAAGAAGACAAAAATAAAATTTGAATCGAGCTGCTATCCATATCCTTTCCAGAGCTTCTCACTGCCCTCATCAAGCCATTTCTCAAACTCCAAAGCTCCAAGCTCCAGGTTCACATGTCTACGGAAGGAACACACCATTGGTGAGAACCTAACTGTGCAAATGCTAAACATTTTCCCTGAAACACATTATGCCCATGCTCTATCACTTTGTTATGCTCCGACAGCATGGGGATCCGGCATGCCAAGTGTGACATTTAAAAGAAAATTAAACCACTTTCCTTTAGACGCACAGATTGCCAATCCATGGTTAATATTCCAGTTTCCTACATTTCCCTCTGTAGTAGAGGACTACAGTACTTCCTCTGGCCTTCTGCCAAGCACACGGAGGAGGAAAAGGAAGCTGGTGGCATCTGGAGACCCAAAGGGATTATTTTTCCATTATGTCATCCACCTAGTTAGAGATGCTCTCTAAGAAAGTTATTGATTTTGGTTGACATGTTTCGTAATCAGCCCCCTTAACTAATTCCCTTATTTGTGCTAATAGTTTTTCAGTGGATTCCTTTAGAGTTGCTAAACTAAATAATATAACCTGTGAATAATGTTAATTTGGTATTTGTTTTTCCAATATGTAATTACTATTTATATCTGTTTCTTTTCTTGTTTCATTGACTAGAACATCCAAAACAATGACAAATAACAGTATGTTGCGATCAACCATCTTTCATTTATTCTTAACTTTAATGCGAATTCCTTAAGTATCTCAAAATGGCTATTGGTTGGCTACAGATTGTCTTCATCATGCTAAAGAAGTATCTTTTTATTCTTAGTCCTTTCTCTAAGAATTTTCACCAAGAACAAACATCGAAATTTTAACAAATGCTTTTTTTTTGCATCTATGATCACATTTTTCCTTTGACATATTGATGGGATATATTAATAGACTTCCTAATAATAAATCATAATGTATTTCTAGAATGAACCTTCCTTGATCATGATGCATTGTTCTTTTAATATCCAAGAGGATTCAATTTGCCAAGATTTTATTTAGGACTATTTTCTCTGTGTTTATAAGTGAAATTAGACTATGGCTTTATTTTTTGCCTTATCTTTGTCAGATTTTTGTGTCTGTATGATGCTAGGGTCAGAGGAAAGAAGTGAGACAGTGTCCTTTTTCTCTATGGTCTAGAGAAATGTTTTAAAAACCAAAAGGATCATTTGTTCTATAGGTTTTGTGGATGATTTTGAAAACTTTCATTAGTTCCTTCTTGTTATTGGTTTAGACTAGAAGCCAGTAAACTACACCCTGCAGGCCTGCCACCTGTTTTGATAAAGATTTATTGGAACACAGTCATGATCACTTCTTTATACATTATCCACGGCTGCCTTCATGCTACAATGGTAGCATTGAGTAGTTGCTCAGATGCCCCATAAACCTAAAATATTTACTATCTAGTCCTGTAAGAAAACATTTGCCAACCCCTAATCTAGGCAGACTATCTTTTATGGTAGACAATTTGAGTATTTCTGTCTTCTTGGACTTTCAAACTTAACACCAAAAATTGAAAAACAGCTATCATCCTAGTTCTACGAGGCGTCCAACACTGGGATGAGCTATTTGCATGCATTATTTAACCAAACCCATACAACTACTGCATTATTATCCTTGTTTTATAGTGGAGGAGACTGAGACTGAGAGAGTAAATAATCACCCAAGGTCAGAAAACGGTAGTGGAAAAGCTACGACATGAATCCCAGAGTACCGGTCTGAACACCACTGTAATAGCACATCTTGTCTTACAGTTGTTTCTATCTCTGGTTTATATGTCCTTTCTCACTTCTAACTTGCATATTGTTCATATATATATTTGCCATATATATTCATTGTATATGTTATATAAATACATGTGTGATGTATATATATGTATGACCTATCTATATGATTAAATATATAATTAGAAGTAGATGTTTTATTGGCTCTTTCATTTGCTTTGCTTTGTTCTGTTTTCCAGGACTAACTCTTAAAGTTATCAACACAATCCTTTTTACATATCCTAACGCTATATTACATCAGAATATAAAATATTATATATTCTTACCTATATTCTTACTCCGGTTTACGTTAGGTTTCTCTTGTGGGGTTTTTTTCCTTGCTTGCTATAAATATTCACACAGAAGTTTTTGCATGAGCCTTTAAGCTTTTATTTATCTAGGATAGATGCCCAAGAGTGCAACTGCTGGGTCACAGTGCAGTTGACATGTTTTTAAAAACTGCCAATTTTCCAGAGTGGCTACTGCAGTTCCTATTCTCAGCAGCCATGCATGAACGATCTAATTGTTCCTCATCCTCCCTTGCTAGAATTTGGCATTACCATTATTTTTCAGTTTTGCCATTTTGATCGGTAGTGATATCTCATTGTGCTTTTAATTTGCATTTTCCTAAAAGCTAATGATGTAGAACATCTTTCCATGTGTTTATTTGTCATCTGTATTCCCGCTTTGGTGAAATGTCCATTGATACCTTTTGCTGTTTTTTAATTGGATTGTTTGTTTCTTTTTTTTTTTTTTTTTTTTTTGAGACAGAGTCTCGCTCTGTCGCCCAGGCTGGAGTGCAGTGGCCGGATCTCAGCTCACTGCAAGCTCTGCCTCCCGGGTTTACGCCATTCTCCTGCCTCAGCCTCCCGAGTAGCTGCGACTACAGGCGCCCGCCACCTTGCCCGGCTAGTTTTTTGTATTTTTTAGTAGAGACGGGGTTTCACCATGTTAGCCAGGATGGTCTCGATCTCCTGACCTCATGATCCGCCCGTCCCGGCCTCCCAAAGCGCTGGGATTATAGGCTTGAGCCACCGCGCCCGGCCACGGATTGTTTGTTTCTTACAGCTGAAACTTGAGGGCTCTTTATGTATCCTAGATAATAGTCCTTTGTCAGATAAGTGATTAGCAAATATTTGGTCCAGATTATAGTTTGTCTTTTCATTCTCTCAACCGGGTTTTGCAGAACAATAGTGTTTAATTTTGATGAAGTTCAACTCATCAATTTTTCCTTTTCTGGATCAGGATTTTGGTGTAAAGTCTAAGAAATTTTCCCTGACCCTAGATTTCAAAAATTTTCTCCCATGTTTTCTTCTAAAAGTTGTATGGTTTTATATTTTACATTTAATAGCATGATCAATTTTGAGTTAATTTTTGTACAAAGTGCAAGACTTAGGCTGAGGTTCATTTTTTGGCCATTAAATATCCAATTGTTCTAGCACTACGTGTTGAAAATTCGTTTCTCCATTGAACTGCTTTTGTGCCTTTGTCAAAAATCAATTGAGCATACTTGTGTGGGTCTATTTCTGGGTTATCTATTCTGTTCTATTGATCTCTGTGTCTGTCCCTCCGCCAATATCACACAGCCTTGATTACTGTAGACCAATTCCTCCCATTTTATTCTACTTCTTCAAAACTGTTTTAGCTATGCTAGTTCCTTTGCCTTCTCATATAAATTATAGAACAATGTTATTTATATATACAAAATAATTTTGTTGGAATTTTTATAAGAATCACATTAAACCTGTATATCGATTTGGGGATAGCTCCTATCTTTACTATACTGAGTCTTTCAATTCATGAACACAGTATGTCTTCATTTATGTAGATATTCTTTTATTTCTTTCATCAGCATTTGACAGTTTTCAGAATATAAGCATCAGCATTTTATAGTTTTCAGTATATAAGTCCTGTACATATTTTGTTGGATTTACAGCTAATTATTTTTTTCCTTTGAGCAATCAATTGTCAATCATATTATATTTTCAATTTCAGTCTCCCCGTGTTCATTGCTAATTTATAGAAATACAATTGTTTTTTGTATGTTTCCCCTGTATCCAGCAACCTTGCTGAATTCGCTTATTTGTTGTAGGATGGCTTGTTTATGGTTGGTTGGTTTGTTTTATAGGTTCTTTGGTATTTTCTGCACAGATACGCATGTCATTTGTAAATAAATACATTTTTATTCTTTCTTTGTTTTATTTTTTTTTTTCAGCCTTATTGCAATGATAACGACCAACAGGAATATACAGCACTATGTTGAACATGTCCCAGGGTCATTAAGGAAAGTATTTTATTTTTAAGTCATTGATTTTTTTAACCTTTGTTATTAACTTCTAGTTTTATTTCATTGTGATTAAAGAAAGTTGACAGCATGTTTTCTGATTGTCTTCCACAATGAAAGATAATAAATTAAGTAAAATCAATAAAAGATGATAAAGTTAAATTTTAATATCCTCGCCCCTATGTTATCTACTTCCCCATCTTCACTTATATGCTAGGATTTTGCACTCAAATAGATCATGAAGTTAATTTTACACCACATAGCTACTCATTCACAAATAATTTTTGTTGTCTGACACTTAATTGGAGACTTACAGCAATTATTTGGACTCAATATTATGTTTAATTACTGGAAGTGCTCATGCCAGTTCCTTCATACCATGACTTTTTCATTCTTAAGTTCCTAATTTTGGATCTGCTCTCAATTAAAGTACATCTTCAATTAACTTTTTCAGTGGTGGTAGATTTGCAGCGCCTTTTTATAACTGAAAACTGTCTTTCTGTTGCCTTCTCACATAAGTGACAGTTTGAGAATCAAATATGTAGATGATAACATTTCCCTTCAAAACTCTGTAAACGCAGCTGCATTGTCTTAAGTACTGGATTATTCATTGAAAACATATATCCAGGCCCTGTGTCTGCCAGAAGATTGGTCGTGTAGACTGCCCTTGCTAGCGATGCTCTCGCTAGTAATGATCCAGTCCTCTTCTCAAGCCATGGTTGGAGGGCAGAGCTACACACATAGCACTAGGGTTCTAGCAAGCACTCATCCACTGCAGCTCTCTTGACCTGCCTCAGACTCTTCTCCCACCTGCACAATCTGATTATCTGATTCCACGATGCACTCACACCTTAGTTCCTTTGGTCTCTCTTATACACCTTACATATAGCAGCCACACAACTGAAGGTTCAATTCACCACCAGCAGTCCCCTACACAAACCAGTGCACAAGTTAACTGCCTCCTCTTCCCTTCCTGGTTTCTCTGAATGAATGTAGGAAAATTAGCCATCGTAAGAGGCCTCTGGTCATTTCAAAAACTTAATTTTGAGCAGAAAAGGGTGACTTTCCACTCGGTACAAAGTTAGTTCTCTTAGTCTAGTAACAGGACAATGGAAGACAAAGGGTCTTTCTACTGTTTCCAGTTGGTCTTGTTACATCTTGTTGGAGGTGTTGACTGTGAAGGGTGGATCCAATCCAGCACCGTCTGCCTTTGAGTTAATGGATATTTCACTGAGATTCCAGCAACTGGTTATCTGACTATTTTCAGTGTTGTTGACCCTGTTCCTCCTATTCTAAGGGCATTTGAGGGCAAACTTGTAAATGCTGCATCAGAGGCTGATAGCCAAATGTTATTTTCAACCCAATGCCAAGACTCAGTCTTTTCTTGGCATTATCAAGCTTGCAACGTTCAGGGCAGTCGCAGACTTTGTCCCGAGTAAACCAGTGTGGTTCCACTGTGCTAATCATATGAAAAGATGTCCTCTCACAGCATTGTTCTACAACAAATCCCTTAGAGCAGTGGTTCTGAAATATCAGTGCACAGAAGCATCGCTCGGGAAGCTCATGTTAAAAAATTATTGGGCCTTGCCTCAAAGATTCTAATGGGGCTCAGGGTCCACATTTTTAACAAACACAAGATGATGCCTGCAGGTCATTCAAGAAAGGCCCTAGGAGAACTGCAGCTCCAGAAGCATCTTCTCTAAAACCATTAGATGTACATTTTTCAGCTATCCCATCTGATAGTTCCGCAAAGCCACCAATGGAAAAAAAGAAAATAAAACCTTGTACCTACTACAATTTCAGAACCTGAGCTGTCTGCTGCGGCAAACTGGAAAATGTGATGCCTTCGTGAAATTTCCCGTTGCTAACAACACTCTAGCACATGCCCCTTGACCAAGAAATAGCACTTATGGGAACTCTACAGATGGATTTCTACACATCTGAAGTGATGCATTTGCCACACTATTCTTAATGGCATTGTTTGTAATGGCCCCACATTGGAAATCACCTAAAGTCCGTCCCTAGAGGACTTGTTTAATGAATTATGAATTATCCATACTTTACATCTATTAAAAATGAATACTTGGGCCAGGCTCACACCTGTAATCCCAGCACTTTGGGAGGCCAAGGAAGTTCGATTGCTTGAGCTCAGGAGTTTGAGACCAGCCTGAGCAACATGGTGAAACCCTGTTTCTACCAAAAATACAAGAAACAATTTTAGCTGGGTGTCGTGGTGCACACCTGTGATCTCACCCACTCGGGAAGCTGAGGTGGGAGGATCACTCAAGCCTGGGAGGCAGAGGTGGTAGTAAGCCAAGATCACACCAGTGTACTGCAACCTGGGTAAGAGCAAGACCCTGTCTCAAATACATAAATATTTTACATCTATTTTAAAAAGTAGTATAAGGAAGCTCTCTTTGTATTGTTATAGAGAGATCTTCAAGACGTGGGGTGGACAGGGAAAGTAATTCAAATATCTAAAGACTGGCAGCACCATATAAGCTTCTGCCAGTCAGTGAGGATGCTCAACAAATCAGGACAAATGCCAGTCGTTACACCATGCTGGTGCTTATTAGCCAAATATTAGGAAGAAAAAAATCAAGGTGGAGAACAGAAGCTGCAGTATGTCGTCTTTTGTGTGACAACCAATGGGGTGAAGGAAAAGATTTCTGAGAGGATATCCAGAGAAGGGGGTGGGAAATGGGTGGGTGGAAAACAGAAAAGAATAAGAGACTTTAAAAATGTATGGGTTTTAAACAATTTTTTAAATTTCAACTTTCATTTTAGATACAGTAGGTACATGTGCAGATTTGTTACACAGGAATAATGCATGATGCTGAGGTTTGGAGTACAGATCCCGTCACCCTGG
This sequence comes from Rhinopithecus roxellana, assembly GCF_007565055.1. Taxonomy (NCBI): domain Eukaryota; kingdom Metazoa; phylum Chordata; class Mammalia; order Primates; family Cercopithecidae; genus Rhinopithecus; species Rhinopithecus roxellana. The sequence goes on along the minus strand of NC_044568.1, from coordinate 769,802 downwards.
CAGTGAGCACAGTACTTGACAGGTAGTTTTTTAACCCACCCCCACCCTCAGCCCTCCAGTAGTCCAGTGTCTACTTTCATATTGATGTCCATGTGTGCTCAATACTTAGCTCCCCCTTGTAAGTGAGAATATGCAGTATTTGGTTTTCTGTTCTTGCTCTGATTTGCTGAAAATAATGGCCTCCAGCTCTATCCATGTTGCTGCAAAGGATATGATTTCATTCTTTTTTATGACTGCATCGTATTCTGCCACTGATGGGCACCTGAGTTGATACCATATCTTTGTTACTGTGAATAGTGCAGCATTTTTGTATGTTTTTGAATCCTGTGAACATACTACAAAAAATACACTTAAAACACTATTTTTAAAGAAATTTGGGGGAGGAGGAGGGATAGATATGCCCAAAGCTGGTGTGATTTAATTTTAATTATATGCTTCTTTGGGTCCCTGCAGTTTGGTGTTTCTCAAAGTATACCCATTAGTGAAAAGTTTGCTGCAGTCGGGGGATGGGAGGAGAGAACCTACTTTGTCTATACTGGAAAATGGCTATGGTCTAATCAATGATGTTCAGAAAACTGACTGCTTCCAGCTTTGTAGAAAGTACAGATTGTCTCCCCCCAGTGGCTCTCAAACCTGGATCCTGATGACAATCACCTGGAGAGCCTTTAATGAATACTGTTGCCCTGATTCTACTCCCAGACAGCCTGCTTTCACTGACTTGAGGTAGAGCCAGGGCACTGGGGCATTTAAAAGATCCCCAGATCACTCCAAGGTGCAGTCACTGGTGACAGCCTCCTGAGTTGGCATGCCTGAGGGGAAGTTCCCAGTATGTACCTATTAAGCCCATTGTCCAGGTGGCTCTGTGCTCAGCCAGGTTTCTGGTCGATGGTTCCAGGTGTGCCTGCTGCCCCAAGCAAATCCCTCCTCTCCCTCAGGCATCACCATACTCAAAGACTCAAGCACTTGCAAAGGCCAAGTTCAGAGAAGAAAAGCCAACTTTGTTCAAGAAGTTAGAATTCCGTTTTCTAAATGAAATCAAATATGGTTCTTCCTGAGAATGTGGATCACACTCCTACCACACTGGCTTCCTCCTCCTCCTCTTTCCTCCCCACCCACAACCCCAAGGGCCTCAACTGGAAAACACACTGACATGCACCATCTCCTCTCTCCATGTGCGCAAATTCCACCCTCTAGTGCCTCCATCACCACCATCCCAGTAACGAACAGACTACAAGAGATTAGGTGCACGTATAAACACTGACCATTCCTAACCTGAAACAGATAACGGTCTAGATATATAAAAATTCTATACGCTGAAAATATTTTATGGAACTTATGAATATAACAAAGGCAAGTACATCTATACGAGAAAGAGCAATTCCTAAGAATCAGAAAACAAAGAATATCTTCCTATTAAAATAATAATTATTCCCTGAAGGCAGCATTCCTAATTCAATCTCACAAGATTCCTCTGAAAATATACCCTGGCCCTTTCCAGCCCACAAAGCCATGCCTGAAGCTAACAGTGCTTGAATATGTTGAAAGAAGCTCCAGAGAATAAAATAAGGGAAAATTAGTACTTTTAATGTCAAAAAAAACTCAACTTTTTTTCTCAATGCCTAAAAATCAACATTTCTTAGAAATGCCAGGCACTGCAGAAGGCAAACTGTCCCTAGAAAGACACTTTTCACCATAACTATCTAATATCAGTTCTCTACAAGTGACCTAATTGGAGAAGGAAAAGCATTTTATATCCAGATGATAATAGACAGAACCAAGCAAGTCCAGGAAGGAAATCCTCCAGTGCTCAAAGGCAAAGTTTCATAAAAAGACAGTCAAATGGATGGATGGATGGATGGATGGATGGATGGATGGATGGATGGATGGATGAGTGGGTAAAAAATCAACAAACAGAAGATGATGGATGGATGGATGGATGGATGGATGGATGGATGGATGGATGGATGGAGTAGGTGGATGGATGGATAGATGGATGGATAGATGGATGGATAGAAAATCAACAGACAGAAGATGATGGATGGATGGATGGATGGATGGATGGATGGATGGATGGATGGATGGATATCAGTTCACACCATTCTCAAAAGACTCTGAAAACCAGGCTATAATATCATAATTGAAGGTCTTCTGGTAGAAAATGTTAATTTTCTGATTTAAAATATTATCTTCCCCAACCATGCATGCTCTTTCACCTCATTTTCCTCCCAAACCTCTAAATTGTGAAGCCCAGCTGTATCAATTAAAAATCTTCTGGCTTGAATTAACAGAACAGCCAACTATATGCAACTTAACCAAATGGGGCTCATCAATAAATATCATCTCCAAAATAATAAAGTCTGAAAGAAGGAGGTATGAGTGACTCAAGAATGACAGTGCTCTCAGTCAGTGTCGCTACAAATCTAGGCATCTGTTCATAGTCATAATGTGGCTGCCATAACTCCAACTATTATGTCCTCACCTAACAGCCTCCAGAGCAGGAAGAAAGGATAAAAGAGTTCTTTCCTACATGATGCAAACTGGGTCCAGTGCCCACTTCTAGACCAATCACTGAAAGGGAAATCATCATGGATCACCATGGATCACGCATGCACTGTCTCCTGGGCACACTGCTACTGAACAAAACTAGAAACAAAGAAGGAATGGCCATTGGATGGGTAGCTAATAGAATCTGCTACAGCATTCATTCTCACTTCCAAATCCCAGATACCTACAAGACCCTCTTCAATCAGAACTGCATCCTCGTAACCCTCATAATTCTCCCTCCAGAAAGATTCCAGTAACCCTTTCCTTTCATGACCACGTTTTCCATCTTCATCTCCTTAGCTGCTTCTCAGAGTACTTAAGATTGGCAAGCAACAGAACCCCACTAAAAACCCCCAGCTCAAGCAAATAAGTCTGTTACAAGCAAAGAGAAACCAGGGAAAGGAACAGCAGTTTGACTTCAATGTAGGATTGTCAAGAACCAAGGCAACCGTTTCCCCCATCCCTCTGGTCCACATAACCTCTGAGCCAGCTTCACTTGTCTGTCTCTCTGAAGATAAGCTTTCTCTATTTTTCGATGCACATCGCATGGTTCCTGAGATGCCCGATCCTTCCAGTCTCCTGCTGATGGAGGCTAGCTGGCATTTCTGAATGTTAAGTCCCAGTCCCCAGAGAGAGGATCAGGTGGAGCCATACATGGTTCAATTACGGATCAGCAGGAATGCTGGGTCACATTGTTCCAACACAGGTGCTAGGGACCACACCTTGGGGCCTGTTTGCCAAAAAGTGGGAAATGCATAGGTTCCTCCCCACCTAGCATCGCTTAGTTTTATTTTACCTATAAATTCTTCAGCATATCTCTACAGACAGGCACAACAAAAAAGCAACCACAATTCCATTATCCCACCCAATAAAAGCAATAACAATTCTTTATTATCATTTTATATTTCAGTTAATGTTTCCTTCTCCTTGATTATCTCACAACGTTTTCTTTACAGATGGTTTGTTTGAATTTATTTCCAAATGGGGTCCACACATTGTCTTAGATTGCTATTTCATTTAATTCTCTTTCTTCACACTTCCATGTCACTGGTTTCCTGAAGAAATCAAGTCATTTCTATGTAGAATTTCCTACATATTCTCCGTATTTCCTGTAAATTTGGAGTTAGATCTTTAGTAATAATATGGCATAGATAGTGCTGGCCACTTCTTTTGCATCATATCAGAAGATGTATAACGTCTATTTGACTTTTTGTGATATTAAGATTGATAATTAGTGAAATTATATGGTGTCTGGGATTTACTTCAAAATATCCAGGATGGAAATGGAGTGACAAGCACTGGGTGCAGATATGGATGAAAGAGGATTAGCAAAGAATTGATCATTGTTAAGGAAATGCATAGGCTTTCAAGTCACCCTAAAAAGATCTACACAAACTGTCTTTATAGGAACTTCGTTATTTTGCATTGGACTCCAAGACCCAGCAGGCCAGAAGGCCAGGAAGTAAAAGGCACCAGCCCTTCCAGAACGACCACCTGACCTCCCCGTCTCGATAGCACAGCTGGAAAGGAGGGAGGAAGCCTCTACCAACTGGCAGTGCCGCATCTTGCCTGGCACCTGTCCTCTCTCTTCTCTCCTCCCCACTCAGCCTCAGGTTGGCACCTGCTCAGGGCTCTTCTCACACCCTCACCCCAAACTGATGACACTCATCCTAGCATCAGAACTCCCCACTGGGCTTCTGTTTGCCAAAATGCTTTCCCACACAGGGGTCCCTGTCTTCCAGCTCACTCCACGCACATGTCTACCTCAGAAGTGAGCTCAGGCTATTTTAAACTACTGTAGCTGTCTGCCATCTGTCTTGTCTGGAGGCCTCCTGGTCTACTGAGAGGAGAACAGAACTGGATTTGGAAACACAGAAACTGAAGTCTGGTCCTGGTCCCACCTTTAGCTCCAGAATCTTGGGACAACCATGGCATCCCTCTTGGAGTGATAAAGAAGACTCCCCTTTGGTTAGCTCCCAGGGCTAACAGGGGCATTAAAGGTGAAAGATAAAAAAGCTGGACAGTAAGGTCTTTGAGCATGTCTTCACTGACCCCTAACAATGCCAACCACAGCTGGGCATTTTTCAGAAATTAATGACTTCCTGTACTTATCTGTCAAGACACAGTGCTCCAGGGGACGAGCCCATGCCGGACTGGGTCCATCTCTGGGCACTGAAGCTTGGAAATGGTTACCATGGCAATCAGCTCTGCTGCCTGCTTTCTGAGCGATCCTAGGCAAGTCATCAATCTCTGTGAGCTTCAGGTTCCCCATCGATGATATTTACAAATTAATAGCATTTACCACTTGACAGCGTGTGGGAATTTCATGAACTGAGTGCTACCCAATAGTAACAATAATATTAAATGTTATCTATGTGTTGTGTATTGCACTAAGAGCTTTACACATATTAATTCACAACAACCCTATGAAGCTCATAATAAGTACTAAATGTTTCTGTTTGAGGACATAACAACAATAACGTTAGAAGGAAGAAATCTAGAAAGACAGACATTGAAAGTTAAATTTAATTTCTTTCCTAGAATCTCCAGATAAGTCATTAGAACGCTCTTCAGAACAGTAACTTCATATTTTTTTAGACAGGTTCTCACTCTCTCACCCAGGCTGGAGTGCAGTGGCACGAACATGGTTCACTGAAGTCTCGACCTCCTGGGTCCAAGTAATTCTCCCACCTCAGCCTCCTGAGTAGTTGAGACTACAGGGGGGCACCCCCATACCTGGTTAATTTTTGTGTTTTTAGTAGAGACAGGGTTTCACCATGTTGCTCAGGCTGATCTCAAACTCCTGGGCTCAAGTGATCTACCCACCTCGGCCTCCCAAAGTGCTGGGATTATGGGTGTGAGCCACCATGCCAGGCCTCCATAAATTTCTGGGTGGGAAAAAAAATAACTCATCTTGTGCACCTGCCCATCCACACAATATATACCAAGTGCGGCTGCCTTGGGGCATTAGAAATAGTGGTCCCATCAACATCTCCCTCTAATTCTAACATCTTTTCTCAAGGTGTTATCTTCCCCCAGATTAAAGCTTCCCACATCCAAAAGCCAACAGCTGGCCTGGAGACAGCTGTCTCTCCATGTAAGCAGAGTTACTAGGAGGTTTGAGAATCACATAAGCTCTCTACAAATCCCATTTCGACCACAGCAGATGGTAGAGAGACGTCTTACATATACAAAATGTTACAGAAGATTTTTTCGGGGATCCCAGGGGAAGAGTCACATTTCATAGTACACTGTGCCCCACCACCTCATCAATTCTCTCCTCCTCATTGCCCCAAAATCTTCTTCTTCTACTTTGCAGAGCACTCGACCTCTCCTCTTTGATATCCAGGCTCCAGAAGAAAGGGAATTTCATCTTTTCCCTCAGGTTTTATCAAAGTATTTTTCCAGACAAGAAAAAAATAGATCCCTTACAAAAAGAAACTGGTGCAATTCATTTCTTGCCCAAGAAATATTTCTCCAGCATCCATTACATGCCAGGCACTGTCCTAGATGCTGAGGATACAGAAGAGAACAAGTTGTAAGGATGATACCTTCATCTCTGTGTTGTTACAGGTATGATTACATAGAAAGTATTAGTATGTTACCATATACTGAAGGGTCGCTGAATTCTGGACACTGCAGAATGCCTTCTCCACCTTAGTTTACTTCACTCTTCACAACCCTCTATGAGGTATTTCACTCCTATTTGACAGATGAGAAAACTGAGGCTCAGAGAGGTTAATAATCTGCGTAAGACCACACAGCAAGGAAATGGTAAAATCCAAACTTAAATCCTGGTCCATCTGGGTCAAGAGTTCATGCATTTAGCCAGTATCCTGTGGAGGTCACATCAGCCTTTAGTTTCTAATTGTTCAATAACTCCCCTGAGCCTCCAAAAAGGACCTCAAACTCTGTGGCCTGGCATCAAAGTCCTCCTCGTATTTTCTACTACAATTTCCCACAAATGTCCTTCCAGCCGCCTAGATTCCTGCCATGGTGAAGGACTAATATGTCCTGAAAACACTGTACACTTTCTCTTCTCTGAGCCACCCCTTATGCAGCACCCCCTTAAACCAGTCTGCTCTTCCCCCCTCCAAAACTCCGTTACAAAACTCCAGCTTTATCTGACAAAACATCTCCTTAAACACTAGATACAGGTCGGGTGTGGTGGCTCAGGCCTGTAATCCCAGCACCTTGGGATGCCGAGGCAGGCAGTTCACGAGGTCAGGAGTTCAAGAACAGCCTGGCCAACATGGCGAAACCCTGTCTCCACTAAAAATACAAAAATTAGCCAGGTGTGGTTGTGAGCTCCTGTAATCCCAGCTATTCGTGACACTGAGGCAGGAGAATCGCTTGAACCTGGGAGGCAGAGGTTGCAGTGAGCCAAGATCATGCCATTGCACTCCAGCCTGGGTGACCCAAGAGCAAGACCCCGTCTCAAGAAAAAAAAAAAATACTAGATACAAAAATCACCACCTCCTCCAGGAAGCCCTTCCCTGTCCCCCAACAGAGGTGCATTTCCCAGCTCATATCGCCCACTGTCCTCCTTTTTCTACCTTGCCCCAGCTCCTAATTCAGTCACTTGTCTGTTATGGATGCTCACTAACAGCGTCTCCACCCCCTGATGGAGGTCACTTCCTTATACAAGGCCTGAGTTCCATTCATCAGAGGGTCTCTGACTGCATGCATACCAGAGTGCCTTGCACAAGACATTTATGCTCAATAAATGTCTGTAGACCGGGCGCAGTGGTTCATGCCTGTAATCCCAGCACTTTGGGAGGCCAAGGCGGGCAGATCACCTGAGGTCAGGAGTTTGAGACCAGAATGGCCAACATGGTGAAACCCTGTCTCTACTAAAAATACAAAAAGTTAGCCAGGCATAGTGGTGGGCGCCTATAATCCCAGCTACTCGGGAGGTTGAAGCAGAAGAATCGCTTGAACCTGGGAGGTGGAGGTTGCGGTGAGCTGAGATCAAGCCATTGCACTCCATTCTGGGCAACAAGGGTGAAACTCCATCTCAAAAAATAAACAAACAAATAAACATCTGTGGAAATAGCCCTATACATTTTTTCATTTCTATATATTTCAAGAGTATTTCCAAAGCCAGTATCCCCAGCGTCAGCCCCTCCTCTCCTCTCGCCTGAATCTACATGAGCTCTTGGCAAAACCCCAGCACACTCCATGACTGCAATGACCACTCATGTGCAGCTGAGGCTCAAATCTCTGCCCTGAGCCCAGATCCACGCCCTAAGCCCCAAGATATCCACATGCCAATTGGTCTGTGCCATTTGGACACCAACCAGGTGTCTAAAAGGGAAACAGCCTTCCCCCAAAATACGTTCCTCCTCCCATGGTTCTATCTCTGTCAGAAGCACCACCAGCCCACCTAGTACCCAAGCCAGAAACCAGGGAGCCATCCCTGACTCTCTCATTCCTCCTACACCAAATCAATCACCAAATTCTCTCAATAACACCCCGTAAATATTTCTTGAATCTTTCATTCACATCTCTCCTTCCTCACCACCACTCAGGAGTCCTCAAGTCCTGCCTAGATAACTACCACCGCCTCCTAACCCAAGATCCTTCCTCCAGCCTTGTCACTGTGAAATTCATTTTTAACGGCAGCCAGAGTGGTTTCTAAAAGACAAATCTAATCATTTAATGCTTAGAAAAAAGAAAAAGCTCTGTACTCTCAGAATAAAATGTACACTCTTTCATGGGACAGATGAGCCCTTTATGACAGGGTTCCTGACTTCCTTTTCTCTGAACTTGTCCCTAACCACATCCCCTGCCCTGAAAATACACAAACATGCCCTTCATTCCAGCCATGCCAAAGTTATTTTGGTTCTTCAATCCTCTTGTGCTTTTGCATATACTATTTCCTCTGCCTGGAGCACTCTCCTCCTTCTTTCCACATCCTCCTTTACTTAGTTAAACCTATCATCCTTAAGGTTGGACTTTGATATCATTTAGTCCTGGAAGCCTTCCTGATGCCTTCAGTTAAGCACCCAACTCTACAGTCACACCACGCACTTACAGCCATCAGAGCACATGTGTCACTGTACAGCCATCTGCCTGGTTGGCCGTCTGCATTCTTTACCAAACAATAATTTTGGTAATAGCAGAGGCCATGCCTGTTGTGTCCACTGTGGGACACCTCAGCACCACCACCACCATATGCAATAAGAAGTACTCAATAAATACTTTAATGGATAAATACATCGACCAATGTATACATCAAAACTTTTGAGAAAACTTGATTTTAAAAATCTGGCAGGGCAATTTTTTGAAGCTTGGGAGCTACCTTGTAGACTGAGATCTTTTACCTGAATTTTGGGTAGCTATCCAAAGGAGAAGAAATCATTATATAAAAGATGCCTCCACTCACACGTTTATCACAGTACAATAGCAAAGATATGGAATCAACTTAAGCATCAATCAATGGATGACTGGATAAAGAAAATGTATATATATTTATATATGCACATATTAATATACATATCATACATACATATATAAATATACACATCATTGTATGTATACAGACACACACCACCATATATAAACATATACACATGTATGTGTGTGTATATGTATGTACATCTATATATACATACACACAATAGACTACTACTCAGCCATAAAAAAGAGTAAGACCTTTGATTTTATTTTTTTTTTTTTTATTATTATTTTGTTTTGAGACAGAGAGTATCGCTCTGTCGCCCAGGCTGGAGTGCAGTGGGGTGATCTCGGCTCACTGCAACCTCCGCCTCCCGGGTCCAAAAGATTCTTCCTCCTCAGCTTCCTGAGTAGCTGGGACTACAGGCACCCGTCATCACACCCGGCTAATTTTCGTATTTTTGTAGAGACGGAGCTTCACCATGTTGGCAAGGCTGGTCTTGAAGTCCTGACTAAAATAGGGTCTCACTCCGTCACCCAGGCTGGAGGGCGGTTGTGTGATCATAGCTCACTGCAGGCTTGAACTCCTGGGCTCAAGAGATCCTCCTGCCTCAGCCTCTCGAGTAACTGGGTCTGCAGGTGCACAACAGGATGCCTGGCTAATATAATTTTTATAGAGCCGAGGTCTCACCAAGTTGCTCAGGCTAGTTTCAAACTCCTGGGTTCAAGTGATCTTCCTTCCTCAGCCTCCCAAGGTGCTAATATTACAGGCATAAGCCACCATGCCCAGTCTGAAACAATGTCTTTTGCAGCAACAAGGATGGAATCCAAGGCCATTATCTTGAAAGACATAACTCAGAAACAGAAAGTCAAATACTGCATACTCTTACTTATAAATGGTAGCTACATAATACAGATAGACATAGAGTGTGGAATAATAGTCATTCTCCAATGGCTACTGAGTGACTGTTGAATAATAGTCATCCTTCTTAGAAGGATTGGGTGGAGGAGTGAAGGATAAGAAATCACTTAATGGGCACAAGCTACCCTATCTGGGTGATGGATATACCAAAAGCACAGATTCTACCACTAAACAACATATCCATGTAACAAAATTGCACTTGTGCCTTCTAAATTTATGCAAGTAAACATTAAAAAAAATTAAGAAGTCCTCACGTTTGGAAGAGAGACAGGATGACCACAGGCGGGGATGCTGGGTTTTGGCACTTCAAGGCTGACAAGACAATGTCAAGAACGGAGTCCTTGGCACCTACTAGAAACTGGGAATGCAAGCTCTCTGTCCTTGGAAACAGCCAACCTTAAGAACACGGGCATCCTGGTCAACGAGAGGAGGGTCAAGCCCAGGAAGAGAGTGATTATCATGGCCACAGATGGCCAATGACAAGTCAGATCTGAGAGAGCCCCAGTGGGCAAGTCCTGCAGAATAAAAAGGGAGAGAGGAGTGATCCTCTAAGATGTTGCCAGGGCAGAGGATGGGGACCCCAATGGAGGGCACCCTAGGCAAGATTTTACAGGAAGAAATAACCAAGAAGTAACAATGTAAATGCTTTCCGATTTTGTGTTCTTTCCATTCCATTCTCTCTTTCCTCATCTCTCAACATTCTTCTTGTCATTGTGCTCCATTCTTCCTCCACTGAGGGGTCATATTGAGGGAAAGTAGAAGGCAGTGAAATAACTATACCCCAAATGTGCTAATCAATGGTCAGATATTGACCTAGAAGACTTTACCTAATGAATTGCAATAGGGTCCTCCCCCTTGGTCTCAGTCTGTTAAATCATTTTACCCAGGTTCAGAATGAAGCTATATAGAGTTTACTCATTAAATCAGCAGATAACATGTGATTGAGTGGGTCTAAGAAGACTTTGCAGTTTTGTTGTTGTTGTTTATAATTGACAAGTAAAATTGTATACATTTGTGGTGTACAACATGATGTTTTGCTACATGTATACATTGTGAAATGGCTAAATCAAGCTATTTAACGTATGCAGTTTTTCGTAGTGAGAACACTTAAAATCTACTCTCTTAGCAATTTTCAACTGTACAATATATTGCAATTAACTATAGTCACCATGGTATACATGGAGCCTTTAAGTTTTAGGATCAGGATGTAGAGGTAACTTAGTGTATTAGGAAGTAACTAAACAAAGATAAATATTAGAGGCTTATGTTTGGGTATTGAAAAATTAATTAATACATGTGTCACAAGAGGAAACAGAAACTAGAGGGTTAACAAGATGAACACAGAAATAGAGAAGGTCAGTTGTGTGGTGGTCACCAGATCAAATATTCTGATTCTCCCCTCCTCCCACGTACACAGCAGTATGATACTTGCCCAGCCGCTTTGAAGTTAGGCATGGCCATGTGTATTAGTCTGTTCTCACACTGCTATCATGATACTGCCCGAGACTGGGTAATTTCTAAAGGAAAGAGATTAAATTGACTCACAGTTCCATATGGCTGGTGAGGCCGCAGGAAACCCAATCATGGCAGAAAGTGAAGGGGAAGCAAGCCTGGACCTTCTCATATGGTTACAGGATAGAGAAGAGTGAGGAGTGAAGGGGCAGGAGCCCCTTATAAAACCATCAGCTCTTGTGAGAACTCACTCAGTATCATGAGAACAGCATGGGAGAAACTGCTCCCATGATCCATTCACCTCCCTCCAGTTCTCTCCCTAGACACATGGGGATTACGGGGATTACAATTCAAGATGAGATTTGGGTGGGGATACAAAGCCTAATCATATCACAATGTGACTTGCTTTGGCCAGTGATACATGCTTGGCAGTGACAGGTGTTTATAGGGAGCGCTTCAAGGGCCAATACGAGACTTGCCAATCATTTTCCTCCCTCGGTGATCATGGAAGCATGCTTCAAGTTGTTGTGCTTCTATTGGGTAGGTCACTTCTGTGACCACAATGAGCAACCCCTTCCCTTACATATTCACCCGTAACAAACCAGGTTGAATATGGCTGGGACCAGAAATCATGCCTGGAACTATGGAGATGCCGGTATCATTTCAGTATTAGGAGAAACCCTGTCATTATTAGAGCTGCACAAACACACCATTTTGGGAGCAGTATGTTAGTAACTGAAGACTGGACAGTCACCAATGGTGTGCTATGAAGGGAATTCAAGCATTAGATGGTTCTGTGAGTATTCACTTAACCTTATTTTAATAACAATATCAAATATCCTTCTGGAGAACTAGTCCTTTCCCACTCTTGGTCCACATAATTCAGGTAGTGTTAATTCCATCCAGAACTCCAAGAGTAGATAAGGGTGGTCAATCAGCACATTGCTTTCTCACTGGCCCTAGTAGCTAATTTAGAGCCTGTGAGATATAACAAGAGAAGGAGGTGCTCTTCTCCGCATGGGCTTGAACCTAGAGGAAATGTGAGTAGAGCTTCCATAGCTGTCTCACCATGATGAGGGGAGGGTCTTCCATCTAAGGTGGGAGCCAATACAGAAGCAGAGATGGAATAAAGGAAACCACGTCCTGGAAACATAACAAACCCCTGGATCAGACTATATCTGAAGGCAGCTACCCTTGGACTTTTTGGTTTTATAAAGGTAATAAATTCTCTTCTGAATTAAGCTAGTTTGAATTTTCTGTCACCTGTCATAACCAAGATTCCTGCCTCATACAAAGAGTGGTTGAAATACATGAATTTTAAGGTTCTGTCCAAATCTGAAGTTCTAAGATTCAAATAACAGCATTCACTAGCTAACTACGTTTAGCATTAAAAGGTGTAGGTAGCTAGGAGGGAGAAAAAAAGGTAACTCTAAAGAACAGACAGATCTTTTAAGGCTGGTCAAGTCTGCAACAATCTAAACTCTGTCTGTAACACTGGCTATCTAAAATAAATGCCCTCTGGATCTCAGCCAGTGAGTGTGGCTCATGTGGACATTGGCCACCATTCTACCCATGAAGCCATAATTATAAATCAAACCACATCTCCCGATCCCTCGGTAAGGTGCAGTATTGTGTTATGTTCGCAGGAGCTACTGTGGCTAAGGCCCTGGAGGAAGGGTAGTTTGCTATTTTTCCTTTTGAAAATGTGTTGTCAAAGCGAAGGTGTCATTTAGAGAAAATGCAACTGAGTTTCTACAGAGATCATTCTGTAATGACCAACACAGTCACTGTATATTTCAATGTTGACATTCCCAAGATGTATCATAGCTCTTTAACATGCTATCATCACACAAAAAAACTAGGTAGTTCTGCTAAATAACATTTGCATATAGTCTTAAAAATGCGAATAGAGTATAGATGAGAGGTTGCAGAGTTCTAGCCTAGAGACATCTTTTTTTGGTCTATACCACCTCTTTAATAAAAAGAAAAACAAGGGCTGGGCATGGTGGCTCACGCTTGTAATCCCAGCACTTTGGGAGGCCGAGACAGGCGGATCACGAGGTCAGGAGATCGAGACCATCCTGACTAACACGGTGAAATCCCGTCTCTACTAAAAAAAAATACAAAAATTAGTCGGGCGCGGTGGCGGGTGCCTGTAGTCCCAGCTACAGGGGAGGCTGAGGCAGAAGAATGGCGTGAACCTGGGAGGCGGAGCTTGCAGTGAGTGGAGATCGCGCCACCGCACTCCAGCCTGGGCGACAGAGCGAGACTCCGTCTCAAAAAAAAAAAAAAAAGAAAAGAAAAACAAGAAATTTTGCATGAAATCCAGATTCCTGGCTTCTCTTGAAAACGCAAAACAGCTGGCAGCCCTAGGACCATATTCCAATAAAGGAAAAATTCCTACTGGTGCCCCTTTAAACAAAACACCCACTATTCAATTCAACATGGGTTCCTACCACCACCTCTGTTTTATACCCACCCACTTCACTCATTTAGGCCTCCTGCCTAGCTTCTGTAGGATTTGAGTCTGCAACCCTTTTACATTTACAAATTTGTCCACAGATAACTATTAAGACGTCACTTTTATCAGCCAATGTCTTTTTGAACATGTTGGAATTCAATGTTTTCATTATCATCTGACAGTGTTCTATGCACCATAACACCAAACATCTCAGTCAGTAATTACCCATGAACTTCCATGCCTCCAAGTCTTTGCTCACACTGTTGTCCTGCCTGCTCTGCCCTTTCCCTAAGTTTTTGCTGATTGGAACCCAGCTGAGCCTATAAGATTCAACTCAAATGCCTTCTTCTTGTGAGGTCTGCCTTGATGCCCACCCAAGAATCAGGGTTCAGAATTAATGATCTATTTCCTGGCATTATTGTAATATATGAGGGTATAGCATATCCTTTTCAATTTTTTTTATTTTTATTTTTTGACAGAGTCTTGCTCTGTTGTCCAGGCTGGAGTGCAGTTGTGCAATCTCAGCTCACTGCAACCTCTGCTTCCCAGATTCAAGCAATTCTCCTGCCTCAGCCTCCCAAAGAGCTGGGATGACAGGTGGGTGCCACCACACCCAGCTAACTTTTGTTAGCAGAGACCGTGTTTTGCATGTTGACCAGGCTGGTCTTGAACTCCTGGCCTCAAGTGATTTGCCCACCTTGGCCTCCCAAAGTGCTGGGATTACAGGCGTGAGCCACCGTGCCTGGGCTAGCACATCTTTATCACACCTTAGCCCTTATTTCTTCCCATTTTCTATAATAGTTTATAAGGATCAGGCTGTCTCCTCATGAGACCAAAAGCTCTTCAAGGACAAGCACTAAGTCCCCAATACTTTAATGCCAACTTAATCACTCATAAGGTACTAGCATCTTATCTGTCTTTTCTCATTTAAACCCCACACAATCCCTATGAGGTAGGTCTTATTAATATTCCCATTTGAAAGATGAGGAAACTGAGACCTAGAGAAACTCAGAGCCTGAGAGGTTTTCTTAAGCCCTATACTACTTGGGCACACATTCTTCATTACCCTGTGATATGGGTTGGCTGTGTCCCCACCCAAATCTCACCTTGAATTGTAATAATCCCTGTATGTCAAGGGCGGGACCAGGTGGAAATAACTGAATCATGGGGGTGGTTTCCCCCATACTGTTCTCACAGTAGTGAATAAATCTCAGATGGTTTCATAAATGGGAGTTCCCCCCACACATGCTCTCTCCTGCCTGACACCATGCAAGACGTGACTTTGCTCCTCATTTGCCTTCTGCCATGATTGTGAGGCCTCCCCAGCCATGTGAAACTGTGAGTCAATTAAACCTCTTTCCTTTATAAATTACATATACAAATTATAAAACACACCTAATTATAAATTAGGTGTGTCTTTATTAGCAGCATGAAAACAGACTAACACACTCTGTATGTAGAAGGCAACAGAATGTGTTGGGTGGAGCTGAACATTTCTGTTAAGTAACTTCCACCAATTCCTGCAGGACTCTTGAAGGGCTGTTTTTCCCCTCTTCCATCCCCTTCCCCTGGGCTTTTTTGCCCCAGCCCTGAGCAGCCTGTCTCACCCACTCCTCTCCCCAAGAGTATGCAGAGAATACCACTCTCTGCTCCCACACACCGCCTGACAGGAAAGCTGGGTAACCTTCCCTTATCACACCAGCCTTTCCAGGGGTTCTGCTTCCCTCTGAAATTACATTAAATTGTTCCATTAGTGTCAAAAAAGGAAGATGCATGATACTTTTATGAATTCCCTTTTTTAAAGAAAGTTATCTTCAGAACTGCACTCCTGCTGACTGCTTCCAGAAAGTTGGAGGTTATTTGGGGGTAGAATTTATTTGCAGAAAAACCACAAAATTGGTTTAAATGCCAGAATTTATTCTAGCTGGCTTGCTTGAATCAATACAGATGCAATAATGCAAAATCATAGGAGTCAACTTGAATAGAATTTCTCCAAAGAAGACACATAAATGGCCAATAAGCACATGAAAAGATACTCAGCATCACTCATTAGCAAAATGCAAATCAAAAACCACAATGAGATACCACCTCATACCCATTAAATGGCTACTATCAAAAACAGAAAAAGAAAATAACATGTGTTGGTGAGGATGTGGAAAAATCCTTGTGCACTGTTGATGCGAATGCAAAACGGTGCAGCCACTATGAAAACAAGCATGGTGGTTCCTCCACAAATTAAAAATAGAATTACCATTTAATCTAGCAATTCCACTTCTGGGGTCATAGCCAAAAGAATTGAAAACAGGACCTCAAAGAGATATTTGTACACTCCTGTTCATAGCAGCATTATTCACAATAGCCAAAAGATGAGAGCAATCCAACTGTCCACTGACACATGAATGGATAAAAACATGTAGTCTATAAAGCAATGAAATATTCAGTCTTTAAAAGAAGGGAACTTCTGACACACACAACAACGTGGATTAACCTTCATAACACTACGCAAAGTAAAAGAAAGAAATCTTAAGATGACAAATACTGGATGATTCCACTTATATAAGATACCTATAGTATTCAAATTCATAGAGACAAAGTAGAATGGTGGTGGCCGGGGGGTGGAGGAAGAGAGAATGGAGAATTGTTGTTTAATGACAGAGTTTTTTAGTTTTGCAAGATAAAGAAGTTCTGGAGATCTATAGCACAGCAATGTGATCCTACTTTCTGGTATCTGCAATGATGGCATGTTGCTTGTGTACTAAGAAAGACTAATAAAATATGCTCCATTTTGAAATATAGAGACATATGGTTATATCACAGAGATCATGAAAATATATTCAGGAAACCTATCCAGTATTTTTGCCAGACTACAGGAAATTTTGGAGTTTTTTGGTTTTTGTTTTTGTTTTTGTTTTTTTGCAAATTCGTCCATGACTGTGTTCTAACATAAGCCTCAGTATTCAAAGCATATTCACATAGTATCTTCCAAATGTGTTTTAGAAGTAGTATAATTTGATTTGGTCTTGGATGTATCCTAGGGAATATTTCAAAAGTAATAGAGCTATAGTAACTTTCGTGCAGAAACTTTCTCTACTCCTGGGTCCTTGACAACTTATATCCCCTACATCACACTGTGATGAAGGCTTAAAGATATATTTGATGGATAATACATTTATATAACCCTTTAAAGAATACATGTTAATTTAAACAACAAAATGAATGTTTCATCTTTGAAATAGTCATCTTAGAAGTTTTAACAAAGAAAACTGTATCTAAACGGAATTTCTAAAGAGGATACTAGAAACATGTTTGAGCCATGACAAGTTCCTTAGAATAAGTGAATAGCCAGATCATGTTCAATGCAAGGCATCTCAATCCTTAATCATAACAGTATTAAAGCTATGAACTTATCTGTAAGCACAGCATTGGCTGATCTTATCAATTTTTTTATATAGCACTCTGTTTTGTTTCGTTTTTTTTCATTTATAGCCTCTCTGCAATTGTACTTTTGAGTCCTATTTAACTCGATAGTTATTTAAGAAAGTATTTTTTAATTGCTTGACGCTTAGGTTTGATTAGATACTAGTTTCATTTCATCCCTTACAAAAGTAACACAAAAGGCCTAGCGTGGTACTTCATGCCTGTAATCCCAGCACTTTGGGAGGCCGAAGCGGGTGGATTACTTGAGCCCAGGAGTTCAAGACCAGCCTGGCCAACATGGCAAGACCCACCTCTACTAAAAATACAAATATAAGGTAGGCCTGGTGGTGTGTGCCTGTAGTCCCAGCTACTCGGGTGGCTGAGGCATGAGAATCTCTTGAGCCCGGGAGGTGGCGGTTGCAGTGAGCCAAGATTGCTCCATTGCACTCCAGCTTGGGTGACAGAGTGAGACTCTGTCTCGAAAAAAACAAACAAACAAACAAAAAATAAAGGTAACACAAAGAACAAGTCTTTAATAATGGAAACTCAATCATGTGAAGTTGACTGAAATTTAGGGAAAAGATAAGTCTCTTCTAGTAGACCTCACCTACTCTGTGAAGGACAGACCATTATTTCCTATGTCTTCCCATAGAAACCCCCACTGCTTCTCCATCACCACCATATGAAGCAGTTTTGCTTTATGTCTTTGTTGGCTCCCTCCCATCCCTCCAAGTGTCAAAACATCCCCCATCCCCAAGTCAAACTGCCCCTCTTGTTTAGAGATTCACAAAACAATCCCCAGCCAGTTCTAAGAAGTCTTTTGCTGTTCTTGCTGATAAACCCCATTTCATTCATTCCCCATATTTTCCTCTCATCTTAGTCATTTGAAATGTTTCCTTGACATATGCCAAACTTTCAGGGTAAGTCACATAAGATCACCAAGAAAGACAAAGAAATCACATGTGAAATGTGTTGATCAGTCCTCCACACCCTGCCTTCCCTTTGGAGGCAAATGTATGTTTCTAAGACAGACACGAAATTTTCTCTTGCTTTGAGTCAGCTTTACAAGATCACTTACCCTCTGACACCCAGTAATATGTCTTGCCAGAAACTGCAAAAAACATCTGATCCTCTCTCTGGGCCTGCGATGAAACCTTTTCTCAACCAAGTAGAAATGAAGGGCAGTGCCTCTGTTTTAAATGTGGTCCATCTGGAGAATTGCAGAGAAGTCACAAATGGCCTTCCGCCAGCGACCATCACCTGGCATGTGGCTCACCAGCTCTGCTTTGCCTCTGTCACTCAGGCCTGTGGAGGCCAATCCCATTCATAATCGGGAGCTGCAGTCCCTCCTAATCTCTGAATGGATATCCTTCCTCCAGCCTACCCCAGGCCGGGCCATATGAACAAGAAGCTTGGACAGAACCACAGGAAGGGTTTCTGAGTCAATATATCCCAATTTTGGAAACACCCCAGGGATGTCCATACCATGGACCATGATGCAGTCATAAAACAGAATGAGGTGGCCGGGTGTGGTGGCTCACGCCAGTAATCCCAACCCTTTGGGAGGCAGGTGGATCATCTGAAGTCAGGAGTTTGAGACCAGCCTGGGCAACATGGTAAAACCCTATCTCTACTAAAAATACAAAAATTAGCCAGGTATGGTAGCACACACCTGTAATCCCAGCTACTCAGGAAGCTGAGGTGGAAGAATCGCATGAACCTGGAAGGTGGAGGCTGCAGTGATCCAAGATCACACCACTGCACTCCAGCCTGGGCAACAGTGTGAGACTCTGTCTCAAAAAAATAAATAAATAAAAATAGAATGAGACATTGGGTGCAGTGGCTCACTCTTGTTATCCCAACACTTTGGGAGGCCCAGGTGAGCCTATCACTTGAGCCCAGGAGTTTGAGACCAGTCTGGGCAACGTGGACAAACCCCGTCTCTACCAACAACAATGAAAAAAAAAAAAGAAATACAAAAATCAGTCAGTCATGGTGGTGTGTACCTGTAGTCCCAGCTACTCAGGAGGCTAAGGTAAGAGGATTGCTTGAGCCCAGGAGGCAGAGGCTGCAGTGAGCCAAGATCACACCACTGCACTCCAGCCTGGGTGACAAAGCCAGACTCTGTTTCAAAAAAAAAGAATGAGGATGTTCTACATGCACTAATATGGAACAAACACCAAGATACAGGATATCGTGAAGTGAAGAAAGCAAGGTAAGCTAACCTTTGAATGTATGTGTTTGAGGAAGAGAAAAACAAATGTATATGATGTGCATGTACATTATGAACTATTCCCAGAAGTATACACAATAAATTGGTAGTATTCGTTGAATATTGGGTGCCAAAAAGGAGCTAAACAGAGTGGCCTAAGGGCTAGGGATAGGAGAAAAACCTTTCAATAAAAGTATTAAAGCTCTTGTGCCTTTTTAATTTTGAACCAGTGAACACATATAACTATTCAAAGTTAACTTTCTACAAATGAGACCATAGATACAGTCATAGAATAAGATACACTGATGCATAAAAAAAGATACTGCAAGACCGAGCACGGTGCTCAAGCCTGTAATCCCAGCACTCTGGAAGGCTGAGGTGGAAGAACTGCTTGTGGCCAGGAGTTCAAGACCAGCCTGGGCTACATAGTAAGACCTCATCTCAAAAAAAAAAAAAAAAAAAAAAAAAATTAGCCACATATGGTGGCATGCACCTGTAGTCCCAGCTACTTGGCAGGCTGAGGTGGGAGGATTGCTTAAGCCCAGGAGGTCGAGGCTGCAGTGAGCTGTGATCACACCACTGCAGTCCAGCCTGGGCAACTAAGCAAGACCCTATCTCTAAAAAATTAAAATTAAAATTAGAGAAAAGATACTTCAGATCTATATTTCTTAATTTGGAAAGACGTTCATCATATATTAATTGTGGGGTAGGGTAAAAAGCAGATTTCTGTATAACATGTATTAAGTTTGGTTTCTAATTTTAACTTAAAATACATATAAATGTAGATTGATGAAAATATGCTAAAACATAAACTGAATGTTAATGATCGAGCTTTTTCTGAGTAGTGGAATTAGAGGTGGTTTTTGTTTTCTTCTCTTTGTATACCCTTGTTTTCTAATTGTGCTATCATAAGCAAGCATTTAAGAATTGTAAAAAATATTTTTAAATTAAAAAAATAAAGAATCCATCTTTTCTTTTTTTTTTTTTTTTTTTGAGACAGAGTCTCACTCTGTCGCCCAGGCTAGAGTGCAGTGGCGCGATCTCAGCTCACTGCAAGCTCCGCCTCCCGGGTTCCCGCCATTCTCCTGCCTCAGCCTCCCGAAGAATCCATCTTTCTGCTTTTTTTTTTTTTGATACAGATCTCACTCTTGCCCAGGCTGGAATGCAGTGGTACAATCATAGCTCACTGCAGCCTCCACCACTTGGGCTCAAGCAATCATTCCACCTCAGTGTCCACTAGTAGCTGGGACTACAAGTGCAGGTCATCACAACCGGCTAATTTTTGTATTTTTTATAGAGACTGGGGTCCCACTGTGTTGTCCAGGCTGGTCTAGAACTCTTGGGCTCAAGCAATCCTTCTGCCTCTGCCTCCTGAAGTGCTGGGGTTACAGGCATGAGCCACGGCTCCCAGCCTCTGCTTTTGTTCCACACAGTTCACTCCTTCCAGGGCAAGGCAATGGCTCTGACGCTGCTGCAGGACTTCATGGTGAATTCCTTATTTGGAGGGACAGCATAGGGGCCGCCAGGAAATATCGCCGTGGCCAGAAGCAGAGCAAGGGAGAGAGGGTTTTAAAAGGCAGGGCTGTAAACCTCAGCATAAAATAAGCAGCCAGCCTCTCATTTCAGACATGTAAACAGTAATGTGTATTCATTACAACTGCATTAGTCTAAGGAGTCCCCAGAGATCAGAGGCTAACGGGGGAAGGGGTGGGGGAGACACTGCCAACTGCACCTGCTGTTTTCTAACACAGTGCAAACAGGTCAAAAGCGGGTTTCTGGTGCATGTCACAGCCAGAAAAGGCCACCCAGAGGGGCTTCACAGCCCCATCCATCTTGTTAAAGGTAAACAGAGATGGAGAAAACAGAAGCACCCAGGACCCCAAACATCTAGCCTGGACTGGCTTGACCCCAGTGTGTTCTGCTTAAATGGTTTTCAAGGAGAATATATGCTCAAAAGCTGAGGCACAGTGGACATCACCAGTATGGTCCACTGCAGAGCTAGACTGGCCCATGAAGGGGACACTACAGGCGGGCTCCTCCCCCTTCCTCTAGAACCCAGGCATCGCCCAAATGAGTGAAATCAATCGGGCAGAAGAGCTGTGGCCGACATGTATTGAGAGCTCCCTGTTCTAAGGGCTGTGCAGGTCTTAACTCATTTAAACCTCCCAACAGCCTTGCGAGGTGGGTGCTACGTCATCCCCATTTATAAGTAAGGAAAATGAGGCATAGAGACTTTAACTAATTGGCCCAAGATCACCCAACCATGGGGTGGTGTCCAGGCTTACAGAGAAATCTCACTCCAGAGCCCACACCTTGGTTCCAACACCATTCTGCCTCTGTCAGATGCTCACCAAGCATCCAATTCAGGGTGGAGTTTCAAGACAGTGACTTATGAAGCTGTGCTAAGGATCTTCTGGGTTGCTAATGAGAAAAGGAACCACCACTGCCAAATCCACAAATGCCAATGGTGGGCTGTACTGGCCCCACTGTGTTGATTAAGTAACTGAGGCTTAAAAACCTAGGGATATTCCAGCTGTTCAGGAAGCTGAGGCAGGAAGATCACTTGAAGCCAGGAGTTTGATATGAGCCTGGACAACAGAACAAGACCTCATCCCCAAAATAATAAAATAAAATAAAAATTAGCTGGGCATGGTGGCACATGCCTGTAGTCTCAGCTATTCCAGAACTTGGGAGGTTGAGGCAAGATTGCTTGAGCCCGGGAATCTGAGGCTGCAGTGAGCTACGATTGTGCTACTGCACTCCAGCCTGGGCAACACAACAAGAGCCTGCCCCAAAAGAAAAAAAAAAAACAGCTTGGGGATATTTCCACTCCTACAACAGGATTAGAAAATGGGAGTCATCTCTGTCCCAAGGCAAGTGGCACACAGGGGGCATAGCTAAGGAAACTCAGAGGAGCAGCAAAGTCCCCGGAGGGAGGGAGCAAAGTTCCCTTTTCCTTTCGCAGAGCGTAAAGCCAAACATCACCTGCACAGGCACCCTGAGATGAAGGACAAAGAGGACTCAGGAGATTTTAAGAGATTATTCAAGCCTTCCTGCACTGAGCCAGAAAAGTCAGAAGAGCTTCCTTCCCCCAGAAATGGAGCAGATCCACAGCTTCATGCTTATTTTTCCCTCTCCTAAGATATTACCGTTCAGACTCAAGCTTTCAAGGCTAGCCAGTCTGATGTTAACCATTTCTGTCACATTATTCTCCCTCCGCATTCAGAAACGACTAGCTTAGCTTAGCCTTCCCACTTCTATGACCTTGGGAAGAAGGGGAAGCTGAAGTCACAGCTCCAGGTCTGCCTTTTCACCCAACAGTGGGCACCATTGAAGGCTTATCTCCCCAGTGATGTCTATGCTGACTGCCTCCCTCACCCATGGTACTGGGACTCTATGATCCCCTCCTTGACTAAGCCTGGCCAGTCAGATTTTTTTTTTTTTAAAGACATGATTTGGGCCCAGTAGGAGGAAGGTTGGTCTGGCTGAAGGAAAGGAAGAGAACTGGGAACTGGAAGACAGTTGGGTCTCCCCTTGTGTCCTCTCGGCTTCTCCTTGTCCATATTCATTGTCCTTGCCTTTGGGTACACCTGCTTTCCTGTTCCTTACCCTACATGTTGGATGGAAGATGGCCTCCCAGGGCTGCCTGGTGTCCACCTCCTTGAACCTCAGCCTCCATTCCGAAGTCTGTGAAAGAATCTGATTTGCCTGCAATCCCAGCATTTGGAGAGGCCAAGGTGGGCAGATCGCTTAAGCCCAAGAATTCAAGACTAGTCTCTACAAAAAATACAAAAATTAGCTGGGCATGGTGTCACACATCTGTAGTCCCAGCTACTTGGGAGGCTGAGGCAGGAGGACAACTTGAGCCCAGGAGTTCTCTGTTGCCTAGGCTGCAGTGAGCTTTGATTGCACCACTGCACTCCAGCCTAGGCAACAGAGCATGACTCCATATCAATCAATCAATCAATCAATCAATCAATAAACAAACAAATAAATAAATGCCAGGCACAGTGGCTCACACCTGTAATCCTAGTCCTTTGGGAGGCCAAGGAGGGCGGATCACCTGAGGTCAGGAGTTTGAGACCAGCCCGCCCAACAGGGCGAAACCCCATTTATACTAAAAATACAAAAATTAGATGCGTGTGGTGGCACACGCCTGTAATCCCAGATACTCGGGAGACTGAGGCAGGAGAATCACTGGATCCCAGGAGGCGGAGATTTCAGTGAGCCTAGATCGCGCCACTGCACTCCAGCCTGGGCAACAGAGCGAGACTCTGTCTCAAAAAAAGAAAAAAGAAAGAAAGAAAAAGAAGAAGTTAACTGAACAGTAAAACCACAGACAAAAAGTAACAGTGAGCAGGGCAAGCATCAGGACACGGGGCTGGCCAAGATTCAGTAGTAGAGGGGCCTCCCGGGAAGGTTCTGTTCATCAGTGTCTATTCACCACTGATCAGGTGAGGCTGTGCCGTGAGAGAAACAATGGACAACTTGAATATAGATACTACCCTCAAGTGGCTTATAGCAGAGGCAAAAGATTCTCCAACAAAATCATTAGTGAGCATAATAATATGAGGGGAAATGCAATTAAGGGTTAAATAGTAGATTCTAAACAAAAGATGATCTCTGAAAAGTCCAGCTCTCTGGAGGGTATAAAGGGGTGGCACAGTCGGGTACAGTGGCTCATGTCTGTAATCCCAGCGCTTTGGGAGGCTGAGGTGGGTGGATCACCTGAGGTCTGGAGTTCAAGAGTAGCATGGCTAACACAGCGAAATTTCGTCTCTACTAAAAGTACAAAACTTATCTGGGCATGGTGGTGCGCACCTGTAATCCCAGCTACTCGGGAGGCTGAGGCAGGAGAATCACCTGAACCTAGAAGGCGGAGGTTGCAGTGAGCTAAGATCCTGCCACTGCACTCCAGCCTGAGCAACAGACTGAGACTCCATCTCAAAAAAAATGGGGGTGATACATATCTCAGGACAAGACAAACAGCAGTATCTTTGAAGAAGGACATCTCATGTAAGATAGTTCAGAGGCCAGAGTGGCTACACTGAGGCTCCTGGGAACAGAGGCACCGCAGGCTGGAAAGGTGGGTGGGAAACAGTCAATGGAGGAGGTCATGTCCAAGCAGGATTTCTACTTTTGCATCACTGCAAACCACCTTTATGACGTTTGCCATATCCACACACCATCTGCAATATGATTAATAGTTTTCTTTAAACTGACTTACTTTTCAACTTAAAGTCACTCGGGAAATGGCCTGCAAAAGTTAAACATAGAGCTCTAATAGGACCCAGCAATTCCACTCCTAGGAAGACACCCAAGAGAATTGAAAACATGCTCATACAAAAAACTGGACCAGGCATGGTGGCTCATGCCTGTAATCCCAGCACTTTGGGAGGCCGAGGTGGGTGGATCACTTGAGCTCAGGAGTTGGAGAACAGCCTGGGCAACAAAGTGAGACCCTGTCTCTACAAAAAAATAAACAAATCAGTTGGGTGTAGTGGCACGTGCCTGTAGTCCCAGCTATTTGGGAGGCTGAGGTGGAAGAGGATCACTTGAACCTGGGAGTTCAAGGCTGCAGTGAGCTGTGATCGCGCCACTGCGCTCCAGTCTGGGTGACTTTGTCTCAAAAAAAAAAAAAAGCGTATATATGTTCATGGCTATTTGTAACAGCCAAAAAGTAGAAACAACTCAAATGCTCACTAATTGATGAATAAATAGACAAAATATGGTCTATCCACCCAATGAAAAATTATCTAATCATTAAAAGGAATGAGGTACTGATACATGCCTTGGATGAGCCTTGAAAACATTATTCTAACAGGCCAGTCACAAAGGATCATTCATCGTATGATTCTATTTATACAAAATGTCTAGGATAGGCAAATCTATAGAAACTGAATTAGTTTATTGGTTGCCAAGGGCCGGAGGGAAGACAGAAAAAAAATGGAGCGTGACTGCAAATGGGGTTCAGGGTTTCTTTTGGGGGTGATGAGAATGTTCTGGAATTAAATAGTGGTGATGGGTGTACAACATGATAAATATGTTTAAAACTACAGAATTGTACATTTTTAAATGGTTAAAATGTGAATTTTACATTATGTGAATTTTATCTCAATTAAAAAATTATTTCTAAATGGGATAAAAAAATCAGTATCTCTGAATATAACTATAAGTTTCCCATGAAAATAAAACACAACAAAAACAAAATAATGTTAGTTCATTCTGGCTTGACATCATTGCTTAAGGGCCTGAGCCTGAGACCTGCTCTGTTTTTGTTAGGGTGGGGGTCTGGGAGTTAAAAGCACATCAGCACCAACCTGAGGCTTTCTCCTCAGCCCAATCAGAAGGATTTTAAGAGAACAGAAAAGGGACTATGTTTCCCACACTGTGATCTAGTGTTAATTCTTAAGTACCAACCTTGTCCCCAGATCTCACCAGTGCACACCGGGTGTTTGGGGAAACTTTGCTCTAAAGGAAGAAACCAATGTTGATCGACGCCTTCTATGTGCTGGTCACTGCACTTGACTCTTTACATCAAGTGATGTCATCTATCTCTTATGACAAGCTCTGGTCTCAAGCCCACAGACACACTGGGAAGCCAGGAGGCAACTTGGAGCAGAAGAGGGATAAGTAAAAAGGAAGGTGACACTGTCAGCATGTTCAGGGTGTGCTGGAGGAGAAAACTCAACAAGAGGGGCAAAAGGTTTCACGACAATGCTCTTCCCCATGGCGGCACTGCTTCCTGCTATGGACTGCACGTGTGTGTCCTCTACAGATTAATTGGTTGAAGCCTAACCCCTCAGTGTGATGGTTTTAGGAGGTGGGGCCTTTGGGAGGTGATTAGATCATGAGACTAGATCAGACCATGGAGCCTCTCTGAATGGGATCAAGGCCCTTATAAGAAGGGACTCAAAATGAATGAAGTAAATGCAGTCTATATATACCACAGAATACTACTTAGCCATAAAAGAAATGAAATCATGTCTTTTGCAGCAACATGGATGGAAGTAGAGGCCAGTATCTTAACTGAAAACAACTCAGAAACAGAAAGCCAAATACTGCATGTTCTCACTTATAAGTGGGGGCTAATAATGTGTGTGCATGGACATACAGTGTAGAATGAAAGACTTGGGAGTGTCGGAAGAGGGTGAGGGACGAGAAATTACTTAATAGATATGATGTACATTATTTGGGTGATGGTTGCCCTAAAAGCTCAGACTTCACCACCTCGCAATATACCCATGTAACAAAACTGCACTTGTACTTAAATGTATGCGAATTTTTTTAAAGAGACATGAGAGAGCTGGTTTCCTCTCTCTGCTCTCTGCCACGTGAAAACACAAGAGATTATCTATAAACCAAGAGGAGGGTCTCGCCAAGAACCTCAGACCTCCAGCTCCAGAACTGTGAGAAAATACATTTCTGTCACTTAAGCCACCTATGGTTACAGCAGCCCAAACAAGTGAAAGCACTTGTGATAGAGGAATGTGGAAGAAAACTGATAAACAGCAGGAAGGTGTTGATTCCGTGAAATGTGGCCTATTTACCCAGTCCAATAATTTGTGTCCATTAAAAACCTGTCCCAGAAAGGTATCTACTAACAAGGATCATATCTACTAACAAGGATCGTATCTACTAACAAGGATCATGAACTTCGAAGTGAAAAGAGCAAGTGACATCGGGTTTGCAGTACAGATCCATTCATTCCACAGTTACTGAGTGCCAACTGTGTGCCAGGCTCTGTAAACAAAACAAAACAAACCCCTGCCTTCACGAAGCTGGCGTCCCAGTGGGTGTGCAGGGAGCACGCTAAGGACATGCAGAAGAAACTGGGCGGCATTTATGGAGGTGGCCACTGGGTGGGTGACACCACGCTGTTCTTCACTCTCTTCCTTTTGCGCACCTCTTTTTTTTGTTTTGTTTTGTTTTCTATGTTGAGTGGGTGAGGAGTATTTTGAAATAAAGGGAAAACCCAAATTCTACACCAAGGCACCCAAGGCACTCCTGAGTTCTGGCTGTCTCCTATCACAACCTGCACCTGTGTTACAGCCGCACCTGAGGAGGATGCTCAGATGGTTCCACATGCTCCACACAGGTGTCTTGCAAAGCTGTTCATCTGCTGGAGTGGCCCTCCCCGTATTATCTGCTTGGCCTGTGAAACCCCCATTCACCCATTAATGCAACTTCCAAAGGGGACCTCCTTCAAATCACTCCTACCCACCTCCACCCAACTCAGCAACAATCCTATCTCCCTCCCCAGCGCTGTCATAAAGAATCCTCGCCACCCCAGCTCTCACCGATCAATCTCCAGAGGCCTTGCTCAAACCTCAGCCAGCTCCCCTCTGTGTTTTCCTCCTTCCCCCAGCTCCCAGGGATTCCACCCACTTCCCTTTCCTCTTCCATCTCACTCCCACAACTCCCTCGTGTAGATGGACTTTCTCTCCCCACCTGCTGCCCCAAATCTCCGAATAGACACGTGTGCTTCCTGCCGTCCCCAACAATACACCCATGGACCCTTTTACTCCTAAGGAAAAGAAGACAATAAATTGATACACTGTTAAATCACAAAATGTCTGTGACCTCCGGTTCTTACGAGTCATTGTTCCTGGATCCACAGCCAGGCCTTGTTGTCTGGGGGTGTGGTTAGCAGGGGGAATGGTTAGCAGCGTCCCAGGCAGGTCCTAGGGAGTTTTGCAAGATTCTGCTGCAGGGTTAGAGTCCACCGGTATGGTTCCACTGTTTCCCCACAGATCCCACACTCATACCAGAAATCTAGGTGTTCTGGTCTCTAAGATAGACAGGCACCTCCCTTCCTGCCTCCCAGACATCTGGAGCCATCGACATTGCTGATGACAGACTCTCAGAACAAGAAAGGGCCTCACACGCATCTAATCAAGGGTCTGTTCAGGCCAGGCACAGTGGCTCATGCCCATAATCCAGTGCTTCAGGAGGCCCAGGCAAGAGGATTGCTTGTTGCCAGCAGTTTGAGACCAGCCTGTGCAACATAGTAAGACCCTGTCTCTACAAAAGCTAAAAAATTAGCTGGGCAGGCGGTGTAGTCCCAGCTACCCCAGAGGCTGAGGCAGGAGGATCGCTTGAGACAGGAATTTGAGGCTGCAGTGAGCTATGATCACACTATGCACTGCAGCCTGGGCAACAGAGCAAAACCCTGCCTCTATTTAAAAGAAAAGGATGGGAGGTCTGTTCAACCCAGGCTTGATAAAGCAGTAATTCTCAACTGAAGATGATTTTGCCACCCAGGGCAATGTTTGGAGACATTTTTGATTGTCACAAATCAGGGTGAAGTTGATACTGGTGTCTACTGGGTGGAGACCAAGGATGCTGCTAAACATCCTACACTACATGGGACAGCCTCCAACAAAGACCTATTCCACCCCAATGTCAATAATGCCAAGGTTGAGAAATCTTGCTGTAATTAAATTCCTCCCAGCACGGGACACTCACTTTCCCCCACCCCAACCCTGTACCCACCCAGGAAACCCACTGTTCCTACACGGAGTATTCCTGGTTTAATAAATCATGGTTATCCTTCAGGCCGGGATCTCTGCCTCTAGTCAGCTGAAACTCCCTAAAATCCTTGCTGCCTAGCTGGCACTGGAGGCTGTCAGAAAATGAGTACAAAATCCCTCCTCCACAATTTAATATATGATAAAGGCGGCATTTCAATTCTGTGGGAAGCGATGGATTATTCAATAAATGGTATTGGGACAACTGGCTGGCCATCTGGTAAAAAATAAAGCTAGATCCTCACCTCCCTCCTAAAACCAAAATAAATTCCAGATGGATTAAAGATTTAAATGCAAAAAAAAAAAAGAAGTTAAAGTAGTAAAAGAAAATATGGGAGAATTGCTCTATAATCTCATTGAGTAAGAGGCCTTTCTAAGCAAGGCACAAAATGTAGAATACGTGGAAGAAAACACTCATAAATTGACTACTGAGGAATTTTTTAATGTCTACAGAGTTTAAAAATCCATAATAAATCAATTTTTCAAAGTTAAACACCAATTTTATAAATTACATTTTATATAAAACATATGCCAGGCTAAGAGACATGTTCTTTCACAAACAAAAACCTGTTAAAAATCAATAAGTAGAAAAAAATAGGCAAAAGAGAAGAAGCAGTTCACAGAAAAAGAAATAGAGCTTTCAAACATAAAAATGTTCTCATAAGCAAAGAGATGTAAATTAAGATGATAGCAATATACTAGTTTTTCGCTGATCAGATTGGCAAAATGAAAAAGTTTGATAATATTCTATGTTGGTAAGGAGATGGGGAACAAGCTGTTTGAGGGAAGTGTGAACAGATCCTCTACAGAAAGCAATTCAGCAACATCAAACCACATTTTAAAGCACATACCCTCTGTCCACATGATTCCAATGCCACACCTATCCTTGCACGTCTTCAAACCCACAGAGGTAAACATATATAGGAATGCTCATTACCATACTATCTATAATAGCTAAAGACTCTCAACAGCACCAATGTCGATCATCAGGGGACTGGTTAAATACATTATGCATCATAAAAGGGAATGCTAGGAAACCCTTAGAGGAGTATGAGGCAGCTTTATGTATCAATCCCCATGAGACATTATTAAAAGGAAAATCTATATATGAAACAATACTATAATATATTTCCACTTACGTGAAGAAAAATGGAGTGGGTACAGATTCAATCACTCATTCAACCAATATTTATTAAGCACCTACAATGTCCTAAGCACTGTTCTAGGTGATGGGAATTCTACCACGAGTAAGTCTGCCAATATATCCATAGGTTGCACATGCTTGGAAAATTACTGGAAAAAAACACAGGAAACTGGTTCTAGGAGAGGCTCTGGAGTTGTCAGATTTAGCAAATAAAACTACAGAATGCCCAGTTAAACCTGAATAGTATATAAACAACAAACAGTGTTTTAGGATAAGTTGGTGCCATGCAATATTTCGGACCTAATTATACTAAAAAGATGTTCCTTGTTTATCCAAAATGCAGACTGAATCGGGCATCCTGTTAACTGGGCAATCTACTCTGGGGGTGAGGAGTGAAGTTCTGGGGAATGCAGCATCTACCATAGGAGAGAGATATCCTCTTCAAGCTACTGTGTGTTGTAATGCATTGTACTGTTTGCCATTATAACCAGGAGGATGCACTGCTTGTGTTGTTATTATTTATTTAATGACACGAATGAGTAAGAAGACAGAAGAAATTCCACAGACCTAAGGCCCAACTCAGTGCAAGCTGCAAAGTGCATTCCTGGCCAGCTCAGCCCTCAGAGGCAGCCTGGCAGCCCCGCAGTCGCATTCCAGGGCCGGTTGCTTCTCTAAATGGAAGCACTGGATCCCACACTCTAGCAGCAAGTCAGCAAGCAAGACTCTGAGCTGTGCTATTTTTTTTTTTATTAAAAAAAAAAAAAGGACCAATGCAAAGAAAGAAATGTAGAAAACAGTGAAGAGAAGAAACACCAGAAACACCAGGCATGCTAAAAGCTGGCCTTTTCCATGACAATATGGAGAAATAAAATGTCAGATTTCTTAAATAGCCTGGTTTAAGGATCTCTTGAACCTCTCAGATCATCTCCATCTGTCCTTGCCTCTTTCTTAGGGGAGATTTTACCACTGAAAGAGGAAAAGTACCTTTTATGTAAAAATGCCCCAACTTTTAAATCCCAAATATTTTGAGTACTACCAATAACCGACATGTATAAAGCACTGAAGCACTTACTATACGCCAGATACTCCTCTAAGTGTTGTGGTTTTTTGTTGTTGTTCTTGTTCTTTTGAGATGGAGACTCGCTCTGTCACCTAGGCTGGAGTGCAGTAGTGCAATCTCAGCTCACTGCAACCTTCACCTCCCGGGTTCAAGCGATTCTTCTGCCTCAGCCTCCCGAGTAGCTGAAATCACAGGTACCCGCCACCATGTCTGGCTAATTTTTGTATTTTTAGTAGAGATGGGGTTTCACCCTTTTGGCCAGGTTGGTCTTGAACTCCTGGCCTCAAGCAATCCACCTGCCTCAGCCTCCCGAAGTGCTGGGATTACAGACATGAGCCACCATGCCCAGCTTCCTCTAAGTGTTTTAGCCATTACTGACGTATTTAATGCTTTCAACAACCCCAAGAGATAGATGCTGTTATTATCCCTCTTGTGCATATGTGGAAAATGAGACACAGAGTGGCTTGACAATTAGCAGAAATCACACAGCTGGAACGTAGGAAACCTGGGATTTGAGCCCAAGTAATCCAACCCCAGAGCCCACCCCCTTAACTCCAGGCCAGGTTCCTCCTGGGTACCCTTGGTGAACAAGGTAGGCACACCCCTGCCATTATGGCCCTTACAGCTCATGAGGGAATCTAGCTATTCACAAGGAAATAGACAAGCTAATGGCAAACAGTGCTAAGTTCTAGGGCAGACACAAATAAGGACTTGAAATAGACCACATATTCCTTTAGTCAACACATTTAATAAGGGTCTATGGTGTGCCCAGCATCGTTGCAGGCACCAGAGGATGCAGCAGTGAATGAAACAGAGATCCTTAACCTCATGAAGCTTACCATCCTAATCAATATCTGGAAGGAACTTGAAATAGGATGTCAGCAAGGGCCTGTCCAAGGGGGAGACATTTAAGCTAAGACTAAAAAGTGAGAGCTCACCATGTAAAGAGAAAAAAAAAAGTATTCCAGGCAGTGGGAACCACTCGCTGCAAAGACTCTGGGTGGAAAGAGTTTCAGTTTCTCCTGTGCCCAAGAACAATTCCACTGCTGCTTTCACCCCCGGCGTTCTCCTCTTTTCCATCCGAAACCCATAGTTAAAAGCTTATTTTAATACTCTCTTCCCTCCCAGCTATCTGAGAAATCTAGGGTAGGAATCACTTACGTTCTCATATTCCCAAGGCATGTGCTTTCTAATTATTCAAATTATTATTTATTGTGACTAACAAAATTAAGGCATTTCTGATTGTTCACGCTCCGATCAAGCTTTGAGAATCTTTGTTGCTGTTAGGAGGGAAATGATGTGGTAATACCAATCCCCAGATGTACGCAGCAGACCTGTCTCCATACATTTAGAAAAAACTAGGACAGAAACCAAGAGAATCTCTATCACTCCCCCACACACACGTGGGTGCGCGCGCGCACACACACACACACACACTTAAGTTCCCTTCCGGATCCTACTCACAAAAGCTTGGGGCCATGTATTTTTGTCCTGAGCAGGACAACAAAAGCGGAGCTCTTTACCACAGCTCTGAGTCAGGGGAGGGTTTAGAAATAACATAAGTAGGCCGGGTGTGGCAGCTCACACCTGTAATCCCAGAACTTGGGGAGGCTGAAGCAGGAGGGCTCCTGAGGCCAGGAGTTTAAGACTAGCCATGCAACATAGCAAGACTTTGTCTCTACAGAAAAAGGAAAAAAAAAAGAAAAGAAAAAACTAAAAATTAGGTAGACTTGATGGCTTACGCCTGTAGTCTCAGCTATTCAAGAAGCTGAGGTGGGAGGATGGCTTGAGCCCAGTAGTTCAAGGTTACAGTGAGCTACGATCGTGACACTGCATTCCAGCCTGGGTGACAGAGTGAGACCCTATCTCAAAGAAAGGAAGGAAGGAATGAAGGAAGGAAGGAAGGAAGGAAGGAAGGAAGGAAGGAAGGAAGGAAGGAAGGAAGGAAGGAAGGAAGGAAGGAAAAAAAACTTTGAGCTAAGTTCCTGAATACATTGTCATCAAGAGATGACAGCTACTATCATTACTGTGCAGATAATAATGGTGAGGGGTGAGAAGCTGGAGCCAGACAACTTAGATTTCAAATACTAGCTAGAGTCTAGCTGAGCCTCAGCTTCCCCATCTGTAAAATGGGGACTGCTATAACAGTGCTTATTCCTCAAAGGATGCTGAAAGGGTCAAATAAGCAACTGCAGGAAAATGATATAGAATAGAATTCGGCACAGAGTAAGTATTATACTAACTTAATTGTTAACCTCAAAATGGTAGGGTCAAAGGCATCACAGTTGCATAAGATGTTAGCATTAGGGGGAAACTGGGTGAGGGGTATATAGTGGAACTCTCTGTAAATGTTTTGCAACTTTTCTAAAAATCTGAAATTATTCCAAAAATTAAAAGGTGATTTTTTGTAAAGGCAGGGACAAATATTTTTTCATTGTCTTCTTGGATCTTCTCCCTTATAAGGAGAAAAATCCAAGTTTCAGAAAATATATAGCATTGTCCACACAGATAAGAGCCCCACCCCACCCTACATACCCCCAGTTTCCCCCAAGCTACCCTCTGTCTGCTGGGTGAGGCTGCTTATCAACTGCTTTGAGTTAAAATCAAGTCTCTTCCTGGAGGTAAAAATTCCAACAGACCCAGACCTATATCTGCCATCAAGTTTTCTTTTTTCGGTGAATATTTTTTCAGTGCCTACTGTGTACCAGGTACCAATCCAGTAGCTGGGAAACCATAATGACCAAGGCACACACACTCAGCCACAGTATCTGTCTGCACCAGCTCGGAGATGTTTGCATCAGCTCTGAGACTCACAGCATGTATCTGCAAAGCCAGACTGACTTTTGTGGCCTCTAATGCTGAGGAATGGTCATTACAGGGTGTCTTCTTGACCACTCAAATCTTTGGGACCTCAGAGAAAATGCTGCCACCAGCCAGTTCCCACAAGATATTTCAGGGAGGAGAACCTCGCAGTCTCAGACAACAGGCTGCAACTCCCAGGGAACCTGAGCAGGCTGGTTGCTGGGCAGGCCTGGTAGAACTAACTCAACTTCCCCTTTCATTTCTACTTGACATTCCAGAGAGATGGGCCGGAGAAATCTGCCTTGTCTGTCTTTAAAAGAAGACATTTCTCCCACGACTTCCTCCTCTTCGAATTCCCTCATCTATCCATCTACTCTAACTCCCCTTCCGCTCTCAAAGCTGTTTCCTGCCGATAAAAACACCCCACAACTTCCAGTCTGCGTAGTGAGATTGCAGCCAGCAGGCTCTAAATGCCGACATACTCCCAATCAAGCAGCAGGCGCCCCCGTTGAGTTAACGATTTTTTTTAAGCAAGAGAACCCATGCTGTCTACTTACCCTTAGGATACAGCGCATTGGGAGAGGGGGTGGGTAGAATCGATCATAAAGGACCGGCTGCAGAGAGAGAGGCTCTTGCTATGCTGTATGAACTATGGGCAATTTGCAAAGATTATATCCCAAACCCTCACGTGCTCAAGAGTCCCAGAATGACAGACACAATTAATATTTTTCAAGCCATCCTTGGCAATTGCATGTTGATGAGGAAAAAAAAATTAATCTTGTAGATTAGAGAGAGCTGTTCCAGTGTAGAGGAGAGACAGAGGTGACCCTATCAGCTCAGGATCCCCACGGGAGAGGGGGCGGTCAAGAAGGACTAGAAATGGGTCACATGATGAATGCACGGTGCACAGGATTAGACACCACTGCAGAAATCTCTAGCCAAATTTAAAATGTGCATGCCATCTTAACCTAGAAATTCCTCTTGCAGGATTTGGGATTACAGATGTACTTGCACATGTGTGTCCACAGTTAGGTACAAGGAGATCCACTACAGCACGGTTTGTTATGCAAAAGACTAGAAATAACCTATGCCCATCAACAGAAGACTGTATGGGACATCCACATATAAAAAAAAATAAATAAAACCCTGTGCAGCTGTTGAAATGAATGAGGCTGCTCTACATGTGCTGATATGAAAATATCTCTAAGATACATCATCACATAGGGGAAAAAAAAAGGCAACAAGGAAAAAAATGTGTGTAAGGTGCCTACTAAGGGTATAAGATTCATATGCGGAATGTCTGTCTACTAATATATAGGAGACTAGTGACAGCAGTACTCCTCCAGAGAAGAGAACTGAAGACTTGAGGACAGAAGTGGAGTGGGGAGATTCTTTATTCACTGCATACCTTGTTGTACCTGTAGGATTTCAAACTTTGCATCATATGTTCAAAAACAAATTATTTCAATTGACAATAGAAAACTAAAAATACCTAGGAAAAGAAGACAAAGGTTTTATCCATTTATATCCACACATTCATGCACACACAATTTCCTGTACACAGTGATAACTGCATAAGAATTGGTATCTCTCAGCTTTATGGAAGTGGTATGTTATAAGCATTTAGATCAAGGTTTCTCAACCACGGCACTGTGGACATTTTGGACTGGTCAATTCTTTGTTGTGAGGCTGTCTTGTATATTTTACTTAGTAGCATCCCTGGCCTCTACCCACTAGATTCCAGTAGCAATCCCCACCGCTCCAAGTTGTGACAAACAAACTGTCTCCAGACATTGCCAAATACCACCTGGGGGCAAAATCATTTGAGTTAAATTATGGGTCCTAAAAAGTAATAACTGTGTCTTGCTTATTTCCTTCTCTCTTCATACCTAACTGTAATCCCAGCACTTTGGGAGGCTGAAACAGAAAGATCACTTGAGGCCAGGAGTTCGAGACCAGCCTGAGCAATATAACAAGGCCCTGTCTCTACAAAAAATAAATAAATAAAATTTAATTTGCTGGGCCTGATGGCACGTGCCTACAGTCCCAGCTCCTCAGAAGGCTGAGGTGGGAGAATTGCTCGAGCCCAGGATTTTGAGTATAGTGAGCCATGGTCGCATCAATGTCCTCCAGCCTAGGTGACAACAAACCACACACATGCACACACACACACACACACACACACACACAGTTCTTATGGATAATTACAAATGAACAAAAGTAATTTACAAAGCTTGTTTCAAATGTATATACACGCATAGTTTGGTACTGGGGCTTTCTGAATGTTGAGATGGCATTTCCACCATTCTGTTTCCTCCAGTAAGCTGCTGTTTGACATTTTAAACAGAGAAATGACCCTTATCCTCAGCAGAGAGATCTGGGGGAGATGTCTTCCCAAGAGTTAAAGAGCAGGGAATGTACTGGTCTTACAATGGATAAGGAATGGAATGTACTGTTTCCCCCCGAACTGTCCTTGATAATTATTACCTTGACCTTCCATGCCCTCTGTGATGCCAACCAATGTTGCAAATGCCAATCACTGATCCCAATGTGTCTGCTGCCTGAAGGCTAAGCTGTGGCAGGCATCTCTGCCCCTCTTTCTGTGGCAGCAGAAGGAGAAGCACTTGTTTCACACGTTTGGCCATGTTGAATGGCAGACTTCCAAGAGTTCTACTTCTGCAGAAACTCCAAGAGTGACCTCAACATAGGAATCATCAACAGGGTCCAAAACAAGCTCTGAGATGCAAAACGAAGTTTTTCTCACCCAATACCATTCATAAAAATAACAGTCACAACTACTATCTCTTAAACACTTCCTATGGTCCAGGCATAGACCTAAGGATTTCCCAAACATTACTTCATTGGAGCCTCAACACAACTTGATGAAGTATACACGATCACTATCACCCCATTTTACAGATACAGACCAAGGTGCAAGGAGGTTAGATGATTTGATCAAAACCACACAGTTAAGGATTGCGTGGTCCCTGGAAAACAGGCTGTTTTCCCTCAGTAGTCGCTGCCATTGTTGCTTATATTATTATTTCATTATGGATTTTTACCTCCCTAGATGTGGCCATGCCCTTTCCTATCCCAGGGCCTTCACACTGGCTGTGCCCTCTGCCTGGGATGCTTTTCCACCAATCTTCACCTAGTTTTTGTTTAAACTTCACTTCGTCAAGAAAGAGTTCTCTGGCCCTCAAAATGAGAACAATCGCCTTAATACACATGCTCACGTACCCCATTCTTCTCATTTGTAATACTTATCATAACTGTAATTGTATTATTACCCGTGTACTTATTTGCTTGTCTATCTCCCTACTAGATGGCAAGCTCTATGATGGGAGGACTGTCTAATTTACTGGCCACTGGATGAGAACCTAGAACAGTGCTTAGCACACAACAGGCACTCAATTAAATATTAGATAGGGCCCAGTGCAGTGGCTCACGCCTGTAATCCCAGCACTTTGGGAGGCCAAGACTGGCAGATCACTGGAGGTCAGGAGTTTGAGACCAGCCTGGCCAACATGGTGAAACCCCGTCGCTACTAAAAATACAAAAATTAGCCGGGTGTGGTGGTGCATGTGCCTGTAATCCCAGCTACTCAGGAAGCTGAGGCAGAAGAATCGCTTGAACCTGGGAGGCGGAGGTTGCAGTGAGCCGAGATCATGCCATTGCACTGGACAACAGAGCAAGACTCCATCTCAAAACAAATAAATAATAAACATAAATATTAGATAGATACACGGATGGGTGGGTGGATGGGTGGATGAGTGGATGGGAGAGAGGGAAAGAAAAAGGGTGGAAGAAATGGCAAACGACTGAACAAATTATTTAACTTTAAAGATATAGTGTTGAGAGATCAAGTAGTCTAGTCTTCTCCGCATTTCACAGCTAAAGACAGTAAGGTTCTTGGAGGTTAGAGTCAAATCACACAGGATCCAGTACCAGAACTTAGTCAGTTGCAGATAACTGGTTAGTTCCAGGAACTGGAGGACATAAGCTGCCAGGTGACAGCTAGATGAACAAACAACGTGCCTAAGAGAACCCACCAACAGGTGACAGCTGCCTTTCATTAGGGTTCCAGCCACTATAATGTGTGCATTAAAATTCACCCCAAAATATCTGTTTTCCAGACTTATAAAATTGATCTGATTATCCCTTCACAAAGTCTGAAAAAGCAAAAAAATAATAATTCTTTCACACATTGGCGAGTTGTGATGTTTATGTTCAAAATGCCCTTGCAAACCCACAGGAAACACTGTTCTTATGTATCATGTCACAGCACGAAGTCCCCACTTCCTTCAGGGGAAAGAAAAAAGCCATCTGGCAGGAGTTGCTCTCAGCTCTTTTCCACTGCCTCCCTCCCTGCTCAGAGCTCTACAGAGCACAGCACGTGTGCCTTCCCCATGCCCCTGGTACATCCCACTCCATCAGAAGCACCAGCTTTATTATCATGGGCCCCCATGTACACAACCAAGCTCTGCTCTCCAGCAGGTGCTTATGTTACTTGTGATCAACACCTGGCACAGGGTCTGACACACAGTAGTCACTCAATGAATGTTTACTGGATGGATGGATGAATGGACAGATGGATGAGTGGGTGGGTGGGTGGATGGATGGATAGATGGATGGATGGATGGATAGATGGGTGGGTGGGTGGGTGGATGGATGGATGGATGGATGGATGGATGGATGGATGAGTGGGTGGGTGGGTGGGTGGGTGGGTGGATGGATGGATGGATGGATGGTGGATGGATGGATGGGTGGATGGATGGATGGGTGGGTGGGTGGGTGGATGGATGGATGGATGAGTGGATAGATGGATGGATAGATGGGTGGGTGGATGGATGGATGGATGGATGGATGGATGGATGGATGGACAGATGGATGAGTGGTGGGTGGGTGGGTGGGTGACGGATGGATGGATGGATGGATGATGGATGGATGAGTGGATGGATGGATGGGTGGATGGATGGATGGGTGGATGGTTGGATGGATGGATGGGTGGGTGTGATGGGTGGGTGGGTGGTGGGGGGGTGGATGGTGTGGATGATGGATGGATAGATGGATGGGTGGATGGATGGATGGGTGGATGTGGTGGATGGGGGATGGATGGATGGATGATGGGTGGGTGGGTGGATGGATGGGGATGGATGGATGGGGTGGATGGCAGATGGATGAGTGGGTGGGTGGGTGGGTGGATGGATGGATGGATGGAAGGATGGATGGATGAGTGGATGGATGGGTGGGTGGGTGGGTGGGTGGATGGATGGATGGATGGATGGATGGACAGATGGATGAGTGGGTGGGTGGGTGGGTGGATGGATGAGTGGATGGATGGATGGGTGGATGGTTGGATGGATGGATGAAGAGCCTTCCAGCTGATCTTCAGAGGCATTTTCCAATCCTTCATTTGGTTTCGCCTATAAGAGATTAACTTCACTTGTGTGTATTCCTTTAATTCGAAAGCTAATTGTTGAGTATTTAAAAATAATTTCTAGGAAAACATTAGGATAAGGCTCTTTCCCCTCTCAAGCCCTTTGCACATGCTAGTCCTTCTGCCTGGAATGCCTTTCTTCCTTCCTCTCTTCACACAGCTAATGCCACTTCTTAAGGTGCCAGCATAAATGTCACCTTCACAAAAAGCATCTCCTCATTAAAATTCTTAAATAGATACTCACACGCATGTTCACTACTCTCTCCTTGAGACCCTTATTGGTTTCCTTTATATCTGTTTTAATTTGCCATTTATTTTTTGTGTCTTTCATCCTCTCAATGTAGATTCAATGAAGATACAGACCAGGTCTACATCAAATACGTTTCTCTCAGACCCTAGCACAGTGTCTGCATATCATATGTTTTCAATCAATATTTGTTGATTGAATTAATGAATCAACTAATTCAATAAGAGGGAAATGGGTCCAAAAAACATAAAAAGTGAATAATGAAATAAGTTTGAGAGTCACATCTTTAAAAAAAAGTCTTGAATTGCATGAAATAATGCATGTGTCAACAGCAATTCACAGGAAATCAAATATATTTAATTTTTTTCATAAATTCTGGTTCTAAAATCTTCAGAGGCAGGAAAGTGGATTGGGAGAAGAAGTAAACACTTGCCAAATGCTATGCCTTGCAAAAAAATGTGAATGGATTGAATTATCCCATTAAAAGCAAAGATTCATAATTTAAAGAAAAAATAGAATTCAAATATACATGGTTCCCATGAGACTTGCTGAAAATAATATGATCCAAAATGAAAATGAAAAAGTGAGAAAAGCTGCCATGAGCGGAAATATTAATTATCAGACAAATAAAATGTAAAGCATAAGAATATTACATAGGACAAAGATGGATATTTTATATTCATAAATGGTACATCAACAATAACAACATGACCAATAGCAGCGTGTGTCCCAGCGTGCCTGGCACTATGATGAATACTTAACATCAATTATGTCATTTAATTTAAGCATTAAAAATAAGCAACACTCGTATCATTATTATCACCAAGCTTTTAGGAGAATCTAAAACTGGTTCATCATTTGGTAGGCAGCAGAGGAGAATTTGAACTCAGATCCGAGTAACTTCACAATAAGACTGGAGAATCATGAACCTCTAACTCCTATAACATAAAAATACATTAGAAATATACAAAACAAAATTTGTTTAAAAAAATACAAAGATGTGTTGAAAAATCACTATTATAGTAGGAGACAAGCATGCTATCCGATTTTTGACAAATCAGTAGATATAATCAAAAGTATATAGGGACATTTAGCTCAAGAAACTAGGAAGAGTGATAAAACTGAGGAAAGAATTAAAAAGCAGAAATTCATGCATCTGGAAACAGAAAAAAGTTGAATTGAAGAATAAATTTAAGAGGTGGTTGTTTGAGGGGAAAAATAAAACAGTGACACTCTGGCAAAGCTCATAAGGAAATTTTCAAAAACTAAAAATAGGAACTCAGTAAGAATGAGAAAAGAGAATTGCAGATGGCAAGGCAATTTTTCACATCATTACAGGATAATATATATAGTTTTATGCTAATAAATTGAAGATTCAATTAAATGATTATTCTTAAGAAAACACAACACATTTTAAAGTATACCAAAAATGATTCTGGAATACACGAGAAAGAATTATCAAATAACTAATCCTGGAAAAGGCACCAGGCCCAGAAATTGTTTTGCTTTGGGAGTATGGTAAATCCACTCAAACTTTTAAAAAATATTCTAAATCCTTTGCCATTTAGACTCTTCCTAAGCATTAAAAAACAAGAAAAGATGGAAGACTTCCCAGATGTTTTGATGAAAATAGCAAAAACTTGTCAAAGACAGCAGACCAAAAAAAAAAGAGTAAACGGCAGACAAATTTCACTAATGAATATAGACTCAAATATCCTAAATGTAACAGAAATAAATGTAACCCAACAACATAATGTCAGAATGAATCAAGTGCTGGGGACGATATTGATAATAAAGGTACCACATTGCTTCAGGTTTTTACAATGAAGATACATTTTTCTTCTGCCTTAAAAAAATAATTTATTTTTCCCCTCACAATTCTCTGGGTTGGCTAGACTCAGCTGGGTGGTTCTTCAGTTCTACATGGTATCACCTGTGCTCACATGCGGGTGCTTGCACCTGGAAGCTGGAACATTCAAGACGGCTTCCCTCACAAAGCATGTACTCTTCAAAAGCAACAGTGTTATTTTCTGGGGGGAAATTAAAGCAATGATTATATCCAGTGATCAAGTGAATTTGGAAATGCATGTACTCTAGGAGGTGTGTAAATTAGTTACAACTTCTCTGGAGAGCAATGTGACAATGAAAACCTTTTAAATGGCCACACTTTTTGACCCAGAAACTCCCATTTTAGGGACTGTGATGAGTTGATTACAATAATGGTCCCAGGACTTTCATGCCTTTTGTAGTCATGCCCTTGGTAATGTCTTCTCAAACTGGCTCCAGGCATGGCCACATCACATGCTTTGGCCTATGGGACAGAAGCAAATGTGATGCAACCAAAAACTTGAAAAAAAGTTTGTGCATCAGGGCTTGCCTCCTTGCTGCTCTTGCAACTCTGACTGCTATGGAAACAACCTGGCCTGCTGGAAGATAGATACCACCATCATCCCAGGCAGTTCCCCAGCTGATTGCAAATGCATAACCAACCCTAGCCTATGTCCACTGATTCCAGACTAGTCCAACAGAACTGCAGAGGTAAGTAAATAGTCATTGTTTGACAGCACTAAGTTGTGGGATGATTTGTTACACAGCCAAAGCTAACTAATACATGAACTTGTCCTTAGGAAATATTCACAAATAGCTTTCCATAAAGATAAATATACAACAATGTTATTTGTAACAATGGTTGAATCATGTTGAATAATAAGAGCTTTTTAGGTAAATTTTAGGTATATCCATTCAATGGAAATCTATGCAGTAATTAAAAATCCTCTTGTGGAAAAAGATTTGATATAGTAAAATGTTTACACTAGAGCACAGTGGAAAAGAAGGCTATAAAACAATATTATGGTGTGAGACTACTCTTGTGAAAAATAAAAGCACACATATTTGTATGCATGGGAAAATACTGGAATAACATAAAAATGTTAACAACGCTGGATGATTTTTTTCCTTTTTTAAAATGCTTTTCACATTTCCTGCCTTGATCATAAGTCAGAACTTATAAACAGTCATTGAACTGTTCAGAGAGCTGAACCTGGAATTCTCTGAGGCCACTGAAGGCTATGGCTAAGGAATCCAATAAGGGGTAATCGGGGCATGAATGTTAGAAAATCCTCCTAGCATAATCTCTGTTAAACCAGCCTAAGCATGGTGCTTGGCAGCACAGCTGGGAAAAGAAAATGGAAAGAGCTGGAATGAGCGGCCATATTGCTGGCAAAAGCCTTCATGCCATGGCCAATTTATTGGCTCCAAGTCCAGTAAGCTTTCTTGGCTTCTCCCTCTGCTCCTCAAGTTTCATTCTGCTCCTGCTACCTCTCTGTCTCATGTTTCCTTCTTACTTTTCCCTTTATTTACTCTTCATGTGGATAGTCTCAGATTTTCTTTGAGGAGAAGAGAAAGGATTCAGGTAGTGGACTGGAGAGGAGTTGTCCAAAATCTCAGCAGGGTCTCCAACATGCTCCCTGAGACCATCCCTGTGTTTCAAGATTAAGCATGAGGGCCATTGTAAGTTCACCCTATAGACTGAGTGATCAAGGAATGCAGATTTCCAATCCTGGTAAAAAAAAATAATAATAATAAAGATGCGGATTGATCCATCCCCATGTTAATGAGCTGGTTCCACTCACACGGTATCGTGGAGACAGAGCCTGAGATAGGTGATAGGCTGAGATTAGAAGGCAGATATTCTAGTTCTGAAGCTAACTTGATGTCAAACTTCAGAATTCGCTTTCCCTTCCTGAACCAAGGTTTCTTCCTCTGCAAAATGGGTCCAATATATCCCTTCAGACTGTGTTGAGCTCCCATTGAAACTAGTATTCTTCTCTTTCGTTCAGTGCTATATACCAGTAGGCACTCAAAAATCTATATATTGAACGAAGTAATAAATAATACCATCTGCCTACTCACTCATACATGGTTTTGTATGAAGACCAGATAAATGGGAATGCAAGTGCTTTGAATTAATAAACTACATTACAAAGACAATGTGTATTTTAATGTTTTGTATTAATACGAAGTAGAAATAATGTTGTTGTCTTGGAAATAGCAGGCTCATCTCTTAAGATAAAAGCTCTGGGGCTTTGCAAAGCAAGGTTTGAGAATCACTGAAGTAAGAATTAAAGTTCGGGACCTTAAAATGATTTAATCCACCAACTCAGCTGATACTGCACCCCGAAGCAATGGAGATTTTTTAACCACTTGCGTTGTCAGTCTTTAAAGTCTAGGGCATAAGGCACAGAAGAGCAAAGGGGGTGCTATTTCATAACATTCTAATTGAGACGGATAGAGAAAAAAATTGTAAGCTTTCTCAACACATCTGTCTATCATCAATTAAAATGAGTGTAAAGACCTTCACCAAAGATTTCTCTCAAGGGCTCCCAGTAACAGGTACATCTTTATCACTGAGACGAAGGAAATTGTACCCCTTATTAACAGGCATTTGTTTCAGCAAATGTCACTCGGAGATGTGGGATCCAGCCGTCTCCCAATTTGCACACACTTGAAAGCTGTTGGTGATGCAGCTCTAGGAGGGCGTGGGCAGGGGCCTATGGTTTTTCACACATTACACTAGAAGGGATTCTAACTGCACAAGAAGGTAGGGTGTGGGATGTCAGCCAAGCTAAACACTGACAAATTCCCTGCTGGTCCGAGCCTGCAAAATTTCTGTGCTGTCTTTTGTGAAAGCTCCTTTCCTGGGTCAATGTGATGGACGGACATGTGGTATTCTTTCACAAGTGGCTTCATTAAGACGCGCATCAACCTCGCCAGGCCTTTCAGAGCAACATGACCCCTTGAAAATTGGGCATTGGATGTAGAGCTGATATCATGATACCACAACTGGCCAGCTTCTCTAATTAAACACTCAAGCCTCACCCTTCTTTGTTGAGCTGGGGGTTGTAGAATCATAATAGCTCCTGACAAACCCTTATGCTTCTTACAGATATGCCTAACACAGGCAATAAAATTGGAGAGTGAAAGGTCAGGGTGTTCCTTCTTAAATATTAGCTGCCTCAGTAAGGATTTTCAAGGAGCTGTAAAATGCAGTATTCAGTAGGACCTCCTAAAAGTCAAGCAGATCCATTCATTAACTGATTTATTCTTTTAAAAAATATGTACTGAGTATCTACTATGTGTAAAGTACCATTCTAACTATTACAATTAGATAAGTGAATAAACAAGTCCTTTTTCTCATGGAAAGCATATTCTTATAATTAATAACAAATAAATTTTGGGGGAAAACCCCAAAAAACATAAGAAAATGCCA
Organism: Rhinopithecus roxellana; assembly: GCF_007565055.1. NCBI lineage: Eukaryota > Metazoa > Chordata > Mammalia > Primates > Cercopithecidae > Rhinopithecus > Rhinopithecus roxellana. Next base: position 724,903 of record NC_044568.1, on the reverse strand, counting down.
GCTAGTAATAGGTGCCAAAAAGAAAAGGGAAGGGAAATAAAATGAGACTGGTATTATTTTAAATAGATAGATGATAGATGAGAGAGACAGAGATAGAACTGGATTATCCTGCAGTAATAACCCTCAAAATAGGCAAAAGTTTGGTTTTCTCACATACTACAGGTTCATGCCTGATCAGCTAGGGAAGTAGTTCTATGTCTCCAGGAGCAAGTTGATAGAGCAGCCATAACTCAAAGATTCTTTCTGGATAATCTAGAACCAGCAATTACATATCCCAGCATAAAAGTGAACATACATCACTTTAGATCACAACTCACTGGTCAGAGCTACTCATATGGCCCCACCTACCCACAAGGGAGGCAAACAGTGCAATCCTACCATTGGCCTGCAAGGCCAAAGACCAGAAATATTTATTGAAGACCTTTAATGATTATTATAGATGATAAACAGGTGAATAGATGCAGTGATGCTAACAGCTAACACTTAGATAGCACTGCTATGATCCAGGCGCTACTGAAAACACCTTACACATACTGACTCGCATAACCTTATATATTGTGCTGTAAGGGAGGCTCTGTTACTAATTTCAATGCCAATCTCATTTTACAGCCGAGGAGACTGAGACAAGGAGAGGTTTCAAAACTCAACCAAGATCACACGCTTGGTGAGTGGTAGAGCTGGGATGCAAACCTAGGCAGGGTAACTCCAAACTCTATGCCCTTAATCATTACACTATGTTGAATATGGATGGATGGATGGATGGATGGATGGATGGATGGATGGATGGATGGATGGGTTAATGGGCAGATGGGTGGGTAGGTGGGTGGATGGGTGGGGTGGATAGGTGGGTACGTAAATGGGTAGGTGGCTGGATAGATGGATGGGTGGGTGGGTGGATGGATGGATGGATGGATGGATGGATGGATGGATGGATGAATGGATGGGTTAATGGGCAGATGGGTAGGTAGGTGGGTGGATGGGTGGGGTGGATAGGTGGGTAGGTAAATGGGTAGGTGACTGGATAGATGGATGGGAGGATGGATGGATGAATGGATGGATGGATGGATGGATGGATGGATGGATGGATGGATGGATGGATGAGTGAATGGGTGGGTATATGACTGAGTGGGTGGGTGAGTGGGTTAGTGAGTAGATGGGTGGGTTAAGTGGGTGGATGAATGACCAGTCATGTCAAATTTATTGGGAAAATAAGTACATTTCATTCACACCCTGCTAGCAGAAGGAGACTCACACGCTTGCAGGTCTCACACTCCCCCCATCTTAGCCATCCAGCTATGTTACCACTTACATTCTCAACAGCCCCAGCTGTGGAAAAGCTGTGACAGGGTCTGAAGCACAAGGCCAGGGACCTATATAAGACATAATGTGTGCTTGCCAGTGACACCCTTCCAGCCCTCTTGCAACCTCAAGCCTCTTACCCAGTCCCCACACAGTAGCCCCATCCTGGCAGATGAGGAAGGGATAACTCCTTACAGAAAAAGATGATCAAGCCCTGGCCAACTCAGGGATGGCCCAGACAGGTTGTGGTTGAGAAAAAGCAGACATGACAAGGGTGGTAGAGGGAGGGAGGACAAACTAGTGGTTATGGCCAAACCAATGGCGCCTGAGTCAGACACAATGGGTTTTGAGGATTTCCCCCTCCCTGGCACCAGCACACACTTAAAAAAGAAACAGTTACCAAGCACCCTTTGGCTTGCCGACAGCATTCAGCTTCCTGGGTTAAGAGATCACAGAAAGGCAGCAAGGAAGATGGCCCTAAATGTTCCGCTCCACACAGTCTGCTCCTGTGGCCTGGCCCTGCTACAGCCCATGAGGACCCACTATCTCCTAGAGGAGGGCCAGCCTGCCAACTCATGGAGCCAACTGGCCCACTCAGAGATCTTTCACGGGGCTTCCTTTAGCTGAGCCAAGCTGTGCCTTCCACTGTTCGGTCCAAGTGTCTCAACTCAACAACCTCAAAAGTCCCTTGAACTCAGCAACTGTCCTAAGAGGCAGGCTGAATCTAGAGAGAGCATCGATTTATTGGTGAGAACACAGCAGTCCACCAGGGAGAAAGGGCTTGCCTGAAGTCCTCCTCTAGGTAGTCCTTGCAAGAACCAGGCTGGGAAAACAAAGAAGGGGACTTGATGTGCTAAAGGAGGAGGGAGAAATGAGAGTTCAGCAAGTCAGATTCTTGCAATTAACTGTCAGATGCAGGTGTGCTCAAGAAAAAACTAGACCTGGAAAGATCATGGGGACCCTGCTGGAGAGAAAAAGGCCAGGGCCATACACTGCTCGCCTTTGGGCCCAGCACCCCCAGCTGGAGAATCCTTCAAGCATACTGCCTTCTGGTCATTCAGACAGCTTATACAGTGCCTTGGAGAGATTACAGAGAAAAAAGGATGCTCTTAACACTGTTGGTGAAATTGTAAATTAGTTCAGCCCCTCTGGGAAGTAGTTTAGAGACTTCTCAAAGAACTAAAACTAGAATTGCCATTCAATCCAGCATTCCCATTACTGGGTATATACTCAAAGGAAAACACACCATTCCTCCAAAAAGACACCTTCACTCTCATGTTTATTGCATCACTGTTCATAAGAGCAAAAACATAGAATCACCTAGATGCCCATCAACAATGGACTGGATAAAGAAAATATGGTACATATATACCATGGAATACTACACAGCCATAAAAAAGAATGAAATCATGTCCTTTGCAGCAACATGGATGCAGCTGAAGGCCATTATCCTAAGTGAATTATCACAGAGAAACAGAAAAGCAAATATCACATGTTCTCACCTATAGTGGGAGCTAAACACGGGGTATACACAGACACAAATATGGAAACAACAGACACTGGGCACTCAGAAAGGAGGGAGAGGAGGGGGTAATGGTTTTAAAACTACTTACTGGGTACTATGCTCACTATTTGGGTAACAAGTTCAATGCCTAAACCTCAGCATCATGCAATACACCCATGTGACAAACTTGCACATGTACTCCATTAATTGAAAATAAAAAACAAAATATGTTTAAAGGAATGGGGCATTTTATTTCCACCCTACAAGCATATCTGTCTACAATACAATATTTGATTTCAGTGACAGAATGAAAGAGAAAAAAAAGAAAGAGAGAGAGAGAAGGAAGGAAGGAAGGAAGGAAGGAAGGAAGGAAGGAAGGAAGAAGGAAGGAAGGAAGGAAGGAAGGAAGGAGGAGGGAGGGAGGGAGGGAGGGAGGGAGGGAGGAAAGGAAAGAAAGGAAAGGAAAGGAAAGGAAAGGAAAGGAAAGGAAAGGAAAGGAAAGGAAAGGAAAAGGAAAGAAAGGAAAGAAAAAGGAAAGAAAGAAAAAGAAAGAAAACCCATGCAATGCCCTGGGATTTACAGATTCGTTCCAGAGCCAGCTTTGGAAAAGAAATGGGAGTGGAAAGATACCCATGGCCCCAGTGACCCCCCAAGAAAAGAGAACTTCCTTTCCTTAAGTACAAGCTGACAGGTAAAGAACTAAGTCAGGCTGAAGTTAGGAAAGTGGGAAGGAGGGATATGCACCAAGGAAAGAGAGTGTCTGTGGCTGCTACAGGCAGAGACGAAGGAGACAGATAGAGCATGAGGCATAAAAGGAGATAAATGAAAACCGTAATAATGACAGACCCACATTGAGCACCTGCTGAAGCCAAGAACTCTGTTCAGCTCTTAACACGGCCGGGCGCGGTGGCTCACGCCTGTAATCCCAGCACTTCAGCACGCCAAAGAGGGCGGATCACTTGAGGTCAGGAGTTCAAGACCTGCCTGACCAACATGGTGAAACCCCATCTCTACTAAAAATACAAAAATTAGTCAGGCATAGTGGTGTGCGCCTGTAATCCCAGCTACTCGGGAAGCTGAGGCAGGAGAATCGGTTGAACCCAGGAGGCGGAGGTTGCAGTGAGCCAAGATCATGCCATTGCACTCCAGCCTGGGCAACAGAGTGAGACTTCATTTAAAAACAAACAAACATGAAAAACCTAACACACCATAGTCCAACCCTCACAGTGACTCTAAGAGGTAAAGATGATGTTGAATGCTTTGCCCAAAGTCCCACAGACAGGGATTTGAGAAAAACTGAGTCTCCTAGAGAATAAGAAGCAAGAAGGAGAACCAGGCAAGAGAAGTCTCTCTCAAGAAAAGCCTTGATCCATCTGCAAGTCCAAGGAAACTTTCTTAGCACAGCCAGTCTAATGCCAACCAACAGCAAAGATGATGGTTAAGGATACTTCTTGCTGTGAGGCTTAGATTTGGATCCCAGCTCTGTGAACTTCAGCAAATCTACTGACCTCTTAGAACCTGAGTTTCTACAACTGTAATGAAACACACTTGTCTCAAAGAGTTGGTTTGAAGATCCAAAGAGAAAATAAATGTAATTTGTTAGCATATTTCCAGCACATGGCAATCAATCAACGAAAGTTCGCTGTTCTTAATGTTGTTAGTATCACACTCCTCAAACCTCCTGCCGCCCAATATCAAGTCAAAAAGAAATACACTAAGGCCAAGGCCACCTTACTACAAGATCAACCTGGTGATGGCTCATAGGATTTTTAAGAGATCTAGAAAGACATCCAAAAAATATTTCCCCACCAGCTTCCTGGTGTCTGAAATATGTATCTTCCAGCACATGGTGGCTTTCTTTTCCCATTTAAAAACAAATCCAGTGCAAATACAGATTCACACTACGGAAAGGAGCTGGGTAGCTTGGAAATCAGAGTTGAGAGTGAATCAGAAGTGAGTGCCACAAAAGGGGGCAAAGAGGGGAAAACAGCTGTGGATAGGCCAGGCGCGGTGGCTCACACCTGTAATCCCAGCACTTTAAGTGGCTGAGGCAGGTGGATCACGAGGTCAAGAGTTTGAGACCAGCCTGGCCATGGTAAAACCCCATCTCCACTAAAAATACAAAAATTAGCTGGGCGTGGTGGCGGGCACCTATAACCCCAGCCACTCGGGAGTCTGAGGCAGGAGAATTGCTTGAACTAGGGAGGCGGAGACTGCAGTGAGCCGAGATGGAGCCACTGCACTCCAACCTGGGTGACAGAGCAAGACTCCATTTCAAAAAATAAAAAAGAGCTGTGAATAGTGGTAAAAAGCCACAGGATCTCCCATCTGCTTAAGAAACAGAATTGATTCCGTTAGATAAAAAGCATAATGATTAGTGAATTTCACTCCTAAAGAAATAATAAGAGTAAAGGGTAGCAGGGGAAGGTTAAATCATTGAGTTAGTGTCTGACGTACAGCAGGCTCTAATAAACAACATGTATCATTATTACTTATCATTATCGTTATTATTAACTCCTTACAATCTTCACCGTAACTACTTAAAAGAAGGCATTACTATTATCTTGAGTTTGCTGGCAAGGAAACTAAAATCCAGAGAAATTAAATAACTCGCCCAAGATCATCCATCTTGTGAACCTGGGAGTCAAATCCAAGTTTGTCTGATCCCAAAGGCTCTGGACCTATTATATCCATTCAATCATCCATATTTGCTGAACAACTAAATGATCTCATGAACCAAAGGGCTACCAGAATGCCACAAAAGAAAAGGAGATATGGGCCAGGTGTTGTGGCTCACACCTGTAATCCTAGCACTTTGGGAGGCCAAGGTGGGAGGACTGCTTGAGTCCAGGAGTTTGAGACCAGTCTGGGCAACATAGTGAAACCTTGCATCTACAAAAAATAAAAATAAAAAAATTAACCAGGCATGGTGGCGCATTCTTCTAGTCCCAGCTACTTAGGAGGCTGAGGTGGGAGGATTGTTTTAGGCCAAGAGATTGAAGCTGCAGTGAGCTATGGTCAACGCCACTGCACTCCAGTCTGCGTGGCAAAGTGAGACCTTGTCTCAAAAAGAAAAATAAAAGGAGATGGTTCAGTTCCCAGGGTACATAGGATGTGGTGCTCAAACAGGAAGCCCACACAAGGGAAGGCAAAGAGAAAGTTCACAATTTTTAATGAAGTGATATTTGCAAAGAAAGGCAGAAAACGAGAGCTAACGGAAATAACTTGGGGTTGATCTGCTTTGGAAAGGAAAATATAAATATATGACAAATTTTAGTTCCTATGTCCCCATGTATATCATGTGGGGAAATCTCCAGGACTTTTGCTTATATTTAAAATGCCTTCATCACTGGGGGTGGATGCAGTGCCGTAAGCACAGCATGAGTGACAGAGTCAAATTACGGTTCAAGTCCTAACTCTACAAGCTTGCATAAGAACTTACACTCTGAGCCTCCCTTTCCTCATCTATAACTGTGCTACCAATAGGGTAGCCACTAGCCATATATGGCTACTGAGTACTTGAAATATGGTTGGTTTGAATTGAGATGTGCTGTATGTGTAAAATACACATCAAAAGTTGAAGACTTGCTAAGGGCGGGGGCGGGGGGAGTAAAATATCTCATTAATAATTTTATATTGATTACATGTTGATATGGGAAGATTTGGAATATGCCGAGTTAAAGAAAACACACAAGTCATCTCACCTGTTTCCTTTGATCATTTTAATGTGATTGCTTAGAATATTTTAAATCACATACACAGCTCAGATTTATGGCTCATGTTATATTTCTACTGGACAACACAGATCTACAAAATGTGGTTATGGGATTGCTACGAAGTTCAAAGACGTCATATGTAAAGTGTACCATGTGCCCCGCTGTGCATTCATTTCCCTCCTCTAATTTATATCCCATCTACCAGTAAGTCCTTTTACTTCCCAAATCTGCCTGTGTCTCTCCCTCTGCACTGCTGCCCCTGTAGACAAAGACACCATCTCTCACCTAGAAATATGCAGTTGACTCCTGACTCATCTTCCCACTTCCACTCCAGCTCCCAACAATCCATTCTCTACTCAGCAGCCAATGGAAGGTGTGTTAAATACAAATCTGACCCTTTCCATCTCGCCTACCTAAAACTCTCCAGTGGCTTCCCACTGCACTTAGTACAAAGGCTCATTCTACGGGGCCCCTTATGATCTGGCCCCACACCCACTACACCCCAGCAACAAGGATCATGCCGAGCCAGTTTCCTCCTCAAGACCTCCACTGTTCATCCCAGGGCCCAGAATGGTATTTTTCCAAATTCTGTGTGGCTAGCTCCTCCCCACCTTGTAGTTCTCAGGTCACCGGTCACCTGGTTAGGAAGGCCTTTCTGATCTAAAATAGCCACTCACTACATCACTCTGTTGTCAAATCCTGATTCAGTTTCATGACATTTATTGCCAATGGAACTTCTCCTGTTTTTTCAATTTGCTTACCTGCGTATTGTCTGGCTTCTTGCTGAATATCAGCTCCATGAGGGTGGGGACCTATCTAAGCCGTGCTATCCCCCCAGCCTTGCTCAGTGACTGGAGCAAAGCTGGCCCTCAATAAATGCCAGTTTAATTAATAGATGTTTCCACTGGAGCTGTGGCGAAATTAGAAGCTAAATCCCCAGAAAAATTTCCCGAGACAGTTTCTACCATCAGCAATTCCACTTCAGGATCTATATCCAAAAGAATTGGAAGTGGGGTCTCAGCCAGGTGCAGTGGTTCACACCTGTAATCTCAGCACTTTGGGAGGCTGAGGTGGGAGGATTCCTTGGGCCAAGGAGTTTGAGACCAGCCTGGTCACCATAGGGAGACCCCATCTCTACAAAAAAAAAAAAAAAAAAAAAGATATTTGTATACCCATGTTCACAGCAGCATTACTTACAATAGCCAAGAGGTGAAAGCAACTCCAATGTCCATTGACCGATTAATATATAAGCAAAATGGTGCCTATTCATACAATGGAATATTAATCAACCATAAGGAGAAAGAAAATTCTGACATATGCTACAACATGAATGAACTTTGAGGACATTACGCTAACTGAAATAAACCAGTCATGTCAGGTGCAATGGCTCGCGCCTTCACTTTGGGAGGCTCATCCCCTCACTTTGGGAGGCTGAGGTGGGAGGATCACTTGAGGCCAGGAGCTTGAGACCACCCTGGGCAATATAGCAAGATCTCATCTGTATTAAAAATCAAGAAAAAAAATTAACTGGGCGTGGTAGTGTGCACCTGTAGTCCCAGCTACTCAGGAGGCTGAAGTGGGAGGATCCCTTGAGCCCAGGAGGTCGAGGCTGCCATGAGCTGTGATTGCACCACTGCACTCCAGCCTGGCCTGTGAAACACAGGGAAATCCTGTCTAAAAAAGAAAGAAGAAAGAAAGAGAGAAAGAAAGAGGAAGAGAAAGGAAAGAAAGAAAAAGAAAGAGAGAAAGAAAGAAGAACGAGAGAGAGAGGAAGGAAGGAAGGAAGGAAGGAAGGAAGGAGGAGGGAGGGAGGGAGGGAGGGAGGGAGGGAGGGAGGGAGTAGAAAGAAAAGAGGAAAAAAGGAAAAAGCTAGCCATGAAAAGACAATACTGCAAGAGTTCACTTACCTGAGGCATCTAAAATAGCCAAACTCATAGAAACAGGAAGCAGAATGGTGGTTACCAGAGGCTCGGGGGGGAGGGAGAAATTGGAAGTTATTGCCAGTAGGTATAGAGTTTCAGTTTTACGAGACGAAAAGTCCTGTCTGTTGCACAACAATGTAAATGTACTTGAAATGATACTGTATACTTAAAAAGTAGTTAAGATAGTAAATTTTATGTTATGTGTTTTTTTACCATGATTTTAAAATTTTGTAATTATATTTTACAAAACAAGTTTTCATCTATCCCAAGGAATAGAATGGAAAACTGTGGCTAAATAGTCTAAAAAGAAGAAAATATTTTTCAAACAAATAGGAATGGGCCAGGGCGCAGTGGCTCACTCCTGTAATCCCAGCACTTTGGGAGGCCAAGGTGAGTGGATCACTTGAGGCTAGGAGTTCAAGACCAGCCTGGGCAACATGATGAAACCCCGTCTCTACTCAAAAGACAAAATTAGCTGGGTGTGGTGGTGATTGCCTCTAATCCCAGCTACTTGGGAGGTTGAGGCAGGAGAACTGCTTGAACCTGGGAGGCTAATGTAGCAGTGAACCAAGATCACGCCACTGCACTTCAGCCTGGGCAACAATCTGAGCGAGATTCTGTCTCAAAAAAAAAAAAAAAAAAAAAAAAAAAACTGGGAAAAGAAAGAAAAAGAGTCAACACAGGGCCCTGTCAATGCTCTGCCCATACTTTGCCTTTCATCTTGGGAAGATGGACACAGAGACTCATGGGCCTGGGCCCCTAGTAGCATCACAGAGTGAGGAGGAGAGGCAAACATTCCCTTTAACCTCACTGCTGAAAAATTCTAGAAGTCTGCTCTTAGGACATAATTGGGAGTGACAGCAAAAGGTGTTTCATCAGAGCACTGCTTATAACAGTGAGAAATGGAAAATACCCCCATGACCATCCACAGGGCACCTGTTAAGGACGGTCACGCCAAGCAGTGGAGACTACAGAACCACACAAAAAAAGATGGTGAAATGTGAATTGAAAAGCAATAGCCTCTTATGTCATCATGGCCCCATTTGTGTGTGTTTGAGAGAGACAGAAACAGAGAGACAAGGGTAGATAGCAAGGTATTAACATTTCTGCTTGATTAGATTATTTTCTTTCTCTGCATTTTGTTGTAACGTTCTATAATGAAGATGTATTGCTTCTGAATTAAGAAAAAAAATGTTTTAGCAAACAAAATATGGCAGGAAAAAATATTCAGAAGGAAACCCTAGGGGATCCCAGAGAAAATTCTAGTACCCTACTTCATTTTCTAAGAGTAAAATTATAGCACAGAAAGAACCCCCAGTCACAAACAGAAAACACAAAGCTTGAGTTATGTAATTCAGAAAGGCCTGCAGAGGCTGTCAGACACCCACAGAGACCCAAACAGACCTTTTGGAGCACAAACCAGGGCAGAGAAAATAAACAAAAACTAACAGAACCCATCCCGGGATTAAAAATTAAACAGGCAGAATCGCAGAGACAAAGGCGTATGTGAGAAGGAGGGGGAGAAGGAGGCAGGAAGAACATTCACTCCTCTTTCAGGTGCCAATGTGTGGTGGGGGGATTCTCAAAGCTCATTTTCCCCACTGTTCTAGGGAGCCCCTATAATTAAGCTAATACTAGGAGGAAAGAGCCCTTCTATTTAGCTGTCATCTGCGTGAGCACAAGAGGTGAGTCAGGCATCTCCTGCAGCAGAATGGAAAAGACCCAGGAGCCTGACAGCTGACCTAGCTTCTACCGTGCTGCCTGGGTTGGGGGTGGGGATTTGATTCCCCCAGGGTACCACTGAATCTAAGGACAAATAATATTAATAAACTTTCAGAGCATGTCTTGTGTACTAGGCACTTTCCTAAACACTACAAACATACTCACTCAATCTTCACAACAATCCTATGAGATCGGCGTTTTTATTAATCCCATTTTGCAGATAAGAAAACTGAGGCACAGAGAGGTGAAGACTTGCCCAAGGTCACAGAGTTTAAAAAACAACAGAGCTAGGATTCAAACTCAGGAAGCTATGGCCCAAGAGCCTATGCTCTGAACTACTATGCTGCTCTCTTAGAAAGCTAAAGGACCAGGGCACCGGGCTCACTGGCTCACGCCTATAATCCCAACACTTTGAAAGGTCAAGGCCGGCGGATCACTTGAGGTCAGAAGTTCGAGACCAGCCTAGCCAACATGGTGAAACCCCGTCTCTACTAAAAATACAAAAATTAGCCAGGCATGGTGGTGTATGCCTGTAATCCCAGCTACTTGGGAGGCTGAGGCAGGAGAATCGCTTGAATCGGGGAGATCGCTCTTCTGCACTCCTGGCGACAGAGTGGAACTCCATCTTAAACAAATAAAAAAAAAGGATAGCTAAAGGACCAACAGCAAAGGTTTATTCCCAGATTACTATGACATCTGTTTGCAGGAGATTCATGTCAAGGAGAAGGTGCCTGGAAAACCTCAGGGTTGAGTATTGCTGGACCTCGTCCTAGGCTATGAAAACAGCCCAGACTTACTCAGGAAAACCACTTTCCCACTCCCATATCTCCTACTGCTTCAGTCCCCAGCTCTCCACATTCTCTACTTCCTGTGTGCCCACAAAACATGAAAATCAGCTCTCAGTAGGGGCCACACTGCACTCAAGCACTACACTGCCTTTTCTTTTTTTTTTTTTTTTTTTTTTTTGAGATGGAGTCTCACTCTGTTGCCCAGGCTGGAGTGCAGTGACATGCTCTCGGCTCACTGCAACCTCTGCCTCCCAAGTTCAAGTGATTCTCCTGCCTCAGCCTTCCAAGTAGCTGGGATTACAGGTACGTGCCACCACACCCCACTGGTTTTTTTTTTTTTTTTTTTTTTTTTTGCATTTTTAGTAGAGATAGGGTTTCACCATGTTGGCCAGGTTGGTCCTGAACTTCTAACCTCTAGTGATCCACCCACCTCGGCCTCCCAAAGTGCCAGGATTACAGCATGAACCACCACCACGCCCAGCCAACACAACACTGCCTCTTAAGAACACAGTCTCTGCACCCAGAATGACAAAGCCTCCTCTATACTCCCTGGCTGCAAGACCTGCAGAGAGCTGTTTACCCTCTCTCTACCCCTCCATTCCCCCATCTGTTAACTAGACCTAATAACAGGAGTTATAGTCGATCCTCATTATTTGCAAATTCACCTCTTGCTAAAATTTATTTATAACCCCCCAATCCATACTCAAGGTTCTTTCAAGATCAGTAGCGGACATGTACAGAGTGGCAAAATATTTGAGTCAGCCAACATGTGTTCCCAGCTGAGGATGAACAAAATGATGTTCTACCTTCTGGCTTCAGCTCTCATGCTATAAACAAGCATTCTTTCTGTGGTATATTAGCAGCACACTTTTTCCCATTTTCCTGCTTTTTGAGGATGATGTTGCTGTAAAATGATCCCATAGGGTAATGGCGAAGTGCTATCTGGTGTTCCTAAGTGCAAGGGGTCCGAGATGTGTCATGCGTGTGTTATATAAGCTTTGATCAGGCATGAGTTGGAGTACTGTTGGCAGTGAGTTAGATGTTAATGAGTCAGCAATATATATTAAGGTGTCTTTAAACAGAAACACACACAAAATAAGCTTACGGGTTGATCAGTGGATGAAAACGCTGTGACCAGAGGCTCACAGGAACCCAACTTTGTATTTCACCTAGGAGCAATGGTTCACTGTTTATTAATTCAGTGTTTGCAGTGACTTTACAGAACATAACTACTGTGAATGACAAGAAGTGACTGCACAGGCCGGGTGCGGTGGCTCATGGCTGTAATTACAGCACTTTGGGACACCAAGGTGGGTGGATCACCTGAGGTCAGGAGTTCAAGACCAGCCTGGCCAACGTGGTGAAACCCCATCTCTGCTAAAAATACAAAAATTAGCCAGGCATGGTGGCACACGCCTGTAGTCCCATCTACTCAGGAGGCTGAGGCATGAGAATCACCTGAACCTGGGAGGTGGAGGTTGCAGTGAGCTGAGATCATGCCACTGCACTCCATTCTGGATAACAGAGTGAGACTGTGTTTCAAAAAAAGAAAAAATAAAATGAGAAGTGACTGCACCTCATAGCACTGTCAGTCTTAAATAAGCTGATACCACTAAGGCACTTAGGATACTGCTTTGACACATACTAAGTGCAATGTAGCCATTCTCCATTACCATTTATACAGATTTCTAGCTAAAAGACTGACATGAAATCAATGAGAACATGGGGACTCACATAGAACAACTAACTTTCCTGAGTTGAGTGGCCCAGACAAATGCACAGAAAAAGTTTTGACAGTGCAGCATGCCATTGGTGATGAGCTCAGAGTGAAATAAGTGGCTTCAGGTTAAGGCCGACTTTGGGGAACACCCGTGGGCTTTACCTGCTCAGAATGTACTCTTGGGGAGTCTTACATGGGATTGTGGAGGGGTCAACAAGTCAGAGATGGTTATGTGACTCAAGGCAGGACAATCAGAAGTTCCTTCCCCAGACTTAGCATCTTTTTTAGAAAAGATTCTCTCTATTCTCTCTAAATTTTAGCTTTTTTTTTTTTTTTTTTTTTTTTTTTTTTTTTTTTTTAAGAGACAGGGTCTCCCTCTGCTGCCCAGGCTGGAGTGCAATAGTACCATCATAGCTCACTGCAGTCTTGAACTCCTGGGTTGAAGTGATCCTGCCGCCTCAGCCTCCACAGTAGCTGGGACTATAGGCACCATGCCTGGCTATTTTTCTTTTCTTTTTTCTTTTCTTTTCTTTTCTTTTCTTTTTTTTTTTTTTTTTTTTTTTTTTTTTGTTTTGTTTTGTTTTGTTTTGTTTTAGATGGAGTTTCGCTCTTGTTGCCTAGGCTGGAGTACAATGGCACGATCTCAGCTCACAGTAACCTCCGCCTCCTGGGTTCAAGCCATTCTCCTGCCTCAGCCTCTGGAGTAGCTGGGATTACAGGCATGTGTCACCACATCTGGCCAATTTTGTATTTTTACTAGAGACGGGCTTTCTCCATGGTGGTCAGGCTGGTCTCGAACTCCAGACCTCAGGTGATCTGCCCACCTCGGTCTCCCAAAGTGCTGGGATTACAGGCATAAGCCACCGTGCCTGGTCTTTTTTTTTTTTTTTTTTTTTTTTTAAGGATGGGGTTTCACTATGTTGCCCAGGCTGGGAATTTTGCATCTTTTACAGAGTTATTCACCCCATCTGTGGTGTCCTGAAGGAAAAGGTCATTAGTCCCTGCTTCCTAGATCTCCAGAATTTCTTTGGTTCCAGAACCTTCTAAAGCCTACTTCTTCATCTTTTCCTTCACCTCTCTGTCCCCCCCATATCCTTCTAATAAATTCATTTTTGCTTACATTAATCAGAGTTCATTTATGTTACTTGCAACCAAAGGATTCTAACTAAAGGATTTTCAAAGGATGTGTTTCCTCCATCCACCCTTCCCTATCACTTAGCTCTCAGAAGAAAAGAAAATTCTAGTGTTAACCACTTTCCCCAGCTGAACACTGTTTTGAGTAGTCGTATTTTGAAGGAACAGAGCAGAGCAAATACATCAGTGAAGCACCCAGATGTCCTTAAATTAGTTCAACTCTTCTGGCCCAGATGAATTGCATTCCAGGGCTCCAAGAGATCTCACCAGTGAAATCACCAAACCACACTGCCTAGGATCCCAGAAGAATCCTGGAGAAAGAGAAACGCACAGAGGTACACAAATGTCATTCTGTTTTTCAAAAAGTAAAAGAAACCGTGGCTTCTGCAGACAAAAGAACCAGCATAAGGAGAGGGAGGCATATCAGCCTAACCCCATTTCCTTTTTAGTGTGTGTTTTGTTTTGTCCTTGGACAGTTGCTAATCTGGTGGACGGGGGAAGTGTGATGTGGAATATATCCCTGGAGTTTAACAAAGCATTCCTCAATGTTGCTTGCAATAGTCTTTTGGAAATGACGGAAAATATACTGTCTTCTCAGACAGTTTGGTGGATTAGTGACAAGCTAAACTTCCACAGCCAAATGGCACTGCTTAATACAATTTGCCTTTGTGGCACTTACAAGTAAAATTACGTATATAATTGTTCCATATCTGGCTTCCCTGGTAGGCTGTGGGATCTGTGAGTGAGTGGTTGGCATCTGTCTTGGTCACCACTATATCCCACACCTCGCATTGTGCAGAGCACATAGACAGGGGTCCAAAAAATGACTGCATGCATGCATAAATGAGTTGATCAATCAATGAATGTATGTCGACCTTAGAGGGACCTCTAAAAGAGTGGCAAACATAAACGCCTATGGGGCCAGGGCAGTCACGTAAAATGAGGCATACAGGGTGACTAGAGGAGCCTATATCCATCCCAAAAAGTCAGCTACTTCTCAGTTCTAGCCCTGGTGCCGTGAAGGAATGCAGACTTGGGCTGTCAGTTACGATGCTTTTTCGAAAGATACCTAATACAGGTATTTCATTATGAAATCCTATTTTTAAATACGGGTCATATATATATATACACACACATACACACACACACACGTATATGTATATCACATATATGTATACGTATATCACATATATATACATATATATATTTAACTCTTTTTAGTTGAAGCAAAACATGTCTAGGAAGGGAAATTCGGTCCTTGGACACCTGCTGGTAAGCTCTGCTAAAAAGGGGCCCTGGGTCTTCATCCTCGGTCTTGTCTCATCCAGGATTTTTTTTTTTTTTATCATAAGATACAGAGAGGCTGGGCGTGGTGGTTCACGCTTGTAATCCTAGCACTTTGGGAGACTGAGCTGGGAGTACCACTTGAGGTCAGGAGTTCAAGACCAGCCAGGGCAACATAGAGAGACCTCATCTCTACTAAAATTCAAAAAAATTAGCCGGGTGTGGTGGCATACGCCCGTAGTCCCAGCCACTTGCAGGGGCTGAGGTACGAGGATCGCTTGAGCTCAGGAAGTCAAGGTTGCACTGAGTCCTGATCATGCCCCATACTCCAGCCTGGGCAACAGAGCAAGACCCTGTCTCAAAAAAAAAAAAAGAACATAGAGAAAGGAATCAAATGAGTTGAATTCAAAAACAACATATGGCTGAAAAGGTGGGTGACCAGGCTGGAAGACAGATATAGGACCTTAAACATAAGTAACAGAATGGATTTAACATGAGCAAGTATTAAGGTCCAGAAACCCAATTTACAAATCCAGGAACACAAGCTAGATTAAGAGGTTTTCAGATTAAGTATTTGTGAATCACTTAAGGACTTCATTAGATGAAAAGCGCAATGAGTCAGCAGTCTGAGAAGGCTGCCAAAAAATAGTTAATGATTTTAGATTAATTGAAGTACATTATCTACATCAGTGATTACACATTGGTGGCCCACATTTTGTTTGGCCTGCAAGTTGGTTTTGAGTTTTTTAAAAATAATCAACTTACCAACACTTCAAAATTAGGAAGGCTTCCATAAATATACTAATTTCCTGCCTCTCTTGGGGCAAAAAAAAAAAGAGAGAGAGAGAGAATAATCTGGTAATGCTAGGCCTGTGTGGGTATACCAAAAAATAAGTATGTTTCAAAATATTACACACTTCTTTGTATGCTTATAAAAACTCTTAAGGTTTCATTTACAGGCATTTCTTATATCTAGGATGTTTCACACATCTAAGACAGTTGCCTGGCCCCTGTAGGAATTTGAAATTGTGACCCCAAATCTAGAACATGAGATGTGATGGTTCATCACTACTCAGTGATAGGCAGAATCTAGCTGACATGTTACATGGGATTTCAGAATTTATGATTTACAAGGCACATTGACAAGGTGGAAATTTGTGGACAGGTGAAAGAACTTTTAGCTCATCCATAGAACAAAATCCTATGCTGCCGTTTTTTCAAATGTCTATCTGTTCTGACATGGAAAGACAGACATTGTTAGTGAAATCAGAAAGTTGTACAACCGAATATTTAGCCTAATACTATTTTAGTAAACACATGAGTACGTGGGTGTAGGTGTGTATTTTTTTATAAGCATAGACAAGCAATTTTCCCTTCCAACTTTGAAATTCAAGGGTTCTGTGAGATTTCCACATTCATGACAGCCAAATATAAGATGAGGAAATGACCGAGTGATTTACAGAGGCAGAAGGCAACAATCTAGTATCATTAGAGGTAAATGTGCTAAAGGGTATTTTAAAAATAATAATTTTCATGAGACTGAGTATGAGTATATGTTTGAAAACCTTGAAAAGCAGGATGAAGAGCAGGACCAAGAAGCAGATATACTGACAGGGGCTAAGTCTAGCTGACATCTCTTAAGGTCTCAGCCCATCCCTGGCAGACTTTCCTGAAACTGCTTCTCTCACCTACAAGGGTGGAGCCCAGCTATAGCGTCTTCCACGTCCCTATCCACTGGCTTCTGACCCAAGGAAGGCCAATCAGATTATCCCAGAAGTTTGGAATTAGACTTAAGAAATGCTATCTGTCCCAACTGGGAAGTAAGTGTGAAGTATGGCCAGAAAGCACATGGTTGACCCATTGCAAACAAAGGCCAAGAAAGACCATCAACAGAGAAAGGAGAAAGGCAGACCTGCAGGAACCAAAGAAGAACCAGAAAACCCATGGTGGTCCAAAAACAAAGAGAAGCTGAAATCGCACAGCTGCCTGCATTCCCGGTAAGTCTTCCTTTTTTTGTTTGTTTGTTTTGTTTTTTGTTTTGTTTCGTTTGAGACAGAGTTTCACTCTGTTGCCCAGGCTGGAGTGCAGTGGCATGATTTCAGCTCACTGCAACCTCCACCTCCCAGGTTCAAGCAATTCTCCTGCCTCAGCCTCCTTCCAAGTAGCTGGGATTACAGGCGCCTGCCACCACACTCAGCTACCATTTTTTTTTTTTTTTTTTTTTTAGTAGAGACGGGGTTTCACCATGTTGGCCAGCCTGGTCTCAGACTTTTGACCACAAGTGATCCACCCACCTCGACTTCCCAAAGTGCTAGGATTACAGGCGTCTGCCACCACACCCACCTACTTTTTTTTTTTTTTTTTTTTAGTAGAGTCGGGGTTTCACCATGTTGGTCAGGCTGGTCTTGAACTCCTAACCTCTGATGATCTGCCCACTTCGGCCTCCCAAAGTGCTGGGATTATAGGCATGAGCCATCACGCCGGGCCAAGTCTTCTATTTTTCTATCCAGTTGCTCCTGAAGCCCAGCTGAAGTTCCTGCTCTTCAATCACAAATGATAACCTCCAATAATAATAATAATAATAATAATAATAATAACAACATCAGGAGCTCCCACTCAGAGATGCTCACCATCTGCTCAGCAATCAGTGCTTTCCATACATGAAATTTAGTTTTTCTGACAACCCTGTGAGGTAGTTCATATATTTATACTCTGCCCTATTTTTGTAGGTGAAAAACTGAGGCACAGAGAGGTTAAGTGACTTCCTAAAGGTGGCCCAGCTAGGAAGTGGCAGAGCCAGAATCTGAATCCAAACAGGATACCTCCAGAGACTGTATATTTAACTTTTATTTATTATTTTTGTTTTGTTTTGTTTTTTTAGAGACAGGGTCTTTCTCTGTCATCCAGGCTGGAGTGCAGGGGCATGATCATAGTTCACTGCAGCTTCCAACTCCTGAGCTCAAGCGATCCTCCCGCCACAGACCCCCAAGTAGGTGGGACTACAGATGCACGCAACCACACCAGCTAATATTTTTTTAAAATTTTTGGAAAGACAAAGTCTTGCTATGTTGCCCAGACTGACATTTAACTATTAACTATTCCACTTCTTGGTCTAAGTTGGCCTAAGTGAATTTCCACCACTTGTGACTCCAACAGAGAGACATGGAGAAGCCACATGGACTCGGGGAAAAGCATCCACCTAGAAGTGCTGTAACGGGAACCCTGCCAGTTCTTCCTGCTAAGTTGGCCAGCAAGAGACCATTTCTTGGAACTGGGGAGGCTGCTGGCACCAAGGCCTGCAGTCGTAAGAAGAGCCGTGGCAAAGCAACTCAGGGCTTGATGTAGCATGTTCTTGACACTTATGTGTGTCGGGCACTCCCTGAGTACCAGCCACCATTCTGGGAGCTAGAGAAGTAACAGAGAACAAGACAGGCAAGGACCTCGCTCTCCCAAAGCTTACATTCTAGTAGAGGAAGTCAAACTAATATTTTAAATAGTTACAGATGCTATGAAAAGATTTTTTTAAAAAACCCTGTATAACTTTGGGAGGCTGAGTTAGGCAGATCACCTGAGGTCAGGAGTTCGAGACCAGCCAGACCAACATGATGAAACCCCGCATCTACTAAAAATACAAAAATTAGCCAGGCATGGTGGCACATGCCTGTAATCACAACTACTCAGGAGGCTGAAACAGGAGAATCACCTGAACCCAGGAGGCGGCGGTTGCAGTGAGCTGAGATTATGCCCCTGCACTCCATCCTGGGCAACACAGTGAGACTCCGTCTCAAATAAATAAATAAATAGAATGAAAAAAGAAAAGAAAAGATAAAAAAAAAACAAGGTGATGGGATTAGAGAATGCTGGAAGGGTAGTCAGGGAAGGCTCAAAGAGGTGATACTGGAGCTAAAATGAAAATGATGAGAAGGATCTGACTAATGCCATGATCCTGAGGAAGAGAGACAGAGCGGGACAGGAGCAGGAACAAGCTTAGATAAGTCAAAGAAGAGAGAGAAGGCAGAGTGACTGGAGCACACGTTCATTCCATAGTATCTGCTGGGCAGGCAAATCCTTCATGAGCCAGACATGGGGAGAGAAAGATGACTATGATTCACCCTATTGGCTCATGTAACTGAGAGGCTGGTGAAGGAACCAGCATGGCAGGCTGCACTTGACCACTCTTCATTCCTCCCTAGAACCACACTCTTGCTACGTCTCTCTCTCTCCATAAGAGGTACAGCTTATCCCCCCACATCTTGAATCTGGGATGGCTTGGGACTTGTTTAGGGCCAGTATGCAGAATGCAGTAGAAGAGACGGTGCACCAGTTCCGAAGCTCATCCTGCAGAACGATTGTGTTCTCAGACCCTTTGAACTGTGCCCATCTGCCCTGTGAATAAGTCCAAGTGGTCTGCTGGAAGAGGAGACCCACGGGGTCCAGGCCCCCTATTGCTCCAGCTAACACACATCCAAGTGCCAGATGCGCAAGTGAAGCCATACTAGATCAACCAGGCCCCAGATAACCTGCTAGCTGACCAAAGACACATGAGCAAGCTCAGCCGAGATCAACAGCACTGCCCAGCTGATCTGTAGACTAGTGTGCAGTTTAGAGGTAGTTTGTTATAAAGAAGAAGCACATTCATACACCTAGGGTGGATGCCCGAGAAAGTGTGGGAACACAGTCAGAAACAGCCTGCTTTGTGGCTGTACCTGACAGCCCTGCCAGGGTCCTAATCAACCTAAGCACAGGTAGGTCCTGACGTGGCCCCAGGCTGACGCCCTGAAGCAGGAACCACTCTGGCATGCTACAAGGAAGTGAAGTACCTAATGGCTTCATTTAAAAGTCCCAAGTGAGCAGTTAGAAGGAACCTCTGCTTTAGGATGTTGCCTGTGGAATCAAACAGACCTGACTTGAAGTCCAAATTCTGCCTCTTTCTAGCTAGGAGAAGCTGTTTAACTTCTCCAAGCCTCTGTTTCCTTACCTGATAATAGATTAAATAAGTAAAGTATCTTGAAGAGTACCTGGCACATACCACATGCTAGATACGTGTTTCCAGTTATTACACATGAACTAAAGAAAGGGACACCCCCCATTGTAATGAGCATATCACTCATTGGTGATATCTGAAAGAATTTTAGCACTTTGGGAGGCCGAGACGGGCGGATCACGAGGTCAGGAGATCGAGACCATCCTGGCTAACACGGTGAAACCCTGTCTCTACTAAAAATACAAAAAACTAGCCGGGCGAGGTGGCGGGCGCCTATAGTCCCAGCTACTCGGGAGGCTGAGGCAGGAGAATGGCGTAAACCCGGAAGGCCGAGCTTGCAGTGAGCTGAGATCCGGCCACTGCACTCCAGCCTGGGCAACAGAGTGAGAATTTCGTCTCAAAAAAAAAAAAAAAGAACTCATCACGCCAAACCATATTAGGAAGAAAATGTTCTTCTGATTCTTTTTTAATCTTCCTGATTTATCAAAGGAGAAAGTATTCGTTTGGTGCTTATATGTTTTGAACACCATTCTAATATTTGCCAAACTCCTTTTTGGAACAAAGAGAGACGATATTTCAAAATCAGATTCTTGTCGGCCAACAGTACCTAGCTAGAACTTCATAATATTGTTTAAATATTTATTTATTTGTTTGTTTGTTTGTTTATTTATTTATTTTGAGACAGAGTCTCACTCTGTTGCCCAGGCTAGAGTGCAATGGCACGATCTTGGCTCACTGCAACCTCCGCCTCCCGGGTTCAAGTGATTCTTCTGCCTCAGCCTACCAAGTAACTGGGATTACAGGTGTGTGCCACCACGCCTGGCTAATTTTTGCATTTTTAGTAGAGATGGGGTGTCACCATGTTGGTCAGGCTGGTTTCAAACTCCTGACCTTAGGTGATCCACCCGCCTCGGCCTCCCAAAGTGCTGGGATTACAGGCGTGAGCCACCACTTATCGTTATGAATTATTTGTGGTGACACTGATCTTTCTATTCATATGATGATAAAGTTTCCTTTAAAATAAATGGGTTGAAATGAAAAAAACAGACTATTTAAAGAAAATTGTTTTTTCCTATTCTGTATCTTTGGTAGAAAAAGATTTATTCAAAAGGAAAAAGGACAGACAGCACACAGACACAGAAAAAATGATGTAAGTCAGAATGGAATATTAAAGAAGACTGAATGAAATAAGGAAAAGAACATGGATAGGATTGGTAGTTCAACCTGGCTCAAGTTCCAGCTTAGCCAAGTTACTGGCTATATGACTGTATTAGTCAGTTTTTGGTAGGGAAGTCTGCAATAACAAGGAACCCCAAAATTCTAGTGACTTATGATACTGAAAGTTCAGCTCTTGCTCATGCTACACGTCACTGCAGTTGTCTTTAGCTCTGTGGTTCTACTTCCTGTGTCTTCTCCATCCCAGGACACAGTTGAGGCAACAGCCCTTTCTTGGTCTTGTGGCAGAGGTGGGAAGAACAATGGCTAAACCACACAATAGCTTCTTAAAGCCTGTTTAGATGCAGAGTAGATCGTGTCTGTTCACATTCCATTGGCCAGTGCTCCACATCAGTGGGAAGGAAAGTGTGCCCCTTCTGCAAGTAGACACGTATATCACATAGCCATGTGTGAAATGTGTAATCCTTGTATGAGGTGGGAGCAAATAATTGAGACAATAATACAATCCACCACAGTGACCCTGGGAAAGTCACTTCACTTCTATTTCTGCATCTGTGAAATGGATCAAGCTCAATACACAGGCGTTCTCTCTCCCTTTCTTATTTTCTGAGATTCATTCAGGGAAGCTCAAACCAGCAATAGAAAGTTCTTGGGAGACAAGCTGTACTGAAAAGTTTGATCCAAGATTGTAATCAGCCAAAAACAAACCCAAGGGGACCTGATGTTTCATGTGAGATAGGTACCCTTGCCAGCCGGCCCCAGTCTCCATCCCCACAAGCCATCCATGTCACCACTTTATAAAAATCTTATTAGACAAGCTCTTACCAGTTCTGAAACTAAAGAGAAAATGGAGGGGAAATGGTTCTATTAATTGACATCAAAACATTAATGTGGTGATTAAGAGCATGCATTTTGGTATTTAAATCATGGCTCTGCCATTTACTTGTTACATCACCTTGAACAACTCAAATAACTGAGCCTCAGGTTATTTTATCCATAAAATGCAGACCATCAATTATGTAACTGATAGGTCATCGTGAAAATCAGATAAGATAATTAATGTGTATAACTTATCATCTGCCTGGCCCAAATAAATTCTCAATAAATAGAAATTCTTACTAATGCCCAGTACCTGTCCCAGAGAAGAAAAGTTCAAGCATTTCAAATCAACATTTGGCACCTGGAATAGGGAAGTCCTTGCTTATGCCAGCCGTCTAAGTCTGAGTTTTATTTTTTTTGTTTCCCATTCCGTAAAACGGGTCAGTGCACTGCTCCCTGGGAATCCCACAGGGATGGCCTGACCTTGCCTCTATCTGTAAAGGATTTTCGATTCTTTTTGCAGGACCTGAAGAAATACAAAGTGCAGGGGCCATTTCTGAAAGTGATAAATGGATGTGGACCATGGCTACATTGGTTTTTTCAGCCTTCAGTTCACAAGGATATTTCAGCAAAAGGCTGAGGTCAGTGTATAAGGAGATCTTCAGAAAACAAACCCTTAGGGGAAGATCTCCATCTACCATTCTTTGGAGCCGGATCTCCTGTTTTATGTGTGATGGATGCTTTTAGCAAACAAGTTTGTTCCATCTCTCAACTGAAGGACTTGTCACCAATTACTTGGAAAGAGATGAATAATTAAAGACTTCTCTCTAGAGGGACCAAGCGGAAGTGTTTGGTTAACAGTGAGAAGTGGCTCACAGCAGTTTGGTCTACTTGTAAGTCTGCTCAGACTTTCAAAGTCTACCCAAGACTGCACAAGTTGTGACCCTGAGCTTCAGTTTTCACATCCTCAAAGTGAGAATAATGAATTGTTTGGAAACACTTTGTTAGGCTTCAACAGCTAGACCAATAATAACGGAGTCTGTCATTCTAGGCACTAGAGTGAAACAGAACCCAGGACTTGATGAAAACAGACAACACAAACACAAACAACGAGCAAAGGATCAGTGTCTAGTAGATTGAAATAAAAATTATTACAAATCAATATGAAAATGTAAAAGAGTGGGAAGGGAGATATTCATAGAAGTTGAAATACAATTGTCCAATAAATATGTAAAAAGATATTCAGTCTCACTAGTAAGAAGAGGTGGCTGGGAGTAGTGGCTCATGCCTGTAATCCCAGCACTTTGGGAGGCCGAGGCCAGTGGATCACCTGAGGTCAGGAGTTCAAGACCAACCTGGCCAACATGGCGAAACCCCGTCTCTACTAAAAATACAAAAAACTCAGTCGGGTGAGGTGGCAGTAATCCCAGCTACTCAGAAGGCGAAGGCAGGAGAATCTCTTGAACCTGGGAGGCGGAAGTTGCAGAGCCGAGATTGTGCCGTGGGCACTGCAGCCTGAGCGACAGAGCGAGAGTCTGTCTCAAAAAAAAAAAAAAGGATCATCAAAATTAAATGCCATTTTTCTCCCATCAGATTGGCAAAAGTGTTAAGGCCTGATAATATCATGGTCTGGGAAAGATTCAGTGAGATGGAAACACACACTGCTGGTGGGAGTGTACAATGGTCCAGCTACTCTGGAGAACATTTGGCAAAATCTATTAAAAGCTGAATCAGTGTATACCCCAGGGCCAAGCCATTATACTTCCGAGGAACACAAGAAACACTTGCATATTGATGAGATGTGTAGAAAGATGCTCATTGCCATGCTGTCTGTAACAGACACAATCTCTCCAAAAACTAATCTAAATGTTCATCAACAGGAAAGTGGCCACATGCATGGGAGAAAGTTCAGACTTTAGAATTCTACAGAGTTCTAAAAGAGACACCAAAGTTACAAACAATAGTCGCTTCTGGGGAAGGTAGAGGGGACTAAATTGAGATGTCAAAAGAGTCAAAAGGTCTTCAATCTTATCTATGATGTGTAATTTATCCTAATGAGATTGTATTTATGCATCTCTTATGAACTTAAATTTTTTAACACAGCAGGACAATCTCACTATGTCATCTATGCTGGGTCACAAAATCTAGCCGACTCCAGAATCAGCAGAAGATACGTGTATGGGGATACACATGGCCATAATGATTACCCCACGACTGAGGTTTCTACCTCCGGTCATGTTTTCTCTTTACTGTCAGAAAGAAACAGTCAACCAAGGCAAACCTGGCTTTTGCTAGTCTAGTAACCTAGAGATCTAAAGGATTAATCCCTTCCCAGGGGTGATAATTAACATTTTCTAACGCAGGCAATTTACAGTCAATCAAGTTCTTATCCTACTTTCACTTACGTGTGAAAAGACAGGAAGTACTTGAAGGCTGGGGAAGACTCAAAGGATAGAATCCCACAGGATCCCATAGAACCTGGGGGCAATTTGGCCAGGAAGGGGTTCTGAACTCCGGAAGAGGAGGATGGAGAGTGGAAACACAAAGACTAAGGGGCAGGCTCTAGCATGACATCCAGAGAGAGGCCTTCTTCTTCTGGGCTTAAGCCTACTGTCCCAGAACCTTCACTCAGCTCCTTGCATCCCAAAGGGCAGGGTCTATGCTAAGCGTAAAGGATCCAGTCTATGCAATGGAGAGAAGTAAGTGTCCAACACAGAGGCACCTGCTGAAATACAGCGACCAGCCCAAGAAGAGCCTCTTCTGATTCATCCTCTGTTTCTTACATTAGGAAATCTCAATTTCAGCCTGCACAACATGGCAAAACCCCATTTCTACAAAAATAAATATACATTTATATATAAAATTGTATCTTATATATATACATACATATACACACACATATATATATGCCGGGCATCGTGGTACATGCCTGTAGTTCCAGCTGCCCTGGAGGCTGAGGTGGGAGGATCACCTGAGCCCAGGAGGTCAGGGTTGCTGTCAGGTGTGATTGTGCCACTGTACTTCAGTCTGAGTGACAGAATGAGATCCTGTCCCACAGGATCCACACACACAAAACAGAATAGAAAATAAATCTTGATTTCTATATCTTCCTGGTTCAATCTTGGGAGGTTGTGTGCAAAGGAAATGTACCCATTTCCTCTAGATTTTCTAACTTGTGCGCATAGAGGTGTTCACGGTCATCCCTGAGGATCTCCTGTGTTTCTGTGGGATCAGTCACAATGTCACCTTGGCCATTTCTGATTGTGCTTATTTGGATCGTGTCCTTTGCAGCAACATGGATGCAGCTGGAGGCCATTATACTAAGCAAATTAATGCAGAAACAGAAAACCAAATACCGCATGTTCTCACTTCTAAGTGGGAACTAAACATTAGGTACACAGGGCCATAAAGATGGAAACAACAGACACTAGGGACTCCAAGAGGGAGAGGGCATAGGGGAAAGGGGATCAAAACACTACCTATCAGATGCTAGGTTCACTATTTGGGTGGTGCAATCGATAGAAGCCAAACCTTAGCATCACGCTCCATATCCATGTAACAAACCTGCACATGTACTCCCTTAATCTAATATAAATTTAAAAAGAAAGAAAGGAAGGAAAGGAAAGGAAAGGAAAGGAAAGGAAAGGAAAGGAAAGGAAAGGAAAGGAAAGGAAAGGAAAGGAAAGGAAAGGAAAGGAAAGGAAAGGAAAGGAAAGGCAAGGCAAGGCAAGGCAAGGCAAGGCAAGGCAAGGCAAGGCAAGGCAAGGCAAGGCAGGAAGAAAGGAAGAAAGGAAGAAAGGAAGAAAGGAAGAAAGAAGGAAGGAAAGAAATCTCAGAGGCGCTGGTCATGAGAAGCACCCAGCCTCCACTCAGGGATGGGGGGATACAGAAGCAAACTCCACCCTCCATTTCCTGTTTGATCTCAGCAATTCCCAACACAGGTTTCTGCTCTAAGAAGTAGATATGGGGTTTTTTCTTTTCCATCACTTATCATAATCTAGAACGACCTCCTTTTTTGTTTGTTTATAATCTTGTATCTGTAAGTTACATGAGGAGCAAGGGCTGTCTTGCTTACTGCTGTATCCCCAGTATACAGTAGGAGCTCAATAATTTTTTTTCAAGATAAGGTCTCACTATACTGCCCTGGCTGGTCTCAAGATCCCTGCCTCAGCTTCCCAAAAAGCTCGGATTACAGGCGTGAGCCACTGTGCCTGGCAATAAATATTTTTTCTTAATCTCAAAGGTGGGGATACTTCTAGTAATATAGCAAGAAGCCTGAAACACAGTATCTGAGGGTGAGAGAGCTCACTGAGCAGAGATAGTGTTTAGGAAAGAAATAGAAATGACTCTGCTTTGGAGAGGACCATTTCTGTTCCTAAAATAAATAAAATCATATGATTTCCTAGGATTCTTTTCTGTGGCTCTATGGGTTAAGGGTCAGAACCTTCATGCTAGTGGCCCTACAAAGGAACAAGGGAGATCCTTATTACTAAGTTTTGAAGTTCGACCTCAGCTTAGCTAAGATTTTACTCTGTACCCATTACTGACAGCTGGTACAAAAATAAGAGCAGTAACTTCCTCTTTTATTTAAACAAAAAGAGAGAGAGAGAGAGAGAAATAACGTACCGAACTCTGAACTTCCTCTCTTTTAACCACAACTTACTACTGACTTTTACTTTGGCAAAAAGATGACCAAATAAATAATAATCAGGCATGTTCTTGGTGCTGATGGATAGTTCTATCCAAAACTCTGCCTGGAACATTATCTACTACTTCCAATTGTAATAAAGGAGCCAGTCCAGGAACCCTGATCGGAAGGGACAAGACTGGCTCCAGGCTACCATAAAACTGCCCAGCTCAGCTTTGGGGCTGCTACAGTTACATTCACAGTATAGACACTTTCCATACCAAAATGAAACTGCATGCAAAATGCAATTCTATTTCGAGGCACAAATCCACAGCTGGATAGGGCAGAGGAGCTGGGGCATTGGGTGCAGCAGCCTAAGTTTGGTCCCAAGTTCTGCCACTTAAAAGCTCTGTGACATTGTATTACAGGAAAGGAGTCCTGATCCAGACCCCAAGGAGGGTTCTTGGATCTTGCACAAGAAATAATTCAGGGTGAGTCTGCAGTGCAAAGCAAAAGCAAGTTTATTAAGAAAGTAAAGTGGTGAAAGAACAGCTACTCCATAAACAGAGTAGGGGTTCCTAAAAGTAAGAGAAGGAGCATGTCCACCCTAGGTAAAATATTCGTGTGTGTGAGTGTGTGTGTGTATGTGGGTGTGTGTGTGTATATATGTGATTATATGATCATATATATCATATATTATATGATCATATATATAAATCATATATATGATTTAAAAGATCATGGAGAGATGTGCTCTACTACAAAGGGTTTGTGATAAAGGATTAATTTTCTTAATTACTATATTTTGCAAGAATCAATATTATTATCTTTAAAGCAAAATTAGGAATGCCTTTGTTCTCAAGATATTGGAATATCTGGACACTCCCAAGCCTGGGTCTGTTTAGTAAACACTATTAATCTGTTCCCTTAACTGCAAACATCTAGAGGCTAGCAATACCTTTCTTTCTGGGAATGCAGCCCAGCAAGTCCCGGTTGTATTTTCCTAGCCCTTACTCAAGATGGAGTCGCCTCTGACAATTGGGAAAATGACTTCAACTCTCTGGGCATTAGTTTTCCCATGTGTTAGACAGAAAAGAGGCTCGTTTCTGTTATGGGCAAGCAAGCTTCAGCTAGACCCAACCTTTCCATAGTCGTAAAAACTCTCAATGAAAAAAAAAATTTTTCCTGAAATTACTGGAAAGCGAACAAAAGAAAGCAGATTCTGCAGAGAGGTTGAAACTTGGAAGAAACGAATGGTCATTTTACAGCTTTTCCCCTGAACGCAAGCTGCCGTCACTGAATGGTAGCTAACACTTCAATATGAAGCCCCAAATCTTTCTGGTGTACAGAACTAGAGGACAGGTTTCAGGTCACCCACAGCTTCTGGAAAGTGAGGAAGGAATTCAATAATAGAGACAGCCAAGAGAGAAGAGCCCCAAATTCTGTGTCTAAACCCCACCCAAATGTCTGGCTGACTCTTGAACCATGCATGCATGGAGCAGTCCCAAAGAAGACTCAAGGATAAAATAAAAAACAGAACTGACATCTGAGCTGATGTCCCAGAGACAGTCTACTGTCCAACTAAGTCAATGGCCTATTAAAACAAAAACATCAATACTTTTCAGAGAAATACGAACGAATCCAGAGTCTCCACAGCACAACACTTACAGCGTCCAGGATACAACCCAAAATTACCCGACACACAAAACACCAGGAAGATAAGACACAATCTCAAGAGAAAAGCTAATCAACCAGGAAAAATGGGGGAGGAGTAATGATTCAGAGTAGGTTGGGGCAATAATCTCAAATTGCGTGAGATTCAACGCACTCTACTGAAAAGAAGAGAAAACCCATCTTGAGATGTTTTAAGCAGTAAGAGAATTATCTAACAAAACAAAATTTCAAGAGATAAGGCTATATCAAGGTTAGTGAATTCAGGGACTCAAGGACATTGTGAAGGAGACAGATCCTCTCTTTCTTTTTACACTGCCATTTACAGTCTGCAGCCTTGTCCCTCATGGTCAAAACATAGCTGCCATAGCTCCAAGCATCACATGCAGGTGTGACATGAAGTACTTAAATACAAATCCTTTGTCCTATGTCCCCTTCCTTCCTGCTTTGCCCTGTGAGTACATGATTCTGGGAGCTATCACAGCCTTCTTGGGACCAAGAAGGGAGACACTGATCACATTTTGAGGATGACAGAGCAAATAACTGAGAGACACTTCATGACAGTGTTAAGTCTTTGATTAAACCAACCCTGGAACCACCTGCCTCCTTGTTAGGCTCACCAGGTATTCTGTTTTTAAGAACCAAAGCAGGCCAGGTGTGGTGGCTCATGCCTGTAATCCCAGTACTTTAGGAGGCTGAGGTGGGAGGATTGCTTGAGCCCAAATTCAAGACCAACCTGGGAAACACAGTGAGACCCTGTTTCTATACAAAAATAAAATAATTAGCTGGAAATGCTGGCACATGCCTGTAGTCCCAGCTACCCAGTAGGCTGAAGCGGGAGGTTTGCTTGAGCCTGGAAGGTTAAGCCTGCAGTGAGCTGTGTTTGCACCACTGCACTCCAGCCTGGGTGACAAAGCAAGACCTTGTCACAAAAAAAAGAAAAAGAAAACCAATGCATCCTATCTGAAACAACCTCCAGAATTGGAGAGCTAGTAACACCTGCTATAAATAGAAGGTGAGTATGAAGAACACAATGAAAATTTAAATTATTAAATTCTAGCAGGTACATAGCTCTGAGTCTGAGACTGCTTCATTCTTTTAGTTTAAAAGGGAGATTTGCATGCATTAGAAAGATGTTTAGGACATGATACCACCAAACTAAGACACTCTCCTTAACCTGAAGAATGAAAAGAAAAAAAATTTTTTTTTTGGTACTGAGTCTCGCTCTGTTGCCTAGGCTGGAGTACAGTGGCGTGATCTTGGCTCACTGCAACCTCTGACTCCGGGTTCAAGCAATTCTCCTGCCTCAGCCTCCTGAGTAGCTGGGACTACAGGCACATACCACCATGCCCGGTTTGTTGTTGTTGTTGTTGTTGCTGTTGTTGTTGTTGTATTTTTTTAGTAGAGATAAGGTTTCACCCTGTTCACCAGGCTGGTCTCGAATTCCTGACCTCAACTAATCCACCCACCTTGGCCTCTCAAAGTGCTGGGATTACAGGCGTGAGCCATCACACACAGCCTAAAAGAGAATTTTTTTTAAAACTATGTAGTTCCATGTTGTTGAATACCTTACATCATTAAAAATCTTTGAGTGCCACCAGTAATATACTTCAGATATTTTAAAAATATACCGCTGTATTAATAACTCCCAAACATTTACCTCTATCCCTGACTTCTCATGACTCTCAGTCGCCCCTTTGGGCACCTACACCCAGATATAGCACAGGCACCTCATCCCCAACATACCCAACGCATAATTCTCTATCTTCTCCCCCAAGCTTTCTCTTCTTCTTGGATTCTCTGCTGCTATTCATGATATTTCTATGTATCAAGCACCCAAACCCAGACTCCCTCAATAGCTGACAACATTCATAGTACTTTCCTTGGTACTATGTGCCAGGGTGCCACTGCATCTTAACACAAGCACTATCATATTTGATCCTGACAACTCTATTAGGTAGGTCCTATTGTCATTCAACCCTTTTTCAAAATGAAGAAGCTAAGGATAAGAAATTTGCCTGGGGTCACGAGATTTGAATGCAGGTCTGTCTAATTCCTCTTTTTTACTGCTTCGCAAAGAAAATAGAAACCACCAAGCAAGATTTCTCAAATGGCCTCAAAACTTCATTTATTTCCCACCCATTTTCCCACCACTTCTCATTTTCACCTGTGCTCTCCCCTCAATGGGTCCTTCCCTTCCTTGATCTCTCTCTTTCTTTCTCTCTCTCTCTCTCTCTCTCGCTCTCTCGCTCTCTCACTCTCTCGCTCTCTCCCACCAATGCTGTCAGCCTCACCCCCTTGAGAAGTGCCATGCTCCCTTTGGGAACCTGGAGGTCTTTCTCTCCTGCTTTTAAAGTTTCCTGCCTTTTCTCTGCCTCCTCCAAATTTTCTATTATTTGAGCTAAACATCCCCAGGTACTTCAACTACTTCTTCTTGCCAAGTGTCTTCTCTCTCTTGCTTCTCCCTGCACCTCACTGACACTCTTCCTCTCTCTTTCACTGCTTCCTCTGCCTCAAAACCCAACTGAGAACTCAGGCTCCTTTGTGCAGCCTCCCCAGGTCCTTGGGAAGTGAGCTGCTCCTGGTATTTCTCTCCACCATTACAGCACACATCACACTGAGTTACCAATGTGTGATTTATGAGTCTGGCCTACAAGTTTAGGGGCTGCTTGAGGACAGAAAGCAGCCCGTACTTCCCCCTGCCCATCAGACGGTGGCTGGCTACGCCAGCCAGACCACGCTGTGCTATCACTCCTTTTACACTACTCTCTTCTGCGTGGACTTTGGAAAAGATACAAAGAAGGGATCTCACACTTTCCAAATCAGACCCCACAACTTGATACGCCACCTTCTGTGCCCTGGCCAAAGACTAACCAGGGATACTGGTGGAGTAGCTGAACCTGGACCTTCAAGCCTCAGAGTCAGACCACCTGGGTTTGTTGCCCTCTTCAACTACTTAGCTTAGAGACCGGGGCAACTTACTTAATGTCTTCTGGGATTTGTTTGTTTAGAGAGAGGGTCTCACTCTGTCATGCAGGCTGGAGTACAGTGGTGCCATCAAAGTTCACTATAGCCTCAACCCTCCCAGGCTCAAGGGATTCTCCCACCTCAGCCTCCTAAGTAGCTGTGACTATAAGCACGAGCCACCACGCCTAGCTCATTTATTTTATTCTTTGCAGAGACGGGGTTTCACTACGTTTCCCAGTCTGGAAGCTATTTAAGGTCTCTAAGCCTCAGTCACTTCATGAAGTTAATAATGAGACTAACCTCCTAGGGTGCTGTGGACATTCAACGAGATCATGTGTGTGAAGCATCCAACTCAGTGCCTCAATAAATTAGTGCAGCTCTTCAGAGAAGTGCTATTCCATGGAAGTGCCTGCTGTATGCAACCCTCTTCCTTCCAAACGACTCAACAGCTTTCATAGTTCTCAGCCTGTCCTCCCAGCCTGGTAACTTAGGCATGAAGAAATCAGCCCACTGTGATCACGTGGCAGAAAAAAAAAAAAGGAAAAAGAAAAAAGAAAGGCCTCAAACTAGAAGCCACTTTCTGAATTCCTTATTCAAGGCTATGGCTAAAAAAATCTACACATGTGCAAACTCCCCCACTGGAAAAAAAAAATGTTTGATGGAAGTATTCCTCCCACTAGAGAATTTCCCCTTCCTGTCAAATGTTGCCAGTTTCATTCATTGCTGTGGCAGGCACACTTTCCTGGCCATGAGAGATGGGCCTTATCACCATCCCATATGCCAGATCCTTCTTGGTTGCCATTCTGCCACTATTATGGGGCCTTCCTCACCAGGGTGCTCCTCTATGACCCCCAAACCCCCTGAGCCTTTCACCTTGGTGGCTGGGAACAGAGAATCTGACTCGAATGGATCTGAATTCAATCTACACTCTGCAGTTACTTAAGCGAGTGCTTAATCTTCTCTAAGCTTGCTTTCTTATCTGTAACAGGGATAAGAATAACAACAAATCTTAGTGGAAGGTAAAGATTCAAAGAGATAAAGTCTGTGAAAATGCCCAGCTCATTGCAAGCACTCAAATATTAGCTGCCTTCATCATCAGCATCATCGTCATTATCACCATCAATTCTGAAGCTACACAATCCCAAAACCAAGTCCATGTCAGAATCCTAACTGTAACTTTGGAAAAATTTCTCACTTCTTTGTGCTGTTTTCTCAGCATAAAATGGCAATAATAACAGCAGCAACCACACAGGGCTGTTGTGAGGATTAAATAATATATGTAAAGTACTTAGAACAGTACCAATCACCGAGTGAGTACTCAATAAATGTCAGCTCAAGTTAACGGCATTTGAAATCTTTGAAGACATCCAGGAAATGGAAAATTCCCTTGGCCTCTCTGTCCAATGAATAGAGATCCTTCTAGGGACTGCAGATGTGCGTGCGCGCGCACACACACACACACACACATCCTCAAGCAGGGACAAGCCTAGCCCAGATTTCAGTTTTTTCTTGGACTTGACTTTTCATCCCATCTGGAGTGCCCTGGCCCCCCTATGGCCCTTGGGCCCCAAACCAGAGATGGCCAGAAGGGAAACACAGTGAGGCCAGCTGTCATGTGGGCCCCCACCTATCAGGGACACCAGAGAACATAAACACACACTGAATCCCAGCCCTTGGAAGTCTCAGCTGGAGGCAACCCTCAGCAAAATCCCACCATGGGGATCCGACCCACCTCCGTGCTGGCATACTGTTCCCACATCTTCCGGCGGCTCTCTGCAGCCCCTAAACACCTCCTCCTCCCTCCCTCTGTGCTGATTCTGCTCATAAAACACTTCTTTCTCAACCCACATTATCCCCCAGGATAAGCAGCTCCTTCTCTCTGCGGGAGAGGGACAGCTCTCTGCCAGCACTCGACACAGCTCTCTGACACTTCGCCCAAGTGACAGGTCAGGCCAGGCAGTTCTGCCAAAACCAATCATGCCATTTCTAAAAATCTCTTATACCATACTTAAAATTCTATTTGGAAAAATAACTTTTGTCTGTGATATGTTAAAGCTCAAAGATGATAATAAAAATGATCTTGGGATATGGTGACGGGGTAAGAATAAAACTTCTAATTATAAAGAATTCAAAGCACTACATTTATATCATCTCTAAAGATTTAAAAAAAAAAATGCCTCAACAGTCCATGGACCAAGTTCATGAGCCCCCAGAGCCTCTTCTCTATATATCTCACAGTGATATTCAAACTACATTGACAGTTACTTGCAGTAAGAGACACATTTTACATTTTGACGCAGTTCACTCTTGCCTATATATGTATATATCAAATAAAAATTGTATGAGGCCGGGAGTAGTGGCTCATGCCTATAATCCCAGTACTTTGGGAAGCCAAGGTAGGAGGACTGTTTGAGCTCAGGAGTTTGAGACCAGCCTGCCAGCCTGAGCAACACAGGGAGACCCTATCTCTATAAAAATTTTTAGAAATTAGCCAGGCATGATGGCATGTGACTCTGGTCCCAGCTACTCATGAGAATGAGGTGGGAGGATCTCTTGAGCCTGGGAGGTTGAAGATGCAGTCAGCTATGATTGTACCACTGCACTCCAGCCTGTGCAACAGACAAAGACTCTTTCTCAAAAAAAAAAAAAAAAAAGTTTCATAAAACGATACCTACCCTTCCTGAGAGTGATGCACTGTGATATTTTCTGTTCCACTTTCTTTATGGTGTTCTTGACCTATTATATTGATTTTATGACCTCTAATGAGTGATGATCCACAGTTTAAGAAACATACACAGAAGAATTCAAGAAAACTTTCCAGAGTGGGGCTGCAATCTGGTATAAGGGTTAAGGGCAACAGGACATTGAAGTCACGCAGTCTGGGCTTGAAATGTAAGTTGGAATCTCCTGTGACTCAGGTGTGTGTAGCATAAGGGAAGTAAGATGAGGTATGAAGTCTCATTGCTTGGATATGAATCCAAGCTCTCCTCTCTGGTAGCTGGATAACCTGGAACAAGCCATTCTCATGTCATTCCCTAGGCTTAGTCGGATTAGGACTCTCTGTCCACAGTGCCAGTAAGTACAGTCTATGAATCTGGATAGTAACTAAATCAGTACTGTGAATGAACCAAGATATAGTTTGAAATGAACCTCTAAGAAAGACGTAGAAGCATGTGGTGAACCCCAGAGAGCATCCCCCAAATGCGCCCACACAAAACCATCTATAGGGACAAGCCACTCATTCCCCCAGCTGCTGGGAAAACCAATGGCTCACAGCTGTGTCCTCCCTGGGAATCCTCCCCTGAAGAACAGAGCTGCTTTGCCCAAGGTAATGTTACCTTCCAAAGAGCAGCCCACAACCAATGTCCACTTAATGCATTGGCTTGTCCCAGTTCTGAAGGGCCATCTCAGCTCCAGTCATGGGATTGGCTTTGGCCTCTATTACAACTATTGCACCATAGTTCAACTACCTCTTCCCTGCTTCCCTCTATCCCTTATAGATGTTGTTCCCATGAGCTACATCCCCAATAAACCACCTGCATGCAAATCTTCATCTTTTAAGACAATTTATCAATGACGCTAGCCAGAGTTGCAGAAGAACTAAGTAATGATGAGGTCTTTAGGAGATTTTTACAAGGGCATATTTAAGAACTTATATTCTTTTCTATAACTAACATTTAATGAGCAATCATGTGATTTTTGTTTTTGGTTTTTGTTTGTTTGTTTTTGTTGTTGTTGTTTGCCTGTCTCATTTAATCCACATAGAACTCTGGGAGGTAGGCTCCATGTCATTATCTTCATTTCACAGACAAAGAAACTGAAGATTAAAGAGAAAGATGCTTAAGACCCCACATGTGATTGGGGAAGAACTGAGGCCTGAACCCACGCTCTTGACCAGTAAGTCATCGGACCTTATCCACACTCCATCACAGCTCTGTAATCACACTGACCACACTGTGTTGCGAGAACTCACTTGCACACCTGTCTCTCTCTCTCTGTCTCTCTTTGATCTCCCCCTCCTCAAGTGCAAAGGCTTTGTGTTCCTTTCTCTGAGTCTCAAGCTTTTAGGCAGTGCCAAGTGGTAGTAACAGTAGTATTTGGTGGCAGTATTCAGTAGCAATGGTGGTAGTATTCAGTGTTGCGTGTGCACTAAGCCCTGGGCTGTATCCTTTGCATACAGCATCTCATCTGGCCCTACCATTTCCCTAGGAGGTAGGTAGTATTATTATCAGTTGTAAATGTTGAGCACTCATCTGGGGCCTGCCTTTGATCAAGTTAATTTTCGGAAATGCACACCAGACTGGAGTATGTTTTTAGACAGCCAAGCAATGGCGAGGATGACACTGAAATTAGTGTGGTGGGTTCCAAAAATATCACAAATTATTTGCAGCTTCTCCCATCAAGAGGAAGCATCTATTCTCTTCTCTATTTCCTCCTTTATTTCTGGGGTGGGCTTGTGATTTGCTTTCACTAGGGAATATGGCAGAAGTGATATTATGCACGTCCTGAGCCTTGACTTCAAGAAGCTCTGCAGCCCTTGCTCACGCCCAGAGAATGCACCCATCAGCACGTGACCATGCTCAGCATAGCCCACTGGAAGATGAAAGACCTGAAGAGAGGCCCCGTTGTCCTAGACATCCCTGTTGAGGCCCCAGGCAGATAAATGAGCCCAGCCAAGAACAACCAATCCCTGCCCAGACCAGATTGAGCTGGTCACCCAGCTGAGCCCAGCCCAAATTACTGACCCATAGAAACTAAAACTAAATAAAAGAGTTGTTACTTGAAGTCATTAAGCCTTGAGGTTATGTGCTATCTAGCAATAAATAACTGATTTTTTGGGTGTCCAGTCAAATACCTTGAAGTAGAAACAACAAAGGATTCTTCTATATGATAAGTCAGCTTAGAAGAGAACTAACCCGGCCTCCGAGAGATCTGCTTGGGATGTCCACAGGTGATGTGGCTTGGCTGTGTCCCCGCCCAAATCTCATCTTGAATTGTAGCTCTCATAATCCCCATGTGTCATGAGAAGGACCTGGCAGGAGGTAATGGAATCATGGGGGTGGGTTTTTTGGTGCTGTTCTCGTGATAGTGAATACGTCTTATGAGATCTGATGGTTTTATAAAGGGCAGTTCCCCTGCGCATGCTCTCTTGCTTGCCACCACGTAAGAAGTGCCTTGATCTTCCTTCGCCTTCTGCCATGATTGTGAGGCCTCCCCAGCCATACTGAACTGTTAGTCAATTAAACCTCTTTCCTTTATAAATTACCCAGTCTCAGGTACGCCTTTATTAGCAGCATGAGAATGGACTAATACAACAGGCAACCGAGAGGCGAGAACTCTGACTGACTGAAAAACTGGAAAGTCTGACAAGAACCAGATTGTTCTAATAACTAAAAACAAAAAGAGTGCTTCTTTATTTCACTTTTAGGAACACAAATAGACCTCACTCTTTCCCTACTATGTTTGATAAGATAAAGACGTCTAGAGTTTCGCATCTTAGTTTTACCAGTCAAGTGAGAGATAAAACTAGATACATCACCACAAAGAAAGACAAAGGGGATATGGCTTTGGGCTTTGGAAACTGGAGCAAGATTTACTGAGTTCATCAAAACCTGTTTTCTTATCCTCCTGGACAGAGAGCTAGTTGACATGTCCCAGCATTCCTTTCAGTTGGTTGCCTCTTTGCCTGGGTTCTGGCAACTAGAATGTGAGCAGAAGTGATGTGACTTCCTTCCCCAGCTGAAGTGGTTGTGAAATGAGTGTGCTTTCTCGATTTCCCTTTCCCCCTCCACTGACCCAGTGGGGAGGACCCTGGGGTCCTGTGTGACTCTGTGGAAGATGTCCTGACCAGGGCCACCTGCACTGGTTAGTGACATGAGTGAGAAATAAACCCCCTTCTATCAAGCCACTGAGACTTCAAGGTTTGTCTGTTACAGCAGCTTTAATAGATTCTTACTAATACAGAATTTTTGGAATTTAAGCCCTAAAAATAGTTTGTGAGCTCAAGTTTTCCTAGTATTTACAGAGCTAAATTATTGGGTGGAAAAACTGTCAGAATGCCCTGGCTTCCTTGTTGAACAGTCTGGAACCGATGGGCAACATTGAAACGGGAAGCAGATGTTCCCCCAAAGAAGGCAAACGGCACCATTCCCCAATGGGTGACTCCAGAAGGTGCCTGTCTCCCATACGGATTTCACTTCCTCTATGCAAAACTAAAAAAGTCCCAGCTAACATTTCTCAGGCTCAGCCTCAGTAACTTAAAGCTCTGTGCTTTCTAAATTTTTTAACAGAAAAGTGGGCATAAGTCAATGGAGTTGCATAACAGAACAGTGGGCATAAGTTGAGGAACAGATGAAAGTAATCGTAGGTGACAGAGGTTAGGATAGTGATTACTCCTGAAGGATACAGTGGATAGGGATTGTGAGATGCTTCTGGGGGTACCAAAATGTTCTGTTTCTTGATCTGGATGTCAATCAATTCTTCTTAAACTCTTCCAAAAAATTGAGGGAATATTTCCAAACTCATTATCCAAGACTATCATACCAAAGTCAAACAAAAACATGACAAGAGAAGAAAATTATAAACCAATATCCCTGATGAACATAGATGGAAAAAAATCCTCAACAAAATATTAGCAAACCCAATTAAAAGAATTTTATTCACCATGATCAAGTGGGATTTCTCCCTGGGATGCAAGGATGGTTCAACACATAGAAATCAATAAATGTGATAACCATGTTAAAAAAAAATAAAGGATAAAAATCACATGATCATCTCAATAGAGGCAGGAAAAAAAAGCATTTGAAAAAATTTAACCTTCTTTCATGAAAAAAGTACTCAGCAGATAAGGTATAAAAGAAATGCATTCAACACAATAAACTCTATGGCCTCTATTATGACAAACTCGTAGCTAACATCATTCTCAACACTGAAAAGTTGAAAGCCTTTCTTCTAAGATCAGGATGCCCACTCTCGCCCCTTGTTTTCAATAGAGTACTGGAAGTCCCGGCCAGAGTAATTAGGAAAAAGAAAGAAATAAAAGGCATCCTAATAGGAAAGGAAGAAGTGAAACTGTCTCTATTTCTTGACAAGGTGATTTTATATTCAGAAAACCCTAAAGAATCCACCAAAAAAAAAAACTGTTAGAACTGATCAACAAATTCAATAAAGTTGTAGGATGCAAAACCAACACACAAACAGTCGTGTTTCTATATTAGAATACCTAATTATTCTAATTTTCTATACTAGCATATCTGATAACAAACTACCAGACTAGAAAAGTAAGAAAACAAATTCATTAACAATAGCAGCAAAAAGAAATTACCTAGGTGTAAATGTAACCAAGGAGGTAAACGATCTGTACACTGAAAACTGTAAAACACTGATGAAAGAAACTGAGGAAAACATACATAAATGAAAAGATATCCCGTGTTCATGGATTGGACAAATTAATATTGTGAAAATGTCCACACTATCCAAAGCAATCTACAGATTCAATGCAATTCTTATCAAAATTCCAATGTCATTTTTCACAGAAATAGTAAAAACAACCCCTAAGTTCATACAGGACCACAAAAGACCCCAAATAGCCAAATCTTGAGCAAAAAGAACAAAGCTGGAAGAATCACACTCCTTGATTTCAAAATACATTATAAAGCAATTGTAATCAAAACAGCACAGTACTAGCATAAAAACAGATGCATCAACCAATGGAACAAGATAGAAAGCCCAGAAATAAATCCGCACATTTATAGCCAACTGATTTTTGATAAAGGTGCCAAAAACACACAATGAGGGCAAGGACAGTCTCTTCAGTAAATGGTGTTGGGAAAACTGGATATCCACGTGTAGAAGAACGAAACTAGACCCTTATCTTACAAACCACATACACAATCAACTCAAAATTGATTAAAGACTTAACACCTGAAACTATAAAACTGCTAGAGAAAAATATAGGGGAAAAACTCCACAACACTGGTTTGGGCAATGATTAAGCAAAAGCAAAAGGAGACAAATGGGAAGGCATCAAACTGAAAGCTTCTTCACAGCAAAGGAAACAATTAACAAAGTGAAGAGACAGCCCACAGAACGGGAAAAATATTTGCAAACGCTGTATCTGACAAGAGATTAATACCCAAAATATACAAAGAACTCAAACAACTCAATAGCAAGAAAACAAATAACCTGATTTAAAAATGGGATCTGAACAGATATTACTCAAAAGAAGACACACAAATGGCCAATAGGTACATGAAAAAATGTTCATCACACTAAGCACTAGGGAAATGCAAATTAAAACCACAGTGAGGTATCACCTCACACCTGTTAGAATGGCTTTTATCAAAAAGATAAAAAAATAACATGTTGGAGAACATGTAGAGAAAAGGGGACCAATACATTGTGGGTGGGAATGTAAGTTAGTATGGCCTTACGAAAAACAGTACTAAAAGTTTCTCAAAAAATCTAAAAAGTGAACTACCACAGGGCATGGTGGCTCACGCCTGTAATCCCAGCACTTTGGGAGGCCAAGGCAGGTGGATCACCTGAGGTCAGGAGTTTGAGACCAGCCTCACCAATACAGTGAAACCCCGTCTCTACCAAAAATACAGAATTAGCCAGGCATGGTGGTGCAAGCCTGTAATCCCAGCTACTTGGGAGGCCGAGGCAGGAGAATCTCTTGAACCCAAGAGGTGGAGGTTGCAGTGAGCCGAGATCGCACCATGGCAATCCAGCCTGGGCAACAAGAGCAAAACTCAGTCTCAAATTTAAAAAAAAAAAATTTAAAAACTACAATACAATCCAGTAATCCCACTTCTGGGTATATATTTAAAGCAACTGAAATCAATATGTCAAAGAATATGTGCATTCCCATGTTTGCTGCAGTATTATTTACAATAGCAAAGATATGGTATCAACCTAAGTGTTCAATAGAGAATGAACGAATAAAGAAAACATAGTATATACACACAGTGGAATCCTACCCAGACTTAAAAATTCTATCACTTGTGACAATATACATGAATCTGGAGAACATTACACAAAGTAAAATAAGCCAGAAACAGACAAATACAGCATGATCTCACTTATACGTGGAATCTAATAAAGTTGTAGTCATAGAAGTAGAGAGTAGAAGGATGGTTACCAGAATCTGGGGTGGAGGGAGGGAGTTGTTGATCAAAGGACACAAAGTTTCAGATAGACAAGGGGAACAGGTTTGGAGATCTATTGCATAGCAGGGTAACACAGTCAATAATAAATGTATCATATATTCCAAACAACTAAGTAAATTTCAAGTGTCTCACCATAAAAAATAAGTATACAAACTGATGGTTATGTTAATTAGCTTGAATTAACCATGCCACATTGTATACATTTATCAAAACATTACATTGCACATAAATTATGATTTGTCAATCAAAAATAATATTAATAGTTTTTTTTAAAAAAGCTAGCCAACAAAAGATGAATATCCAACTGAAATAAAAAGAAGTCCTTCTCTATACTATATGTCAATCCTGTTTCCCTAAGTGCATTGTTTGGCTCAGAAAGAATTATCAATACCCTCAGCCATAAATTTTGCCACAAAATGTATCCAGATAACTACCAAAAAAAAATCCACACACACACACACACAAAAATCCAAA
This sequence comes from Rhinopithecus roxellana, assembly GCF_007565055.1. Lineage (NCBI taxonomy): Eukaryota > Metazoa > Chordata > Mammalia > Primates > Cercopithecidae > Rhinopithecus > Rhinopithecus roxellana. Next base: position 683,926 of record NC_044568.1, on the reverse strand, counting down.
TAACTATCAAATCTTCATTTGCAGCACTGACTAAATTCTAAAGAATGGTCTCTACCTTTAGGGAGGGAAAGAAGATCTTTAATATAGGGCCATCCCATAAAAATCACTGCCCTGACTATCCCAACAAGACAAGCGACTGTCCTGCAGACTTCACCCTCCACTTTCACCCACACTGCTTGCCAGGTTCTTCAACCGAAAAGGGATATAAACACTCCACCCAAAGGGTGAAGGGAACCCAAATTTAGAAGAGTGAAATGGTCACAAATCTATTTAAAGTTGAAATGCTACCAATACATTTTTGAAATGAGGTCAGCCGATGGGGTGATCACAGATTGCAATTCAACTTTCTGAGGTTTCCCACAAATTAAAGCATCGCAAGCCAGGAAAGGGTTTCTCAGAAAGCACTGTGCTCACCCACGCTCAAATCACCTCTCTGGCCCCAGTCAAGCATTTCTCTCTCAGATCCACGGTAAGGTGCAGCTAATGCTATTGACCATGACATGTAAGCACATCCACTCTTGCATCGTCTCCTTGATTCAAGAGCATTCATCTTGCCTCCCCAACAGGACTATAAACTCAGTAAGGACAAGGACAGTGCCCAGTCCTAGGAAGAACAGAAATAACTACCATTTATCAAGTGCTTACTGTATATATGTCAGGTAGGGTGCTAAGAAACACTTCACATAAACTAGGTTTCATTATTATATCCTTTCAACTATGAAAAAACAGAAGCTCAAAGAGGTTAAGTAACTTGCTTAAGGTCCCACAGCAAGAAGTCAAGATTTAAACCAAAGCCTTTCTTTCTCCAAAACACCAACTCTTCACCACCATGTGCAGCATGTACTCAATAAACACGTACCCACTGGGTGACAGCAGTGGAGAGGGAGAAGGAGTGGGAGGATGCCTTTCAGAGGAAAATTCATTTCTACGGCCCTCCACGTCTAAGGATGCAGTGAAGAGAGATATCCCTATTGATAGAACCATAAAAATAACCTAGTAACCACCCTCAAAATAGAACAATCAACAATATGACTGATATGAAATTCCAAATATCTCTTTAGGGTGTGAAAAATAGCAACAGCCCCGAGGTGCTCCGGTAAGGCACCCCCACTGCTTATAAATGGCCATTTCAGTTTCTCCTGCCTGACTTCCATCCCTGCAGGCCTGGAATTTCAGGATTTGAGTCATGGCAAGTATTGTTGCCAAAGGCATCTCATGCTCCTCTTTTTCAAACATTTGGCCATTTCACTCACCCCCACACATCCCACTTTAAAACAGTGACAACAACCACTTCCTAGTCACTACACTGCCTTCACAGGGGCCAACCCCTGTGATGTGACGTTTGTCTCCCACCTGCTCCTCCCTCCCTCACACCCTCTTCTTCCTGTTCCCTGCATATGCCCTATTCTCTCTCCTCACTATCTCAACTGTGTTGTCCTGTCCTGTGCCTGAAACACCCTCCCCTGCCCTCATCCCCTTGTCAATCTGGGAACTCCCACTCCTGTTGTAAGACTGTTCCCAAATGTCACCTCCTCTGTGGAATCTTCACCGGTCCGAGGAGGAGTAGGGATGCCATCCAAAGTGTTTTTACATCCTTGGTGTAGCACTTTACATTATGTCTCAGAACTAATTGGCCATGTGCTGTTCTCCTTTTAAAAGACCAGGAAGATCTTTAAGGGTGAGGACAGTGTCTTATTTCTCTTCAAAGCCCATATGGCAACCCGACATTATACAATATATTTGTTCTATGTTATTTACTTATCACTGTTATTCTACTAGAATGTAAATTCCATGAAGTCAGTGATGCTGTTTTGTTCACTGTTCTAGTTCCAATGCCTAGAACAGTACCTGATATGTGGTAGGCACCCAATAAATATATATTAGATGAATGGAAAAACGGTTGGATATCTGGATGGATGGGTGGATGGATGAATGGATGGATGTATGGATGGGTGGATGGATGGATGGATGGATGGAAGAATGGCTGGGTGGATGGGTGGATGGATGGATGGATGGATGAATGAATGGATGGATTGCTGGATGGGTGGGTGGATGGGTGAATAGATAGATAGATAGATAGATAGATAGATAGATAGATAGATAGATAGATAGATAGATAGAGGCAGGATCATATTTTACCCACCCAAAGGTCATGAAGACATGGAGAAGCAGAACCAGGATTTAAAATTAGGTCAGATTTGAGCTTGAACTCTCAAGTCCAATTTGATACTCCCTCCCTAGAGGCCCAAAGTCTGGTCTCTGGGAAGTAGCAAGATGAAAGAAAAAAGAAAGCTAGAATTCAACCCAGGAACATGGTTATGGTTGAACTAATGATGCTGCCTATCTTGAACCAGTTAATTTCCATCTGCTTAGCCACTTCCAAGACCAAATAAGAGTGGATCAGAGCTCTCTGGTCTGGGCTTGAGTTCTCCTCCTGACTCTGTAGGGCAACTTTCTGCCTGTGGGCTGAGGGGGAAGGAGATGCCCAGGAGACCACAAACAAGCAGGACAAATGTCAATTAAAAGGTAATAACAACCATGGTAATGATTAACAGCTTAGCACTTCTGAATAAAAGCTGCCATCTCTACCAGATCCTGTCCTTGCTGTTCCTCTCAACCCTCTAGAACACTAAGCATCCTTACAACACCAAAAATTTCCAGGAAAGACCCTGAACTTCCCTTCTCTATTCACAAGGAGGAACAGCCAGTACAGAATCAAGCCCAGGGTAGAACAGAACCAGGCTCAACATTAGGTAAAAGTGTAACACCGCTGACCCAAAAGAAAAAGTTGGTTCACAAGTAGAAACTGATTTTTTTTTTTTTTTTTTTTTTTTTAGACACAGTCTCTGTGGCTGGGCTGGAGTGCAGTGGTGCGATCTTGGCTCACTGCAACCTCTGCCTCCTGGGTTCAAGCGATTCTTCTGCCTCCGCCTCCCTAGTAGCTGGGACTACAGGCACACGCCACCACGCCCAGCTAGCTTTTGTATTTTTAGTAGTTTAGAGGTTTCACCATGTTGGCCAGGCTGGTCTCAAATTCCTGATCTCAGGTGATCCACCCACCTCAGTCTCCCAAAGTGCTGGGATTACAGGCATGAGCCACCACACCCAGCCCATATTTTTATATTCTCATAATTCCCTGTAGTTCCTTTATAATAAAAAAAAAAAAGAACATTCAACAGGTATCTACTAAGTGCCCAGATTTGTGTTAGAGGGGTGTTAAAGACATATTAATACCAACTGAGACTTTCTCCTTAATGAAATCAGAAAGACAGACTTGACAAAAGTCCTTTCTCTGTAAGTGAGTCAACACTGTTTATTGTTAAACTACTTACAAAGTATCTTCTGAACAAGAGAAAATACTGTCCAAGTCAAAGGAATGAAGAGTTGTAATATATCAGAGATGGACACAGGGTGAGGAAGGTATTTGGGAGGCAATGTGAATAATCTTGTGCCCCCTGAAAACGGACTTTCAGCTCAAAACGCCTCTCACTGAAATGCTGTGCTCTCTCTTTTTATTTATTTTCAATTTATTAGCCCAGACTTGCTCCTCCACCTCTGAATTGTCTGATTTTTCTTCTTTAGAACAGCCACCTCAAACTGCAAACCCTAAACAAAAAGGAAGTCAGCTCATTATCTGAGTCATTAACTAAGAGGAGATGAAGTTCTCTGTCAAACTGGGAAAGAAGCCATCTCAAAGTAACAGGCTAGTTCTACCAAATACTTACTCATCTTACTTGCAGCCATGATACAAATAAATATTTAGGCTTTTTCCATAGAATGTCACAAAGATAAGTCTCCTGCACATATTTTGTTTTGTTTTGTTTTTAATTGAGATAGGGTCTCGTTATGTTGCCCAGGCTGGTCTCGAACTCCTGGCCTCAAGCAATCCTCTTGCCTTGGCCTTCTGGAGTGCTGGGATTACAGGCATGAGCCACTGCCTTCAGCCCTGTTGCATATATGATCCAGGATATGGGCAGTTTTACAATACAGATTTCTAGCTGTAGTTCCTTGACAACTCAGACTTTCTACAGTTACCTCAGAAAATGAGAATGAAAAGTTGGGCTTTTTTTTTTAATTCCCAGACCACTGACTATATCCCCAGCCATTACATAAGTTAGCTTCCCATTATATATTCTCCTAGTACCCAGTGCATTTTCTTCAAAGTACCTAATAAAAATGAGATTAAATATGGGTGCAATGATCTGTAGAATGTCTTATCTCCCCCCACTACATCATAAGCTCCATTACAACAGAAATCTTCTCAATCTCATTCATGACCGTATTTCATCACCTAAAATAGCTCCTGACACATAGAACTTGACACATAGAACTTAACCAGTGAGGCCAGGCATGGTGGCTGTCTCCTGTAATCCCAGCACTTCATGAGGTTGAGGTGGGCAGATCACTTGAGGTCACAGAGACCAGCCTGGCCAGCATGGTGAAACCCTGTCTCTACTAAAAATGCAAAAGTTAGCTGGGTGTGGTGGCACGAGCCTGTAACCACAGCTACTTGGGAGACTGAGCAGGAGAATCACTTGAACCTGGAAGGCGGAGGTTACAGTGAACCAAGATCGCACTACTGCATTCCAGCCTGGGTGAAAGAGTGAGATTCTGTCTAAAGCAAAAAAAAAAAGAAAGAGAGAGAGAGAGAGAGAGAACTTTTAGAAGGAGAATGGAAAGATGGGTGAATGGATGGATGCATGGATGGACAAATAGATAAATGGAAAAACGGATGATGAAAAGAGAGATGGATGGACAAATGGAGGGATGGATGGATGAATAAATGAATGCATGTGGTGAACAGACGAATTTCCTACTGGATTTTCATGCAGCCATCACACCTCCAAATGCCATATGTAAACACTGAGGATGTTGTATTCTCTGTAAAAAGGCTAACATTCTATCTATGGAATTTCACACAATTTCAATGAGGAGATTGGATGAATGAAGTCAAAGAATTAATGTTATTAGAGCAAATGCCAGATCATAAAGGACTTACCTTTGAAGGCATCAATCAGAAACAAACTTTTCAGCACATCCCCCTATCTATCCAAGAATTAACTGAACTGCATAGTTACAAGACCAGACCATAGCTTTTAAATTATACTTAGTAATTTAATGACCTGTATCTGAAAAGTAGCAAAAGAAGATGCATATTGTGAAAATTATGACATATTGATCTACTTACATATATGTGTGTGTATACACGTGTGCGTGTGTGTGTGATGGAAACAGAGAGACAGAGACAGAAGGATAAGCAGAGACGAGAAAAGAGAGACTCCAACAGTACAAATGTATATAAAATTATTTTCAAACCTTCAGTTAATTTTTTGACCAATTGCCTTCTTATATATCTTCTTTTTTATTGGCCTAGATACACTATAAACATGCTGCATCTAGTTGTGGGCAGTATCTGGAGTATCATTAGTGCTCGGAAATAATATATTTTTTAAAAATTATTTCCTAAGAATCTGTATATCATATCATCTAGATTTTCAAAGGTCATATTTTCCATATTTACTTAGAAAGACGTTCTGTTGCCCAGTGACAAAGCTTCAGGCTCCTCCTGAGTGCTCCACAGTGAAAAATGAATTTGCTGTTGCCTATCCAACAAATCAGCCCTCCTTTTTAAGACTCAGCGTTAACCCACTCAAAGATTCTTATTTTGATTGGGACATTGAGCCTGAAATCCCTCTTCAGGTGGAAAAAAAAAGAAAAAAGCCAGATCATCAAACACGAAGTCAAAAAGCCTCTGCCTTTTATTCACATAGAAGCCCGCAGGACACATTTAGAATAAGCTAAAAGGTGAGTGGAGTTTGGCTCACAGGTCTCTGGGGTCTGCTTCTGGGAAGAAAGAGAAGTGAAACAATAGAAGTAACCTCTAAACTTGCAGCCTGACTTGGTGATTTTTTGAAAAAATGGCCCTCTTTATGATTTTACTAAGAAAATTCAACCTGAAGTGCATGAGGTCATATTATACATTTCTAGGGAACACTGCCCAAAATAAAATTAACCTTTGATTCGCTTTTTGTTATATAAATACACATATGCTATGCTAATCTACATGTGTTAATTACCTACTAAAATAAACTTATGTTTGATAGGGTGAATATTGAAAAAAACAACAATGGTTGGAGCCATGACATGACTTGGGGTTTTTTAAGAATAATTACAACTACAAGATTTAAAAACCTGTTTTCTAATCTACATGGGAAAAAGAAGAGCTGACTTACTCATTATCATCCATTCTAGCTTTTCACAGAAAATAAAATTAACCTTTCATTTTTTGTGGTACAAAAAAGTGCAAATTCTTCTCATCTACATGTGTTAACTACACACTAAAATAAACTTATATTTGATTTGACAGAATTGATATTGATGAAAACAACCGTGGTCGGAGTCATGTCAGGCTTTGGGGTTTTTTAAGAATAATTTCTATTAGAAGATTTAAAAACATGTTTTCTAATCTACATGAGAAAAAGAAGAGCCAACTTACTCATTATAATCATCAATTCTAGCTTTTCATAGAAAATTTGTGCGCTGGGGTTTTTCTAGAGAGTCCATGGCAAGTTCAGATCTTTCTCAGAAGAAAAGACAATGCTAACCAGGCCTGGGTTTCTGGGCCCAGACACTGAACTGAGCACTCACTGGTGTTACCCAATACCTAGGAAGAAATACACCCAAGAAGAGAAACTATCTAAGTACATGAAAGAGGCCTAGTCATTTAACAAGTTCCAGAATGAACTCTGTCCCACTTTGACACAGTTTCCTACTGCTAATCAAGTAATACTAATGGTCTCACTTAGAGTCATTGATACTTGCTGTGGCTATTTCTCATGCACCACCTCATTATTCTTCACCATAACCCTTTGAGTTAGGTGCTATTATCCCCATTTTCCAGATGAGGAGACCAAGGTTGCTACTGGGGGATGACTCGCCCAAGGTCACAGAGGGAGTAAGCGACCCATCACAGATATATACCCAGTTCTACTGGACTCCAACTCCTTGCTAAGAATTCCGAATATCTATATTTTATTGCCTATTTCTACCAAATTCACTTCCTTTACAGAAACAAACAAAAAACACTTCGGAAGGCCAAAGCAGAATGAGACTCCTGGCTGGAGGCCAGGAGTTTGAGACCAGGCACAGGCAGCAAAGCAAGACCCGCTATCTCTACAAAAAAATTTAAAATTAAAAAATATATATTTGGCCAGGTTCAGTGGCTCACACCTGTAATCCTAGCACTTTGGGAAGCTAAGGCGGGCAGATCACCTGAGGTCAGGAGTTCGAGACCAGCCTAACCAACATGGCAAAACTCCACCTCTACTAAAAATATAAAAATTAGCCAGGTATGGTGGCACATGTCTGTAGTCCCAGCTACTCAAGAAGCTGAGGCACAAGAATCACTTGAACCCGGGAAGTGGAGGTTGCAGTGAGCTAAGATCATGCCACTGCACCCCAACCTGGATGACAGAATGGACTCCGTCTCAGGAAAAAAAAAAAAAAAAAGGACGTGGTGACACACACCTGCAGTCCCAGCTACTCAGGAGACTGAGGCAGGAGAATCGCCTGAGCTCAGGAGTTTGAGGCTGCAGTGAGCTATGATCATGTCACTGCCCTCCAGCCTGGGCTACACAGTGAGACCTTATCTCTAAGAACAAAATTAAAAAAAAAAAAAAAAAAAAAAAAAAAGGAAGAAGGCTTTTCTCGCTGCCAAACTGTAAAGTCTTCTGAGAATAAGAGTCTCATTCTACCCAATGGCTTGGGTAGAATTAATTAATTACAACTAAAGCTCAAATGTGGGTCCTAAGTTCCTGTAAAGAATGCCATAGAGACAGCCGGCACAGTGGCTCATGCCTGTAATCCCAACACTTTGGAAGTCCACGGCAAGTGAATCACCTGAGGTCAGAAGTTCGAGACCAGCCTGGCCAACATGGTGAAACCCCATCTCTACATAATTTTGTAAAAATACAAAAATTAGCCAGGCGTGGTGGTGGGCCCCCATAATCCCACATAATCCCAGTTATTTGGATGGCTGAGGCAGAAGAATCGCTTGAACCCCGGGAGATGGAGGTTACCGTGAGTTGAAATGGTGCCACTGCATTCCAGCCTAGGCAACAGAGAGAGACTCCGTCTTGGAAAAAA